>NC_028457.1:2092560-2425721 GCF_000263155.2 Setaria italica
TTTCCAACCGGGACAAAAGGGTCCTTCAGTCCGGGTTGGTGCTTCCAACCGGGACAAAAGGGTCCCTACCCTCATTCCATGCGCCCCCCTCCACCTCCTCTCTCTCTCTCTCTCTCTCTCTCATGCTCCTTATCTCCTGCACCCTCCCTCTGCGCCCCTGGCCTCCCATTCTCATGCGCCTGATCTCCTACGACCTCCCACTCCCGCCGCCGCCACCCCCTCCCCGTCCCTCCCGGCGCCGCCCCCCTCCCCTCCCTCTCCCACCGCCGCCTCCTCCTCCCCCTCCCTCTCCTGAAGCCGCCCCCTCCCCTTCCCCCTCTGCTCGCCCCTCATTGGCAGTGAGGAGCGGCAACGGGGTGAGGTGCAGGGTAGCGTAGTAAGAGATGAGTCAGGTGGCGAGGTGCGGCGGCGGCGAGCTCGGTGGCCAAGAGGAAGTCAGGTGTTGTGGTGTTTGAGTTCTTGCTTTGGCTTTGTATCTTTTTTTTTTGCAGGATTACATCCCCACTGTGGTGGCGGTGGTAGGTGGATGGGGGTGAGCGGCGGCGGGTGGATGCAGCGGCGAGTGGATGCGTCGGGCGGCTGGAGGCGGGGCGGGCGGCGCGGGGTGAGCGGACTTTTTTTATTTTTTTGAAACGTTTTAGTCCCGGTTGGTAGAAACAACAGGACTACCTAGAACTAAAGATCCCCTATTTGTCTAAAAAATAAATCCCGGATCGATTTTTCGTACATTTGTGTCCTACCAACTGGGACCTTTCCATTTTCTAGTAGTGAGAGGTAAAGTTCCTATATGTAGGTCATGAAACATTTCCAGCAAGTCTTGTTTGACGATATCCCAGAACTTTTGATAATAAGCCGGGAAACCATACGAGCCGTGCCAGGTGCTTTGTTATATTCCATTTAAAAATCTGCATCTCGAATCTCCTTTTCTCCTTTTCAATGAATGGATCCGTGAAAAATTCGTTTTTAGATGCAGCTAGTCCATTCCACAACATCGCCCGCAGTGGATTAACTTTTGCTTTCTCCTGGAGTATCGTTGTACGCTGAGAGTTTCATGCAAAAACAAATATTTAATAGATTGTGATATATTTAGCGGCTAGCCTGCAAAATTGCGTGATATATCCTTCTTATGCCAAAATCCTTGACCTAAAAGTGAAACTAAATTTCAACCAAACTAATAGCTCAAATGTGAGTATGACCAAACTATATAATAATCGCTCGGCACGGTACTTAAGATCAGCTCTAATTATTGTAGAAAACATAAATGATGATACATGATGTGGTTAAGGTCTAACTCTAGATATAGGAACAACAAAATGAAGCTAGTGTCAGTTTTACTAATAATGTAACCTCGCACAGTGAGTGAATAGTGATAGCGAGAAAAAGAATATTGGAGAGAAAGGAGAGAAAAAGAAGACAGGAACCAGGTGGCGACGAATAGGGCAGTCTCAATGCACAATTTCATCACATTGTTATACAAGGCTGCAAACTTGGTAACCGTGCCTGCCACGTTTCATGGGGATGAAACTCCTCTCTTATTTCATGAAACTCCATCCCCTCTCTCCTCATAAAAATCTTGCCAAGTCAGCAAAATTGTTGATGTGGCATAGAATAATGGTGATGAAACTTTTTATGAAACTTCCACGGCCTAACAACAGCTCCCATGCACGCACGTCATCAGCTGTACATCTCATTTTGATGTATGCTGCCGAGATAAGGTCGCAGTACGACTGCTGCAAAGTCTACAGGGTTCCACGTGCCCCATCTACCGATGATGCAACGAGCCCCTAGGTGTGTGCAAGGCCTTGGTCAAACGATCGAGGGAGCTAGAACTAGCTAAGGTATGATCATGATGCCATGGTCATGGATGTGCACTCACTACGCTTACAGAGTACAGTGTACTAATGCTATTCTGTCAAGAGTTAGGCGCTAGCTTCATGACTCCAAGAAGCAATCAAGCAATCACCATGCCCGGCTGGCTAGTGATAGAGAGAGCAGATCGATCTAGTTTTCATTACACGACGCACGTGTTTGCGCTACTACTAGTATAGAAATTAAACCCCTTTATTCACGCACTTTTCACTGGCCTTGCTCCGAGGGTACGGTGGTGATCTCTGTTGATATATGCAAAACGCACGCAAGGTTCTTGCTATTCTATGGTGTATTCTTCTTGTTGCTACTCCATCCTAGGAACTTGACCGCGCAAACCTGTTCCATATTTAGGACAAACTAATAATTACTTCAAAAATCAACTAAAGTGCTTTGTCGTTATAAACGTCATATATGTAGGAACAGAGCTAGTAAAGCGGAGCTAGCCTTTGCCGTTGGGGCCAAGCGACCGCGATAAACTCTGTAAAACAAATGGAAAGCAACTGATCATCATCTATCTATTATCTTAATATAATAGTGTTAAAAGAAGGCACCACACGTTCGCTAAGAGGACTTAGAAATCAGCATATTAATTGAAAAAAGAGAAAAAATATACACCGTTGGCTTTTATGAAGATCTAATGGTCTAGATAAGCCAAATAGTCAATATCTAATTCGGAATTAAAATATGAAGAATAAGTAGTTTGATTCCTATATACGGAGTGTCTGATTTTTGATGATCTAATGGATAAGATTTTAACTAGAGAGTCCGTGTAGAAATACAGCTATATATTTGATTTCTTTTCATCTCATCCATATCTCTTGCGCTCCATTATTGCTAGAAGTTTTATTAGGAAGGGATAATTAAAGACGGTCGTAAGCCCTAGAAATAATAGCAATAGCACACAAGAGTGCTTCCTGTTCCCAATGAGTCCGTACGTAGTTTGCAGTGGAAGCACAAAATTTTCCTCTCTAATTCCCTATTGTTTCAGCTCCTACAGAGCTTTGAGTGAGGTTTGCCTTATGCAACGTTCACGATAGATGGACTCCTGGCCCGTGAGGAGTTCGCGGAGTTCATCCAGAAGCAGACTATGGACTCCCCATGCTCCACAAGCCTGAAGCTTGACAAAACACTGTTGGGCGCGCCCCGTGCTGGCGATGGCGACCAAGCGGGTGACTGAGGGCATCCCCAGCATGGGCGAGGTGGTGAGCAAGCTAGCTGTCACCCTGAGCGTTGTGCTGGTGCAAAAATTCATCGAGGGCGTCAAGTGACTTGAAAGCCTAATCCGCGTGACTCCATGATGGCCAAGCTGAATTAAGTGTGAAGTGCTAATGTATGCATGCCACCACAAATAAACAACAATCTCTAAATGGCGCATTGTGTTTCGATGGACGATGGCGCGAGCTCTCGAACTAGAAGCTCAAAAATCGGATCAAGCGAGATGAAGAACCTGACTACCTGAGTAATCTCTTGTACATGGTCAAATGTTACTCCAGCCAACGGCCGGTTCAACTATATTGTGGCTCGACCGGCGACTTGGTAAGGAGCGATGTGCAGCTCACCTAGGTAGCCGATCATGGTTTGCATTTGTGTGTGTGGCCGCAACTAAGTAGGATTGTACGAAGACAATGCAATGCGAACTCTTAGCAACTTATTGATGACCGCGTAGACCTGTACTACCTCCCTCCATATTCGAGACAAACTAATTACTTCTAAAATCAACTAAAGTGCTAGCTTGTCATCGTAATAAACGTCATATATTTAAGAACATAGCTAGCAAGCGGAGCTAAGTAGCCTTTGCCGTTGGGGTCGATTGACCCCAGTAAAACTCTGCAAAACCAATGGAAATCAAGCTACTGTTCACCATTGTTACTGACGACGACGACCCAGCGTGAAAGAGTGATGACCCCGGTAGCGGGCTTCGCTCCTGTTAATAGTACGTAATCATCTGGTGTAAAACTAGCACCTGTCAGCATAGTCTTTTGTACCTGTTGCAAGTTGCAAGTGTCCAAGTCCACAAGCGTACGCTAACCATTCGTGGGTACATACAAGCAAGAAGCCGTAGGCAGGCAATGCGCGCACTCTTGTGGATCATCGTCGTCGCCTATGTTTCGTGGAGCCGAGGGATCGGAGAAGCAGCAGCTAGCCATTGTTGAAACGATAGATGAGCTAGAGGAAGCTGCCTATGGTCGATGATGTGCAACCTGGAATGTCAAGGAGGGCACGTTCCATGGGTGGAAAAATTTGGCTTCTCATTTGTGCGCCGCCCCACGAGCAGTACACGACTGACCTGCTGCTGCGTGCGTGCCCTAGGCGGCTAGGGCGCCAATCCTGAAACTTCTGCTGCCGAGCAATCGCCTGCCCTGCCCGCTCCCGCTGGGCGCTGGCCTATAAGTAGGACGTGTGGCCGATACGCTTGAAGGCAGAAACACACACGGTTGGGAACATACAATATCCATCCGCAGGTAGTAGCTAGCGATGGCATCCGACAAGTCCATAGCCGCTTCCCCTGCGCTCGTGTTCCTTGCCGTGGCAGCACTCATGGTGGCCGCTTCCGTGCGCGCCCAGGCTCCGACGCCTGCGCCCACGCCGGCTCCAGCACCAACTCCGGCTCCGACTCCAGCTCCGGCACCATCCCAGCCTGCGCCCACGCCGGCTCCAGCACCAACTCCGGCTCCGACTCCTGCTCCGGCACCATCCCAGAGTCCTTGCCCTCCCGGCTTCTCCAACTCCACCGCGTTTATTCTAGGGGTGAAGCAGTTCCTTAGACGCGGCATCCTTCTGTTGGGGCCCTTCCTTGCGCCGGTCATCCCAGGCACCAGCACCACAAAATGCTTGTGCTATTACTCTACCAACATCACCACCAACGTCCCGCCATTGTTTGGGACCTTCCCGCTCCCGCCCATCGTCAGGCCCAACATCACTGGGCCCATCGCATGCGTGCGTGGACCGGCCACCATTAACTTCTAACTAATTACTCGGATATTATATATAAATATATAATACTACGAATAACGAGCTCATCCTTTATGTGTGTGCATGCATGCGTCGTGTCAGCATGCATGCGGATGAGACTAATTCGCACGTCACAGTACGCTGCGATACTACAGGAGGAGATGAGTTGAGTTGACGATGTAACGGGGTGACATTGTTCGTGTTGTGCTGTAATATGGCTATCAGTTTGGCAGACCACTCTAATCATCATTGATAATAATATTAAGTGGATCTATATTGTTTTAAAAACATTACTGCCATTATAAAAGTGTTACTCCCTCCGTTTCAAATTACATGTCGTTTTGGTTTTTTAGATGCATAGTTTTTGCTATGCACCTAGATATAGTATATGTGCATAATAGTATCTACCAACCTAGAAAAGTTAAAAACAGCCTACAATTTGAAACGGAGGGAGTATAATAAGTAAACCCCTAAGTCTATATCTACTAAATAATCTACCTCTACCATTATAAAAATAATCTAATAAAGTAACCACCTAATATTAATCTTAATTATCGACATACTTCTGCCATTATGAAAGGTAATATAATTTGACTCCATAAATTTACAACCAAATACCCACCTTTTTCAATAAGAAAGATCATCTAAAGTGACCCCCTACATTTGCATAAAAATTACCTAACTCAGTCATTATTGAAAATAAACTAAAACAACCCCTTAGATCTACATGTAAATTACCAAGATATGCTACTTATGAAAAGAGTATAATAAATTAAAGTATCCCAACATATATATATGCTTCAAAATCACCGATTTCTACCACTAATAATATATAATAAAACAAACTTAAAGAAAGCATACATGTTGTGTGTCTATATATATATATAATACCATAGTTTCAGTGGGGAACCCATATGGTAGTCCTGGTGGGCCCAGGATTACCATGGATTTGACCATTTTTCAATTAGTACTTAGCCTAGCCCAATACAAATAGCCCGCACGTTGCTCACAGTTAGTTTTGACTTCAATTTTTCAATCAATTCTCCACAGTTATGTGATCATTGGTCTACTTGAATGATTTACAATAATTATTATGTATCGGATCTTGAAAGGCTATGTGATAACTCATATGTTTACCATTACATTTTGTGTTATGATAAGTGAATATCAATGTTTTAGTACTTTGCAATATTCCTTATAGCATACTTCTGTTACAAGGCCACAGCCACAACTAAGTCTTTGTATTTTTGAGATTGTTTGCTTTAACATGACAACCATTGATTTGTAATATACCATTTAATTTTCTCTTTTGAGTGCTTAATTTGTCATTTGTTGCTATTATATTTTTAGTTATGCAAGTTTCAAACTTATATTTTGAATTTAAGATATTATAGGAATTTTTTAATATATTTGTATTGTGATTTTGATTATTTTATACTTGTATATACCATATTTCTTGGAAAGGTATTTCAATTTGCATGGCAAATTATACTCATATATGAAATTATGTATTGGTGTATTGGCTGGCCATGCCTAAATTCAAATCCTGGTCCGCCAGTGCATAGTTTTACAATCTTGGAAAAAGTTTCTTGAATGAATCACGTACCAGTGGCTCTAAGAATGTATTTTGGATAATACTATTACTCTCTGATAATATGTTAATTGCTGCTTTATACAAATTTCTCATGTTGGACGGAACAGTGTAACATATATGTATTAATAGGTTAACTATAAGCACTCATTTTAAAAAATAATGTGTACTACCACACTCATAATTCTTTGATAGAGGAAAACCAACATTTTGAGCACTACTATGCTGCAGGCTAAAACGCCTGCTTATTTTATTGTAGTAACTGAAAAGTGCAGCCTTGGACCTAGAATGAGGAATAATGTAGAGCCAGTCTAGGACTTGAATTTTTAGATTTTTTTTTCTAATGCATCTCGTGAGGAATAACGTAGGGCTAGCCTTTATGATGTGCCCATTCATAGATTACATAAATACTGTCATATCTGCTTCAAGCTGTCCGGGCTGTGATATACTATATAAGAGATTCTGCACAGAACCTATTTCTGCAATAGTTACAGTCCACAACTAGGCACACTTGAAAACTTTGCAGTGCAGTACATCTGACTGTAACCACAGAACAGGTGAATCGCAGCACGAGCAAACCAAGGATATGAGCTTTGCAGTGTAGAAAAATTGACAAGGCAGAATTACAGTAAAGAGACAGCTTAACCACATGGCTTCATGGTAGTTGCTTGACATAAGCTCCTCTAACTTTCTAACTTAGCTGAGGCAGGGAGGCCTGCATCGTAGCGAGCGGCGATGTTGGTGAGGTTGCTTTTGTCGGGGACAAGCACGAAGGTAGCCTCCTTGAAGCCGATGGTGTTGATGCCCTTGGTGACAAGTCCACCATTTCCAGAGCCTGCATTCTGAGCTCCATTGGGTAGTCCTTGACACATCCAATTCTTGGACCAGCCCCAGTGCTCCATTTCAGGGACAGCCTGTGGCCAAGCTGATAGGACTTGGACTCACCCTTGGACTTCATCCTCTCAAGAATCGCCTTCTGCAGGATGCCAGTGGCTCTGGGACTTTGAAGGCCACCTGACAAGGTTCTTTCGTAGGTTGGTTTGGCTTGTTCTGCAGGAGCGTTCTCGCCTTCATCGCCTTCTGTTATGTTTGGAGAGGAAATCACTTCTGGAGGAACTGAACCCATGAATTCAGCAGTAAGGTTCTGTGAACCATCAGGCACCGGATCTTCATTGTAGTCTTCTTTGGTGGATGAACGCACCTGAGTGGCCAAAACCAAGCACATTAAATGAAATCATCCGCAATTTGGTGAGAGGAGCATATTTTAGCTTGTGAATGGTTGAAATGGTGTACCTCAACTTCTTTGAGATCAACTCCATTCTCTTCAAGGAAGTTCATGAAATTGCTTAGGTTCTCTGCGCTTGGTTTGTAGTGACCACTATAGGCCCAGATGGACTTATCCAGAACAGAGCACAAAAAATTAGCAGCCAATAAGAAAGCACAGGAACAAGACATAATCAGAGTATAAAATATTAGCAGGATGATAAAACAATGAAATGTATGCATGACACGCTCTTGAAAAATTAGCCAGATGATAGAATAATGAAAGAACCCATTAACTTGTCATGGCTAAATCAAGATAAGTTGACAACTTGATACTCCGATGTGTACTAGATAGATGTAAATTCAGAAACTACATTTTCCCACTATACTCCTCCAAATTTCAGGGAAAATATTTTTATGAATGGATATGGTTTTATATTTTGTATTTGTCCTCCAAAAAGTATTTCATAAACATTTATCAATGGTAGCTTATGGAATAGAAAAGAATGATTTGAAGGACCATGCACGATGAATTCATCAATTCCAAGACACCAAGAGAGCTTTTTGGTCAAAGGTGCTTGATTAAGGGATAGGCAATAACCCAGGCAGGAATACAAAGAAAGCAAAATACTATGATAAAAAATGCATAAAAAGCTAACACTTAATAGGGTATGGTTGCTCAAAAATACCTTGATAATTCCATTTTCCGCTGTAAATCTTCCAGCAGCTATAGTAGTGCCTCCTGCTAAAAAGCTGGAATGCTGGAATACACCTCTCTCTTTCTGGATGGATAAATCAGGATACAGAAATAGATTTAGCGGTGCTAAACGTAATGTAACAAAATGAGACATAAGACATATTATTGTTACAGCAGAAATGCAAGTGCAAAACCCGTATGAGTACAAAAGTTACCTTCCCAGCATACAGTCTTTTTGCTGTGCTCATAACAAAAATCCATTTAGTCCCTTTAGGACCTTGGCTTGTATCAAGTGGTTCTCCAGACTGTTTGTGTATAATCTTTCCCTCATTAATGATGTATTCATAGTTCTCACGCTCTTGCTGCAAGACATTAGATAATTGTCAGAGCTTGGAACCCTTTGGGAGGTTTCATTCCAAGAAAATGTTAAGTTTGCTAAAAAGAAATTCCTTTTGCTGTGCTTGACTATGTATACTATTTTAAAGCCAATGCACTTCTGTTAATGGTCATGATTCACGGTTTAAGTGAATAATAATACGGACAGAAGCAGGACAGTTCGTGCTTGAATCTATTCATGTTTGGAATCGCAATTCAGGCCTGAGGCTGCACCAAATGCAGTTCATATATGAAGCAATTTGATAGTATAAGTTTCAATTTGAGAAACATAATCTAGTACAAAGATTGTAATATATATATTTCTTAGAAAAGATGAATCGCAAAAGGCTTCAGAGACCAACATAAATTCTGCCGGTGAAGTCAGTCGAGCAATCATACAGCTCCTGACAGATGCTTTGAGGAAGGTTATATGGCATGAGTTCTAAACAAGGATAGGCAGACATTGTGGAACATTTCTTACCGGACCAAGATACTTAATGCATTGCTTCCTCAGCTTTGCTCTTGGACACTCTGGAAGGTCTAGCTCCTTTCCTTCTCCAACATCAAGCCTGTATGTGTCAACAACTCACTTAAATTGTCATGTAATAAAACTGAACTGAAATTCCTAGTATAAACTGTGATTCAACCTTAACTAAAATATCTGGTATGAGCAGACAGTCAAATATGTCCACCTCTCTCCCATTTGTTATGCAGAGTGCACTACTTTGTTCAAATAAGAGAATCTGCAAATGTAACTATGCAAATTGCAGCAATGTTCTTACCAGTAGAAGAAGGGCTGGCCGGCTTGGCTTTGACACCAGACATCGTAGTAGAAGTGCAGGTTGTGCCCATATCTATGCCGCGGGTCGATCTGTACAAGAACAAAATGAATACTGCTATAAACAGGCATTGCATCTAGTGTATCACTCTAAGAAGAGGAGATGTGCATCACTTGTATGACGTCAATAGTGGACCTTTTATGATCAATGTTCGCACATGACTTTTTCTTTTTGAAACCGAGAATGTTCACACATGACTAAAACTGCTAGGTCAACTGATACTTAAAGTAGCCTCTTCACACACACATGAGAGCACAGCAACAAAATCTAAAGCAAATACTACTAAACTGACAAACAGTACTCTAGTGGGATTTGTACGATTTGTACTCACAGCCTCGATCCAGTGCTGGAAAGCCAGCTTGAGAGCCTTGCCGTCTCTGGATAAACCCTGACCCACCTGTTACAAGCAAGCAAAATGAGCATCAAAGGAAACAAAAAAAGAAAAACGTTTTCTGGTGAAGAAGACAGAGGACATGAGGGACTTTTGTGCATGTTTTCTCAGGTAGCAATTGGGGGCACCTTGGATGCATTGAGGCTGACCCGGTTCCAGCGCGAGGCGGCTGTCTCCGGCTTGGGTTCGTCGAAGAAGGAGACGGTGCTGTGGCTGAGGCGCGCGAAGTCCAGCGCCTGCCACCTTCATCCATTCATCCGACAGAAATAAAAAAAAAGAACCCTTCGTTTCAGTTAAAGCTTCCCCCCAAACAAATCCTCATCAGTTACCATCGATTTCAACAGCCGTTACCATCAACAAGAACCAAATTAGGCATTTCTCTGGGGGACACCAAAATCGCTAAGAAAGGAGGCACCTTTTCATGGAACAGTACATCAAGAACCAGTGGGGGAAAATTGTACTAGTAATGAAGGTTGTTTCAAGAAAGGGACCGCTCTCCTTTAACAAATCAAACGGCACGAAATAGGAGCCGGTAGTCTCCCAGAAGAGATGGATATGAGTAGAAGTACCAGAGCTCCTCGACGACGACGGCGGAGTCGGCGAGCTTCCGGCGTGTCCGGTAGCCACGGTAAGCCTTCTGCAGCTTCGTCGCGGCGCCATCCTCGCCGCTCCCGCCGGCGCTTCCCTCCACCGGCGGCGACGGAGATTCCAGTTTGTCCGACTGAAACCTTGGAGGATCCGTAGAATCCAACCCCAGCGGAGGCGGCGCCGCCTCCACCTCCATTTCTTTGAGATTTTAGGAGCGAGAACGGTTCTGCTTGTGCAGTCAGCACCTTCGCAAAGTGTCGAGAGCAGAGCAGGTGGGGAATTTAATCCGGGTTAGCACGCGAGGCGATGGAATAATTAAATGCGTTTAATCTTGAGGATTGAGAGAGAGAGAGAGAGAGGAGGGGGTCGTATCGTATCTCATTCGCCGGGGTGGTACGGACCTGCGGATACGACGACGACGAGTCGTTGGCGCCAACTACCGGCTGTCCGGCTCTGTGCTTTCTGTTCCTTGGCGGGTGGCGCCATTACTGCGCGAGGCGTGGCTGGCCCACATGTCATGGAGTGATTAGCAGCAGCGCGATGATGACCAAGGCGTACTTGCTAGGACGACTAGCTACTAGCTACTGGTGCTAATGGAAGACTGACTCTGACTCGGTGAGGAAGCTGGCACACGGCTGTGTGGGGGGTGACGGCCTCGACACCTGTCGCTCTCCGGCGCCTCCGCGCCGGATCGGGACCGGTCGCCGTCGTTGTCGTCGACGGGCTGCACGCCCCCGTACGCGCGCACTCTGTGCTTTTTGTGCCTGTCGTGGCTCCTCTCTGCTCCCCGTTGCAGAATCTTGTGCTAGGCTGCTAGCATAGCACACACAACTCAGCTGACAGAGGTACTCCGTACTATGCACTGCACCAACTCAGCTGACAGAGGAATTGGATACGTGATAACTTTAGCAGTGTAACATGAGATCTTCACTAATTAGAAAAACTAAATATGAGTTAATTATTAAACTAATGCAGAACTCCTGTGTTAATTCGCGAGATGAATCTATTAAGCCTAATTAATTTATAATTAGCAAATAGTTATTGTAGCACCGCATTTTCAAATCATGGACTAATTAAATTTAATAGATTCATCTCGCCAATTAGACTCCATCTATACAATTAATTTTGTAATTATTCTATATTTAATAATCTTAATTAGCATCTAAACATCCCATCCAATAGTTGACTCGCAAGGCCCGCAGGGCTTCGAGAATGGAGCCTGCAACCCGATGGAACGCACGCCGAGGTCAACGTACGAGAACCAAGATCGCATCACGGCCGGGGCGTGTGCGTATATGGAAGGGAAATAAAGAGCTACCTGCTCCCCAGAGAACAGGTCGATCAGTCCAAGCTGTGACCTGTACACAACGTTCCGGACCCATAATATTATTATTAATATTCAGGCTGCAGGCAGGGCCCAGCTGCACGTCACGGCCAACGGCCAACGGTGAGAAAGTCAGAGCTGGTATTCTTGTACAGTTCTGCACCCAATCATGTGTCTGCCAAACATGCATCACACGGTCGCATCACGTACGTCTCGCTTCAGCCTTCACTTATCTCGGTTTTGCACAGGCAACCTCACATGGTCTTCCTCTGATTTCTCCGGACTAGCGGATGCAGATGATGGCATTTTGTTTGACCCTCCGACGCAGGGACGGGTTAGGACAGGATAGGGAGATTAGGGATCAGCTAAGTTAATCGATGGACAAAATATTAAAACATATATTTAGCTCTTAAAAGAAACAAATGGACCATGAGGGCGGAGCCTACTGCCTCCATCCCTGTGTCCGACGTCCTGCAGTTGCGTTTTATCCATCGATCTACGTGACAGGGACCGTTGTATCCTATCCATGAGATAACCGATCTCTACGATATAGACACGCGTTGAAATGGATATTAGAGGATCTCCAGCAAAACTATTGTATTGCAAGAGTTTGTAAAAAAAAGTGCTTAGAGAGACTTTTTTCCTAATAATTATTAGGACAACCCAATAATTCACCCCTAACTCTCCCTAAATAAAGGAGAAGTTTAACTATCCAAATAATACGGTAGAAGTTGTGACTATCCCAACTCTCCCAGTAACAATGAAATGGATATTGGGATATCCCATTAATTAGTTATTAGGAAATATTTATTGCTCTTAGGATAAAAATAGCGAGCTAGTATAAAAATCGCAATATCTAATAATTAATTTTCCCATCTACATACTACAATTAAGAAATACAGCGGTCGATATATCACAAAATTATATCATTCCTGCACTAGCACGTGGCACGGTAGTATCCTACTTCCCTTGTGTCAATTACTCTATTAACCGAATTGCTTGGTAACCACTACATAAAGATACACCGGTTGATCCACAAAATCATAAGAAAAAACCAGATAAAAAGGAAAACAAAGGAGAGTTTAAAAATAGGGTGCAAGGACCAGGGACGACGAAGCGAGGTGACGGTGGCAACACCATCCGAGCGGTAGAGGCACGGGAGCGAGACTGCGAGCATGGGCAGTGGTTAGGAAGGGTGGTCGGGTGGTCGGGTGGAGATGTGGAGTCTGATTGATTTTAGCAAGTCAAAGTTTTGGCAAATCAACCTTTTAGCTACTATTATTTGATTTGCTTCTAAAATTTGCCAATATCTTTCATTTATTTTATTGAAATATTGGCAAGCCTTTTGCTCATCTCTTAGCTTGCTAAAATTTTAGCACGCCTAAATTTTGGCATATCAATCATGCTCGTGGTTTCGGGAGGCGGAGAGAACCACCGGTACGGTGTTGAAGATATAAAGTTGCACGTGCAGTTCGCATGTTGCCATAACCAATTGCTCTAGCAAGTATATTGGTGTTATCTAACAGGGGTCTTATGCATTGATACGTAATCTTGAAACGACTTAACAAACAATCTGTACAATGGATTATCTTTTTAAGTTATCTTATAGTAATTATATTTTCTTAATTTGTGCATAGAAAAAAATATTGTGAGTTGCATGCAACCACAAGTCGTACAATAATGGTTGAGTAGTCATCTCATAATTCTAAAATGCGGTTATTTCGTGAAATAATAACCTCTTTCTCTCTCATTACCCTCTCTCCTCCATATAAGCAAAATCTTACATGGTATTTGTTGGCGCTAGAAATCGGTCAACCGAGTCCCAGCGACCGACACACGACCCGGGAGAATCTGCTTAGCTCCTGTTCGGGTGAATGCCCTGGTGCGGTTCGCGCGGCGTGCCAGCCAATCTGACCTGTTGATTGGCAAGGAAGAACACGTGTCAGGTTCAGAAACTACGATCGGCTAGGTTTCCGATCGAGAGAGTTTATCGGCGAATCGGCCGATTTACTGTAACAATGAAATCGGCTATAAGTCAGCCCGATCCCTATAGCCTTGTAGATAGAAGAATACTGAAGTAATTGGTACAAAGCTTATGATAACAACACTAGGAAAAGATCTAATCGGCAACGAATGGATCTAACTATAGAAAATAATGAAAGCCGATACTACTGATTCCTAGTGAGATAATTGGTGATAAAAACTAGGAAAATAGGTAAAAACCTATGAATCTAGTTGATATCGATAACTGATGAATAAATCTAAACGAAACAACAGCGATGCGCCGGAAGTTAAAGCCTAGATGTTACTCGATAAACGGAACTTACAGAATCGGCCGGAGGTCAAGATGATGCAGTCCTGCCAACCCGCACGAACTCGTGAGAAGAAAAAGTAATGGCGAAGTCGCCTGCTCGAAAGTAAGTACGAAGAAGAAGGTAACTTGTTGTATTGATTGATTGTTGTGTTTACAGATTTACAAAGGTAGCTATTTATAGCCCCGTATAGATAACTTCTTAACCGACTAGAATTCTATCTCTAATTCAAACAGAAAACAAATATCTACAAGCACAATTCGTACTAGGTTAGCTACCCCACGCTTCGTGGGCTGACCTCCACCTTATCCTTCCATCCCTTTCCAAGCCCATACAGGCCCAATTAGTCCATCCTCCTGATCGGCCGATTTCTCATCAGCAAAGGATTGCCGATTGGGAGTCTGGCGCATTCTCCCTGAAGCGAAGCAAAAGCTGCCAACCGATTCCTCACTATAGCACCATTTGGCCGATTCCCAACTGTACTTCTCCGATTTCTTTTCTTCTTGACGCCGATTCTACTGGTGACGAAATCCGGCGTCAACACATGCCCCCCAGTTTCGGAGTAAAACACAGTCTTTTACTTCGAAATTCTTCATAACCTCTCCTCCGAAACGGCCGCAGTGAAAATATCCTTCCGTTTCGCGGTCTCCCGGCTGATCATTGCAAATTTTGAAACGGGCGCCCACGACAGCCACTACCCCGAAAAACTCGAAGCGCCGGCGCGGTGAAAATTCCATCTTTACCCTCTCTTCAGTCATCCTATAAATAGCGTTTCACCGCAGCTCATCTTCAAGCTCACGTCTCTTTTTCCAACGCGCGCGCATCCTTCTTCCTTAACTCTCCCTTGCCATCGAAGTTTTCTAGTTCCAGTTCCTGTACTTCCTCCTCCTTCCCTCCGATGGCGACTCCTTCCGGCAGCTCTCCCGCACGCAATGATCCAGAGATAGTGCCTCCGGTGGTGGTAACGACGGCCGTCACTTCATCTGCAGATAAAGGAGCTTCATCAGAGATCCCAATGGCGATCCCCATCGTGGCCCCGTCGTCCGCATCCGCATCGGCGACCACACCGATTACTCAGAACTTCATCCCAGAGGTAAATACCGAATCTTTCTCCTATCGGCAATGTATTTACCTTAGATCTGTTTCTTACACCTCCATACTCCCTTTCTTTTTTAGGCAGTTAGGCATAGAATTACCATTCACCTCACGGGAAGTCCCGGCCTTATTTGTCTCGGTCGTATGGGAAACCCAGATCCAACAGATCTCATAAATTTGGAAACCGACCGGATACCTTTCAAACGGTCTGACATGAACCTAGATCACTGGGTGGGTACTTTTAGATCCTGGCCGAATGAAACCCCGAGTTGGCGGGAATGGTACCAACGGATGGCTGCATCAAGGAGCGTCTCATGGGAAGAGCTCAAAATCGGCCAGTGCATCAACCTCTCCTTATCTCAGATGGAGAAAAATGAACCGTTAGTGATGGCGGCTTCTTATTTTTGGTCTGATGCACTTAATGCATTCTTATTTGGGCATGGTCCTATGACCCCCACACTGGCCGATGTGGCCCTGTTGACCGGCCTTGACATATCCTCCCCAGATACACCCTTCCAACTTTTAGTCACAACGTCACATCGGCTGGATACAAGGGGAATCGGCGGGTGGAAGGGCTTCATCAGAAGTAATAAGAGAACAGGGACCGTTGAGAACAGGGAGCACACGGCTTTCCTGATGATGTGGCTAGAAAAACACTTCTTTTGCGGAAGAGCTGTCGGCCCAACAACCAACACTCAAGCTTTAGCCGAAGCACTGTCCAAAGGAAGCCATATCCCCCTCGGGAAACATCTGTTAGGGGCTGTATACCATATGCTCCATCAAATCGGCACAAGACTATCCAAGGGAGAGCCGATCGGTAACCAAGGCGGGCCTTGGTGGTTCGTCAATCTGTGGTTGAACCTTTATATGAGCAGAATCACCCAACAGCCGGTGGACCATATGACGTTCCCCAACATCGAATTGGCAGAGGACCCCACCGAACGTCGCCGATGCATGTCTTTCGGCGAAGCGGCGTCAGCTTTTCCAGGTTGCGCGTATTCTGCTACAAAGGTAGCCGAGTACTTTCGATGCTTCTATAATGGATTTAATGAAACCGCAACCATTTGGTTTCCGTATCAGCGAGATGACCCGATCTTTGAGCTCCCCACTTGCTTTAATCCGGCCTCCGGCCGATTTGATGAAGATCTCTATGAAGGGTTGATCAAACCGGGACTCCTACCAGCCAACTTCTTCTCAGGGAAGGATGCCCCTACATACGAATTCTACAACCCTTCCGTTGCAGCACGACAATTCGGCATGGGTCAGTTGCCGATTCAAGTGTACTTTGCTGGTAGAATCAAGTTTAGAGATGAGCTCACCTCTGGCCCGGACTACGGTCGGTTGCGTGACCGAATTCCGGATTCCAGTACAATTGACTTGAACGACTGGCTAGTAGCTCCATTTGCTGTCCAGCCGTTCAAACTCTGGTGGGCCGAATGGAAACAATTTCTCTTCTGCAACTCAGCATCGGCATACTGCAATCTTCTGGACCCAGCCAACATTGACCCAAACGCCGAGGTACTTCACATAACCGATTTTTATTCCTTTTCATTCCTCTTAACATGATTGAGTACTAATGATTTTATTATTTCTTTAGGCTGAGAATCGAACCCCTCCAACACACAGCCGCAGCGGACGACTAATAGAGAGTCATCCATACACTACTTATCCCCTTATCGGCTATAACGCCCCGTCTGTTGACGTGATCGCTGGCCGATCGAAACAAGTTCATCAGAGGACCACTAAAAAGACCAGTCGCCGAGTCCGGGCTCGTACGGAATCAGCGGATCCTCCTGTGCTTGCATCGGCAGAAACCTCAACCGCACCACCTTCTCAGGTCTTTCAAGGTGTCGATATTCAAACCATCACGCAAGCTGGGGCGGCCGCCGCGTCGTTATTGTTGGAAGCCATACAGGTAAACCGGAGTTTTACTGCCTCCGATTGTTATTTTGATATTAACCCACTTTTAACCTTAAACTGCACAGAGTATCCCTACGGGAATACAACAATCGGCAGCAGCTCCACCAGCCATCGACGCGCCCCCACTCCCATCTGTTGAGGTATTAGAACTTATCTTACCGATTTCCTTCGGGTATTTACATAATGTACTTATTCAAACCTCTGACACAGGTCATCGGCACATCAATCGCTCCTCGACCGCCGATTCCTTCTCAGGGGGCTGGTCCAAGCGCCACGCCGATTATCGTGGAGTCTTCTTCATCTGATGAACCCATGGGGCAGGCTCCTGAGCAAGGCATGACGGCTTCACAAGTGCAACATGAGGAAATTCGCTTCAAAATAGTAAGTCTCTATTTTGGCTTCTATCTAGCCGATTTGCCCTTACTTCCAGCCGATTTATTTCTTTTCTTTATTATCTCCAGGAACAGGATACCCCCGACAACAGCCTCTTTTCTTTTGCGGTCGCCCTTTCTGACGACGAAGAGGTTGCTTCTTGCCAAGTCGCCTTGAGTTCCGTTCCTGATGACGTCCGAGCCAAGCTCTCCAGCATCCGATCCCTCCTTCAAGGGGACATCGGCCGACTAGTAGAAGACGCTTCACCGATTCGGCAGCTTTTCAATGACGTCAGCGGACGAGTACCAGAAGAGGCGGAGGAGGCCCTGGCGCCGGCGGCCTTCATCGAGTCCATGAGGATCCCGGTCTTTAGAGCCCTTCGTCACATGGCCGATCGCGCCAAGCTGACCAAAACTCGCGAAGAGGAAGACGCTTTCAAGCGTCAGGCTCAGGAGGCGCATCGGCGTATCCATGTTCTAGAAGATTCCCGTCCGGCGATCATAGGTGAGATAGACCGCCTCAAGCGTTGGAGGGCGGAGCTTGCCAAGGAAATGGAGCAAGTGACCAAAGCAATCAGTGCCGAAGAGAACAAGCTCCAAGAGCTACCCTCTGTTATTGCCGATTTGACACGGGAGAGGCAACGCTTTGCTCATGAGGCCTTGAGACTCCATCGCAGCGCATCGGAGGTCCCTGGATCGGCGGAAGAAGACCAACGGGTTCTTGACTCTGCCGATCAGATCCGGCGTCGGGCCATCACGGCTATCGATACCCTTCTGGGTAATCTGTAAAGCACTGACCGTTTTGTACGAACATTTATTATCTTCTTTGACCGTCACTCGCGACGCCCTTTCTATTTATTGCCTTTTTATTACCGATGGGACGTGGCTTTACCAGATTTCCACGCATTTTTCCATAAATACCGACCTCGGCGCTCATTCCCGATAGCACCAACTTAGCTCTCGGTTTACTTCTCTCCCCCTTCTCATCGGCGCAACTTCTTTGTCATGGCCTCTTCGTCTTCTTCTTCCTCTGTTAACTAGGTGAAGTCTTTGACCTCTACTTCCCTTCTTTCTTAGACCCAAGGAAGAGAATGTCCCTCCTTAATCCTTCTTTGTTTCAGCCTCAACGCCTTAGCCCCGAGCTCGTGCGCGCCATTGAGTGCATTCATTCTGAAGACCCATTGACATGGGAGGACAAGGTGCTGGTCGTGGCTCACCGAGAGGGACTCCAGGACCACATTACTGCAGAGGCTCGTGTGGTCTTGGATTCCGTGGTGAGTGAAAGTAACCGTCAATCTCTACCCACCAGGAGCCATCATTGTGACGATCTCAAAGACGATGTCGCCACGGCGGCCCGAACGATCCTGGACTTCGTGGAGAGGAACGGCAGCCGGCGACCTCCCACCGACAGGAGTCATCCACTTACTCGGCGAGTCGTTCTCGAAGACGCGGGGGCGGGGACTTCGCACCCTCCCGTGGATCGGAGTCATTTCCTCCCTCGTCAAGTTGAAGCGGAGATTTCAATGAAGGCCATAGAGGAAGGATACCTCCGTCTCATGATAGAGTTAGGTCGGGCTGAGAGGGAGCGCAAGAAAAAGAATAATTAGTTATTGTATTTTTTGTTCTAAGGGCGACTAAATGTTTTGTCGGCCAGGTAACCTGTCGCCCATACCGAATGGATGTAATCGGCCGACCCGGACGACTATGTGTTTGAACCGATCCGTATCGGCTGTGTGTTTGAACCGATCTGTTTCGGCTATGTGTGATTATGTCACGGTCAATTTCTCACGCTCCGACCCGTATACTTGGGTAATATCTTTTTAAGTACCTTCCATTCAGGGCTCTAGTGAATTCTTCTCCTTCTATCATTTCCAAAATGTAGGCATTTCCTGGAGCGCATCTGCCGATTTTATACGGCCCTTCCCACGTAGGAGACCATTTGCCGAATTTAGGATCTTTCGACCCGATCGGTAGTACCAACTTCCATACCAAGTCTCCGGGAGAAAACTGCTTGACTTTGACCTTCTTATCGTACCACCTGGCTACTCTCTTTTTATTCTCTTCGATACTTATCAGAGCCCTTAGTCGTTGGCCGGCCAAGTCGTCAAGTTCTCCTTTCATCAGAGATGAGTAATCATCGGCTGACAACTGGTCCTGAAGTGAAATGCGCCTTGATCTTGCCCTTGACTCCCATGGCAGTACTGCATCGTGGCCGTATACCAGCTGATAGGGGGATAACTTGGTAGCTCCATGACAGGCCATTCTATATGCCCACAGGGCCTCAGTCAAACACAGGTGCCATTTCTTCGGATTTTCTTCAATCTTCCTTTTGATCAACTTGATTACTCCTTTATTGGAGGATTCCGCTTGACCATTGGCTTGAGCGTAATACGGAGAAGAATTCAACAATTTGATGCCCATATCGGTCGTAAATTCCTCAAATTCCCCCGATGTGAATATTGTTCCTTGATCGGTTGTTATAGTTTGAGGGATACCGAATCGGTAGATGATATGGTCCCTTACGAAGTCGGCCATGATACCCGAAGTCACAGTCCTCAATGGGATTGCCTCCACCCATTTGGTGAAGTAATCAGTAGCTACCAGAATAAATTTGTGCCCCTTGCTCGATGGTGGATAAATTTGGCCGATGAGGTCTATTCCCCACCCCCTGAACGGCCATGGCTTGATGATGGGATTCATAGCCGATGCGGGTGCACGTTGGACATCTCCAAACTTTTGACACTCCTGACAACCCTTATAATATTTGAAACAGTCTTCGAGGATCGTAGGCCAATAGTACCCGTTGTTTCTGACCATCCACTTCATCTTATGTGCCGATTGGTGAGCTCCGCATACCCCTTCATGGATTTCTCCCATTAGAGTCTTGGCTTCTTCTGTCCCAAGGCATTTAAGGAGGACACCGTCGATCGTCCGGTAGAACAGATCATCTTCGAGCAGCACGTATTTGGTGGCGTGAAAGCGTACTCATCGCTCCACCTTTTTAGACGGATCCTTCAGGTAATCGGCAATTTCTTTGCGCCAATCGTCGGCTGCAAGTTCTAAGGCCATGGCGCCCAGAATCGGCCGATACCCAGATGCGTGCTGGGCGAGTTTGTTTGCTTCCTCGTTGCGGTCTCTTGGAATATGCTCGATTACTGCCGATTTGAATTCTTTTAAAAGCTGTACGCAATCTTCGTGATAGATTTTTAATATATCATCTTTGCACTCAGCCCTTCCGGTTAGTTGATCCACAATTAGCATAGAATCCCCGAAGATCTCAACAGAATCGGCCTTGATTTCTCTCAATAATTGTAAGCCTTTCAATACAGCTCTGTACTCCGCTTGATTGTTAGTGGCGGCGGTTTCTATCGGCAGAGAAAAATCATAGCTTGCCCCCCGAGGCGATATGAGGACGATGCCGATTCCTGATCCGACCCCGCATGATGACCCGTCAAAAAACAATTGCCAAGGTGCTAGTTCCACGAGGGCGATCTCCGGTCCACAGTGCTGGGCGACGAAATCGGCCATGACTTGACCCTTGACGGCTTTTGCCGATTCATACCGTAGGTCAAATTCTGATAAAGCTAAAATCCATTTACCGATTCGTCCTTTCAATATCGGCAGCGACAGCATGTATTTCACTACATCATCTTTGCATACGACTATACATTCTACCGACAGTAGATAGTGCCTGAGTTTGGTGCACGAGAAGTAAAGACACAAACATAAACGCTCCACCGGAGGATATCTTGTTTCGGCATCCAGGAGTCTCCTACTGACGTAATAAATGACCCGCTCTTTGCCTTCAAACTCTTGGACTAGGACCGACCCAATAGCTTGTTCATCGGCTGATAAATACAGTTTAAACGGCTTACCAGTTTGAGGGGGAACCAAGACTGGGGGTGAGACCAAGTATCGCTTGATATCTTCTAACGCCTTGCGCTGTTCTTCTCCCCATATAAATTCCTGGTCTGGCTTCAACTTCAGAAGTGGCGTGAACGCCTGAATTCGTCCAGATAGATTAGATATAAACCTTCTGATGAAGTTTACCTTGCCGATTAGAGACTGTAGCTCAGTTTTGTTCTGTGGGGCGACGACTTTGTTGATGGCCGCTATGGTCTTCTGATTGACTTCTATACCTCGTTCGTGCACCATGAATCCTAAGAACTGTCCGGCGGAGACGCCGAAGGCGCATTTGTTGGGATTCATCTTAAGACCATGCTTTTTGGTACACTCTAGCACCCTTCGCAAATCGGCTAGGTGTTCCTCGTGGCTTTTGGACTTGACTACAACGTCATCGATGTAGATCTCCACCAGGAGGCCAATGAGTTTGTGAAAAATGTAGTTCATGGCTCTCTGATATGTAGCACCAGCATTCTTCAAGCCGAAAGTCATCACTACCCACTCGAATAAACCAAGATGGCCTGGACATCTGAAAGCCGTTTTGGGTATGTCCTCTTCGGCCATAAGTATTTGATTGTACCCGGCGTTTCCATCCATAAAGCTAATAATTTTGTGTCCCGCGGCGGCGTCGATCAATACATCGGCCGTAGGCATGGGGTAACCATCCATCGGTGTGGCCTGATTAAGATTCCTGAAATCAACGCAAACGCGCAGCTTCCCGTTTTTCTTGTAAACTGGCACGATATTAGAAATCCACTCGGCATAACGACACTGCCGAATAAATTTTGCTTCAATTAGCCGAGTTATTTCAGCTTTTATGTCTGGTAAGATTTTAGGATTGCATCGCCGTGCGGGTTGTTGGTACGGCCGATACCCTGGCTTTATGGGTAGCCGATGTTCAACAATAGATCGATCTAATCCGGGCATCTCGTGATACTCCCAAGCAAAACAATCCTTGAATTCTCTTAATAAATTTGTCAATTTACACTTATACTCTGGATCTAAATCTGCACTAATAAAAGTCAGCCTTGATTTGGTTCCATCACCTAGGTCTATCATTTCTAATGAATCGGCCGACGTGAATCCGTGTCCCAGCTTCCCATCTTCTCGGGCGAACTGATCCATCTATTCTGCGTCTTCGGAGCCGACTGCTCGGATCGGCTGTAGGCCAAAATCGGCGACCTTCAGGAAATCGGTCTCCCACACCCTGCCTGATATGCACCTGACGGTTTCGCAGTTCCACTGCTGCGTGTCGGCTACTGCAATGCTGTACGCGGAGTCGGCTTTGACCACCTCAATGTTATCACCGACCCACTGTACGAGGCACTGATGCATAGTTGACGGGATGCAGCAGTTTGCGTGTATCCAGTCTCGGCCAAGAAGCATATTGTAGGATCCCTTGCCATTAATAACGAAAAAAGTGGTAGGAAGGGTCTTACTGCCGATAGTGAGGTCGACGCAGAGAGCACCGCGGGCGTTTGACACCTTGCCTTCGAAGTCCTTGAGCATCATGTCCGTCCTGGTCAGGTCGTCATCGCTTTTCCCCAGCTTTCGGAGTACGGCGTACGGCATAATGTTGACAGCAGCTCCTCCGTCGACCATCAATCTAGTAAGGGGGCGACCGTCAACATGCCCTTTAAGGAACAATGCCTTCATATGTTGTCGTTCGTCATCTTCGGGCTTTTCGAACGTGGCCATCATTGGCTCCAAAGCCAACTGCGCTGTCTGTTCTTCTATCGCCGATACGTCCTGTTGATCGGCGGGAGTCATGAACTCCATCGGCAGTATGAAAACCATGCCGATCTCGGCTGCCGATTCGTCGCCCGCCGATTCATCGTCTCTTTTGCCGTTCCTTTTGGGGCGCCACACTTGAGGCCTCTCTTCCTTCTTGTCTGCCGTGCTCTGTTGCTCTTCCTCTTGTTGTTCCCATTGGCGGAGACGCTGGATTCTCCGTTTTTGTGACTTGGTCAATCCGTCGGGGCACTACCTGGGGTTTATTGGCCTCCCCTCTGTCCTGGCGCGTTCCCACTCTGGTTCGCGTCCTAACGGGTTCTCGTCCGTTACCCGAGCATCGGCCATGTCTTCGAGCCGGCTATGGACGCTGGCTTTGTTGTTTGACTGATCATGTCGATCAGCCCTGCCCCCCTGCCTATCATGGCGTCTATTTTCCGACCGATCATATTGGTCACTTCTGCCCCCCAGCCGATCACGCACGGGAGGGCGCTGGTCAACTTGGTTGCGCCAATTCCTGCTGATCGGTTCTGGCCTTCCGTCTCTGGAGCGAGACCTGGTGAACGGCCGATTGCCTCGATAGGGACCGTTGCACTCTGGGCAAGTATCGGCCGACGGTAGCCTGAGGTTATTTTCCCAACAATGAATGAAGAATGGGCATCTCCAGTGCTCCTCGTGCCGACGCATCGCTTCCTCTCGAGACCTCGAACGTTCATGTTGGCGTTGGTACTTTTGGAGCAGGAACTGGGAAGTAATACGTGGCCCTTCTGACTCACCATCATCGTCCTCCATTCGTCGCTTTCCTTTGACGTCTTCAGACGTAACTTGATTTCTGGGATCGACAGTGCCACTCTTTCTGGCCGACTCGGACGTCAGCACTTTTGTTTGGAGGGAATTCTTTCCCGTATCAACCATGTTGGTAGGAAAGGGGTGTTGATCGATCTTCATTGGTTTGGCCGATTTTGCCGGCACTTCAAATTTGAGCCTGCCTTGCTCAATGGCCGACTGTATTTGTTGCCTGAAGATTTTGCACTCGTTGGTATCATGTGATGTGGCATTGTGCCACTTGCAATACTTCATTTTCTTCAATTGTTCGGCAGAGGGTATTGTATGGTAAGGCGAGAGTTTAATCTGCCCTTCCTGGAGTAGAAGATCGAAGATTTTATCCGCTTTAGTTGTATCGAAACCGAATGCTTCCGGCTCCTTCTTGCCGAACGGGCATGATATCGGCTTCTTTCCCTTAATCCACTCTGCAAGTCCGATCTCGGCATCTTCCTCGTCCTCTACTTCCTCCAGGAATGCTACTTTCTTCTGGAAATTCCTTCTCGGATCGAACGGACGCACTTCTTGTCCGGACAATCGGTGAACAATCTGGCTCAGACTCTCGAATTCTTGCGAGGTATATTTCTCTTTAATGTGTGGCAGAAGGCCTTGGAAAGCTATATCAACCAATTGCGCATCGGTCAGAGCCAGGGAGTAGCATTTGTTTCTGATTTCCCGAAACCTCTGTATATACGAGGGTATCGGCTCATCACTTCTTTGCCGAAGGCTAGTCAAATCGGACAGCTTCATTTCATGGACCCCGGCATAAAAGTATTTGTGGAATTGTCTTTCTAGATCGGCCCATGTAATAATTGAGTTTGGTGGTAGAGTCGTGAACCATTGAAAGGCCGATCCAGACAAGGACGATGAGAACAACCGTACCCGTAGGGCATCTTGCGTAGCTGCTTCCCCGCATTGGATGATGAATCTATTCACATGCTCTACGGTAGAAGTGTCATCCATCCCCGAAAATTTGGTAAAATCAGGGACCTTGTACCGATAGGGAAATGGCAACAAGTCATATGTAGATGGGTAGGGTGTTCTATAGGTATAAGTTTGCACTTTCGGCTTCAAGCCGAATTGTTCTTGCATTACCTCTGCAATTTGCGCCGACCAATCTGGTTGTTGCTGGGGAACAATTGGTGGTGGTATTGGCACGTGCTGATAAATCGGAGGCTGAATAAAAGGAGATTGATGAAGAGGTGGTATCTGAGTATAAGCCGGTGGAGTAGTAAAGGACGGCTGCTTGTATGAACCACTTGTCTCATCATATAGCATGAGATCTGACGTCTTGTTGACCTCCGGAGCGATAGGCTGGTATGGTGGTATGATCGGCCGAGTGGCCGTTTGGGATGGTGTCTGGAACGGAGGATTTCCTTGACTGACCGATTGATTCAAACCGGCCGTGTTTAAAGGTGCCCCCCAGGGTAAAGGGCTGACTGGAGGGAATGGTGCAGAGGACAGTTGGATAGAACAATATCCCAAAGGAGTTGATGACGCAGAAGCACCGGATCCACCGACAGAAGATTGGATCGGCTGTGAAGCCTGATAAGCCTGATTTGGTGGAATCGGCTGAAAATACGTTGGTCCCCTGTACCCTTGAGGTATACCTTCGGCGAAGGAGTTGACAACAGCATTGTGCACCATGTTTGAAACTACCGGGGATTGATTGATGAAGGCGTGATGAAGAGATTGTTGAATCATATCGGACATTTTATCCGAATCTTCAGAAATTGTGATCTGACGGGGGATAGGGAAAGGAGTCTTTTTAACTGTCTCCCCGCTCCTGGAACGACTGAAGGATTTCAAGCAAGTTTTCCGGACTTGCTCCAAATAATTATTCAGATCTTCCTTTTGGTCGTCCTTTAGATCTGCTTCCGTCACTTCGATGACGTTTTCTTCCGAGACTTCAGCAGCTTTTGACATGATAGCGGTTGTATTGGTCCCACCGGGCGTGCCAAAAGTGTGTTGGCGCTAGAAATCGGTCAACCGAGTCCCAGCGACCGACACACGACCCGGGAGAATCTGCTTAGCTCCTGTTCGGGTGAATGCCCTGGTGCGGTTCGCGCGGCGTGCCAGCCAATCTGACCTGTTGATTGGCAAGGAAGAACACGTGTCAGGTTCAGAAACTACGATCGGCTAAGTTTCCGATCGAGAGAGTTTATCGCCGAATCGGCCGATTTACTGTAACAATGAAATCGGCTATAAGTCAGCCCGATCCCTATAGCCTTGTAGATAGAAGAATACTGAAGTAATTGGTACAAAGCTTATGATAACAACACTAGGAAAAGATCTAATCGGCAACGAATGGATCTAACTATAGAAAATAATGAAAGCCGATACTACTGATTCCTAGTGAGATAATTGGTGATAAAAACTAGGAAAATAGGTAAAAACCTATGAATCTAGTTGATATCGATAACTGATGAATAAATCTAAACGAAACAACAGCGATGCGCCGGAAGTTAAAGCCTAGATGTTACTCGATAAACGGAACTTACAGAATCGGCCGGAGGTCAAGATGATGCAGCCCTGCCAACCCGCACGAACTCGTGAGAAGAAAAAGTAATGGCGAAGTCGCCTGCTCGAAAGTAAGTACGAAGAAGAAGGTAACTTGTTGTATTGATTGATTGTTGTGTTTACAGATTTACAAAGGTAGCTATTTATAGCCCCGTATAGATAACTTCTTAACCGACTAGAATTCTATCTCTAATTCAAACAGAAAACAAATATCTACAAGCACAATTCGTACTAGGTTAGCTACCCCACGCTTCGTGGGCTGACCTCCACCTTATCCTTCCATCCCTTTCCAAGCCCATACAGGCCCAATTAGTCCATCCTCCTGATCTGCCGATTTCTCATCAGCAAAGGATTGCCGATTGGGAGTCTGGCGCATTCTCCCTGAAGCGAAGCAAAAGCTGCCAACCGATTCCTCACTATAGCACCATTTGGCCGATTCCCAACTGTACTTCTCCGATTTCTTTTCTTTTTGACGCCGATTCTACTGGTGACGAAATCCGGCATCAACAGTATTACATGAGATGACCTATGAAACTGCTGTAGTGTAGCAATATACTTCCTCTTAACTAGAGAGTCAGTGAACTTCACAGTGGTCAAATAAAAGAATTTGAAGGCCTTCTTATAACGTTGGGCTTTTCCCTTATGGACGACGGCCCAAAGCGACACTACTAATTGGATGGAAGTACAGATGAGGCCCAAAAGCACCATTCTGCGTGAGCAACAGGCACAGCGCACGGCGCGACTGCCGACATGTGAACAACGCACGGCCGTAGTTCCAGCAGAAATGTGACTCTGCTAAAAGAAGGCAGAAATGTGACTTGAGTCTTAAAAAACAAGAAATGTGACTGTGAGATTTAGAAATGTACGATTTGTGCAAAGACTAGGATGCAATGCCACTCGATCCCCTGCACCTTTTCTTCGAAAGCAAAACATGCAATTATTTGACCTCAATCATAGAGAAATGAATAGGCCATTAGGACAAGGGGAGTAGTACGTACGAGGTAGCGTCGCAACTGGGATTGCTTCGTTTTGTAGGCCGTCATGCACATGACTTAGACTGTGTTAGCATAGATTCTTTTCTTACAGAAACAGGTTTCCAGCCCCCGGCTTAATCGGGTGACGCGTGCACTATTATCAGTATATTACCACGATATATAATAATGTACAGCTAAAGCAGCTGACGATCGAGCTGACCCTGAAAACCTGCGATGGATGAAGGAAGCTTCGCATAACTGGAAAGCAGTAGTCCAGGGGTACGTGTCCCGGTATAAAGTTCAGTACGTGCAAGCATGGACGCGTATACAAGCTAGGCATCATGTACACTTGGGAACGTCGCCAAAATCCCGTCTTGAACTATACGCAGTGCCCCGTGAAGTTAGCTGATATACGACCTTTCCATCGCCTATAAATTTGGAGCAATCTTGCATGAAACCATATCCCATCACATTCGGCACCACTGCGGCTAGCTCCACAGCCACAGTGCAGTGTGCTTTTCTGTAGTCCAGATGGCTAGGCTGGGGGCATTGCTTCCTTTGGCCCTCGCGGCCGTCGTCCTCCTGCTCGCCGTCGCCGTGGACGCCGCCACGCCTGCCGCCAGGCCACCCAAGGCCCAGGGGCCGAAAGACCCGCAGCCACCGCGGAACGAGAAGCCCAAGCCGAAGCCGATGAAGGTCAAGTGCAAGGACCGCAAGCTCTACCCTTACTGCTATGGTAAACCCATGGAGTGCCCCGCCGAGTGTTCCCAGTCGTGCTACGCCGACTGCAACTCCTGCAAATCCGTCTGCGGTAAGCACGCTAGCTCCATCTCCCTTGATCTTGATTGACGACGACGCATCTATTGATCTTGTCCATCTGTTCTGATATGCAGTGTGCAGCGTTCCGGGGGCCTGCGGCGACCCGCGGTTCATCGGCGGCGACGGCAACGCCTTCTACTTCCACGGCCGGAGGGACGCCGACTTCTGCGTCGTCTCCGACCGGGACCTCCACATCAACGCCCACTTCATCGGCAAGCGCGGCGCCGACGGCATGTCTCGGGACTTCACCTGGATCCAGGCCATCGCCGTGCTCTTCGACGGCCACCGCCTCTACGTCGGCGCCCGGAAGACCGCCGCCTGGGACGACGACGTCGACCGCATGGAGCTCGCCCTCGACGGCGTGCCCGTGAGCCTCCCGCAGGAGGTGGACGCGACATGGACGTCCAGCGCCGTGCCGATGCTGTCGATCACCCGCACCAAGGCGGCCAACGGCGTGCTCGTCGTGCTCGACGGCAAGTTCAAGATAAGGGCCAACGCCGTGCCCATCACCGAGGAGGAGTCGAGGGTGCACCGGTACGGCGTCACCACCGACGACTGCCTCGCGCACCTCGACCTGGCCTTCAAGTTCGACACGCTCACCGGCGACGTGCACGGCGTGGTCGGCCAGACCTACCGCTCCGACTACGTGAACGGGTTCGATGTCAAGGCATCCATGCCCACCATGGGAGGGGAGAGCAACTTCGCCACGTCCAGCCTCTTCGCGCCCGACTGCGCCGTGGCGCGTTATCACGCACCAGCTGGTCACCGTGGTGATGGCGTTGCAATGGCGTGAGAGCTAGCTGGCGCCATCACCTGTGCCAGTGTGGTGTGTGAGGAGTAACTGAAGGTGTACCTCTACTTATTATATACTGCAAGCCTAAGAGCGGGGTAAACTACGATGTTGTCGGAGTTGTACCAAGCATGCATGTTTGCTTGGTCGTGAAATTCACAGTAATAAACTTGCTATTGGTTGATGTGTTCAAGGAAAATTATAATATCAATTATATTGGTGACCTATATTTTAATGCATCCTTTTTAATTGAACTTTTCCGTTGGCTGACCTAGAGTCTTGAATATAGCGGTCGCCCAAGTTAAGGTTTGGATTTTACTTAGATCGATATATCTTTGAACAATCGTCGTTTTCATTGGTTAGTGAGATCCCAACTTCAAGTGCTAAATCAAAGTTGTCTATAAATTGTGTTGCATAGTTTCCTGCTCTTTCTTGTGTTCTTGGATTCGCATGCAGCGGGTGGTTCTTGTGTTCTTGGATTCGCATGCAGCGGGTGGCCTTCGTGGCGAGATCAAGCAGGCAATGCACGGTTGATAAATAGAGAAGAAGTGGTCCGCGATTATAAGATTCTGATCATATTGATTGGAATCCGGATCGTTTGTGTCAAGTCTCCACCAAATGAGGAGATAACCTCACCTCCGATCGGGCACCCTACTTCCCATCAGAATCAGCGTCCAGAAGCTCCTTCCTAGATTCATCCTGCGTATTCGAGAAGAATGTAACGAGGCATCACAAACAACCAATGCAACCAAATCATCCAGCGCAGTCAAGTAGTTAGCCGTTTATATATATCCACTTGGGGAAATTATTCTAGGTAGTCCCGCTGGTTGGTCCCCAAGAATACATCCATCTACTTGCAGTTTTCATTGCTCCTCCTCGATATTGTACTGCAGTGCAGGCCTTACCTGCAACAGGAATGGATTAGGAGGAAGAAGCTAGTAAATCGGAGGGTGGTCGCCGGTCACGGGCCAGCAGTGAGCACTGAGCAGCGATCAGGCGGTGACGAGTGGGTGAGATGGCGAGTGGGCTGCAACTTCTTGGCTGCTGCCCAAAGCCCACTCACCAACCTCAGTCCAGTCAGATGCTATAGACTATGTTGATAATACTCATGCCGAGGATGAAATAACCAAAGTGAAACGCAACAGAATTCATATTGCTAGGTGATAACACATTATACAGCTGCTGCCAACGCAATGTTCTATGTCGCTATATAAATTCAGCATTGCAATAATATACATGGCCAAAAGCAAAGCTAAGTTTATCACTAGAACCAACGGATACATTAGCGACATCACATTGTTGAAACAAGTGACCAAGCGACCGTAATATCTAATGTGCAGAAGCCAAGGCGGCGAAGAATGCCATGGCTTGCACCACCCTTCTTAGCGTTACAAGACTTGTTCTTGTCCACCACAATTTCCTCACCTCGCCCTGCCTTCACACAAACCTCCAACACAAACCTGGCCTGACTCGCAAGGATATAGTTGCCTCCACCGAATGAACAATAGAGCCAAGCTCAAACTCCAGCGAAGTCAAGTTGCGGTAAGGTACTGCTAGAAAGCTCAAGCTTTCATCCTCAGATTGAGTAGTGCCCTTAACTTTCAGGTCAACCTCAAATGTCACAGCGTCCACCAATACAACGACACGGGTAGGATCTGTCAGCTTCAAATGTGGATCCTATCTGCAGTGCAGCACCATTAAATAAATACTAAGGGTAAATGGAAGTGAATTTCAAGAGGTTACCAGCATAACAAACAATACAGAACATTACAAATCAGTATTGTAAACACGAAGTGCACAACAGAAAAGACGCCGTGAAATTATTAGTTTGGTGCATCATCGACAGACAAAAAAAAAAACACATTTTACCATTGGGAGGACTAGTATGATTGCTTCGTCAGGTAGTGAATAGGAAAGCAAGAAGCAACAATCAAGGCAGCGAACAACTGGTAATTAAGAAATAATTATACAGACCTCTTGGGTAAGGATTTGGCAGCTCTCTCTCGGGCAGTGAAAGATCTTATTGCGATTGTGATCAACTACATCACGTACAGCAACCTTGCCAAACACATGCATGGAGTGGCCACTGTAATCCTTCTCTTAACTTTGCGACTTTGAGTGAATAGATCTGCCGGGCCGCCCAATCAAAAAGAATAAATGGGCCAAGCTTGGACCGCTCGGATTTTTTCGGGTTGGCAAAATGACACCACGTCCGGCCCTATAAAGACCACGGGCCGAGCTTAGCCCAACGGGCTTGGGTCGAGCCGGGCCGCCCAATCAAAAAAATCGGGCTGAGCTTGAACCGCCCGGATTTTTTCAGGCCGGCAAAATGCACACCACGTCCGGCCCTATAAAGGCCACAGGCCGAGCTTAGCCCGGCGGGCTTGGGCTGAGCCATTGGGCCAGGTCGGGCCGAGCCACATTTGCTCAGGTCTAGTGCACAACAGTAAATAAACGTAGCTAATAAAAAGTGCTCAGGTCTTGCTGCTATTCAGTACTAATAGCTAACAACACAAAGCACTCTCGTATCTAGTTATCTGCTCCGTCCTCTGCTGGTGGCGCCCAAGACTATCAATCTAGTATTCTGGTTCGTTGGCACTCATAGCCTGCATGCGGATATTGTGCTATGTGCAATGATAAGAATTGAAGCTAACGCCATAATAGATTTTAAAAATCATTTCATTTGGTCAGTTCCACTAATATCTTCATGCAATTGTCATGCTATCCTGAATGTATTAATATCTCTATTTACACTTTGCTTTTGAAAAAAACAACTATATATGTACTAGATTGTCTTACCATATAACAGAGCACATAAGGGTGAGTATGCGTGTGTGTGTTAACTTCTTCCTCTACACAATTTTCGCAAAAATATGATAGAGAACTAGTGTTTATTTTAGAGATGATTGAGGTGAAAGTAAATTTGGTATCCATAAATATATATTAGCAGTGGAATATTAAATTTAATTAAGCATTTAATTTACATAAGTATGAAACTAAAAGTTTGTTGCAAAATTTGAAAATTAAAAATAATCAATATATAGTTATACCTTATGTGCATAATGCAGACTTCATATTATTTAATAAGTATCAAAATGTGACACTGGCAGAAAAATACTTCTATCCAATGCAAGGGCTCCTTTTCTCTCCATCTGCCAAAACCCTCACAAGCCCACTCTCCAATGGTATGCTCATTAGCGTCCGTCCGTCCGTCCGTCCGTAGTAGCAATCTACTTGTATGTACACCTGTATGTACTCTCTGATGCTCAATGTAAGTTTGGGCTTTCCAATTGCTAAGCATGCTACACCTGTATGAACTTGTGATGCTGCATCACGTGCCATCGATTCCATTTAACATCCATGATGCCGCTGCTGAGCTAGCCATTTCAAGGGATGCACGTCTGGGTCGTGCTCAAGCCATGGCACCTGTATTGCTCGGAGAGCAGCGTATTCCAGTGACAGTACTTGCTAACCCTTTTACCACGGATGCCACTAGGTCACCTCGCATTAGCTACCATGGCGTTCTGATGCATGACGTGGACAATGTTACATGCAAGGTGATGCTCTTCTTCCGGGACACTGACTGGTACTTTGTCAGCTTTCAGCGTTGCGTGGTGGTTGTGTTGCCTAATGACAGTCTACAAGAAAACTGGGGGGTGGAGATTCTTCTTCAACGATCTCGTCAAGGACAAGGAGGTTCCAGCATTCTTGTATACCGTGAAGATGGGCATTGGATTGTCTCACTCCAACAAAAGGTAAGGACGCAGTTTCATTCATCCATACATATTTATTTGTTTTGGTCCCCATGCTTGCTTTTTGATGTTTTGGTATATTATTTGCTGAATTAGTAATATGCACTGTGCAAAGACTTTCCAGGCCCGAGGCTATGGCTTACCTCTTCAACACGCTGGCCGGATTTGAAGATCAAGTATACATTCACAACAACGGGACAATCGGAGAGGTGAGAGGATTGACTCCAGCCTTGGAAGATGACTTGAAGATAGCCGTCAGCAGGATCATCATTGTGTTCTATGAGGCCATGAGATTGAGATCCATCTACCTCCTCACCCACGCCAGCCTTGGCGGCCATGAGTACGCAACCCTCTTACCGTTCGCCTGTGGAACCTCCTGCGCTCATGGGGGAAGTTGTCAGATTACGTGCTGAGGATGAGGAGGCAGGGTAGCATGGACCTCAACAATGAGATGGATCCACTCAATGCCGACTTGTCATCCCACGGGTTCCCAACAATGACCCTCAGTGACTTGATTGGGCCAAATGGGGAAGATCGAGGTAGTACAAATCATCAACCTAAAGAACCTGAGCAATCGTTTAGCCAAGCGAGGAGCGAGGACCAACTTCCCCGAACCTAACTTTGTCGTGCCAGCCACTCCAGAAGTAGTAGGATTAGGAGGAGGAAGAGGGAGAGGTAGGGGGAGAGGAGGATGAATGAATGTGATCTTATCACCATTTATTTGTGTTAGTTTAACTTTTGAGCAGAGAACATCGACTACTTCTGCTTAATGCTTATTAACCTCTCCTAGTTGAACTTAAGAAGATTCATTCAAACTAGATTGCATCTAAGTCATATTTTTGGATAAAGCTTTCATATTTCGCTAGCATCTTGCCCCTTCTGTGGTTGTCTATGATTCTGCTCTGCATGATCTCTTGATGAATAGCTTGATGGGCCGCCGCCCTCTATTGAGCGCTAGGCTACACCTAACCCTAAGAATGGCGTATCCTAGTAGCCTACCTATATGCGGCATGGAAACTAGAAAGAAAATAATTGAAGAACTTGGTGATGAGCCCTATGCAATTTTAGCTGATGAGTCCAGTGATATATCACATAAAGAACAACTAGCTCTTTCCTTGCGTTATGTTGATAAACTTGGAAGGCCTTGTGAACACTTTATTGGAGTTGTTCATATAGATGATACTACCTCTTTGTCACTTAAGGAAGCTATTGAGGGTTTACTTGTTAGTCATGGATTGACTATGACTCAAATTAGAAGTCAAGGTTATGATGGGACTAGCCATATGAAAGGAGATATTAAAGGGCTAAAAACATTGATCATGCAAGAATCACCTTTTGCGTATTATATTCATTGCTTTGCACATCAACTCCAACTAGTTCTTGTTGCTGTTGCCAAGAGAAATACTGACTGTAAGAGTTTTTTTGATTAAGTATCTATCTTATTGAATATTATTGGAGTTTCTTGCAAGCATCATGGTATGCTTTGAAATGCTAGGCTTGAGAATATCAAGAAAGCACTGGAGTGTGGTGAGCTTGAATCAGAGTGATTAAATCAAGAGATGAGTTTGCCTAGGCCTGGTGAAACTTGATGGGGTTCTCATTACAAAACTATATGCGACATCATTACTATGTATTCCTCAATCCATGATATGCTCATTGATCTTGGTGATGATATTTAACATAAGGATGATTGGACAAAGATACATTTTGTGTTGGAGCATTTGAAACCTTTGAGTTCGTTTTCTTTGTGCACTTAACATATGTTATTCTTGGATACACAAATGAGTTATCCGAGTGTTTGTAGAGAAGGGATCAAGATATTCTTAATGCGATCCCCTTGTTAATGTGGCAAAGAACAAAATGCAACAGTTGAGGTCTGATGGTTGGGACCACTTCCTTGAGAGGGTTATTTCTTTTTGCATTAAACATGATGTTGAAGTTCCTGCTATGGATGGTGATTATGTGCCGTATGGAAAATCAGCAAGGTATGCCCATGCCTGAAACCAAACAAATGATGACCATTTTAGAAGAGAAGTATATATTGGTGTCATTTATCAAATTAGTCAAGAGCTTGATAATTGGTTTGATAAGATCATTATGGAGCTACTTTCTTGTATGTCAACCTTCAGTCCTTCCAATTCATTTGCTTCGTTTGATGCACAGAAGGTACGTAGATTGGCTGAATTTTATTCTAAGGACTTCTCCAACAATGATTTGCTAAAACTTGAATTGCAACTTGATAATTATATTGATGACATGTGACGAGATGATAGCCTCAAGGGTCTAGACAACATCGTTGATCTTTCAGTTAAGCTTGTTCAAATACGGAGGCACAAAGTGTATGATATGGTTTACTTGCTTCTCAAATTGATATTGCTTTTACCAGTGGCAACAACGAGTGTTGAAAGGTTATTTTCTACAATGGTTAAAGTGAAAATAAAGTCAAGGAATAAGCTAGGTGATAGTGTTTTGGACGATTGTCTAGTCACATTCATTGAGCGGGATATTTTGTTCCAAGTGAATGAAGAAGATATAATCAAGATATTCACGTCATTCAAAAAATAGCGGGTAAACAAAGCAGACAAGTAATATTGTAAGTTTCTTTTATGCTATATTTTGAACAATTTATATTATGATTTGTTATTGTTTCTAGCTTAATCTTTGAATTTACCGAATTGTAAATGGTTTTACTGAATTGCATAAGATTTTTTTCGACGTACCCTGTGGTAAAAATCCTAGGTGTGCCACTACCGGTCATCCATGAATAGCATGTCTTCGAGAATGACTAGGTACCTCTGATTGCTTATTTTTTTTGATCAAATATGATGAGTCCACTTTCTGTCGCCTCTATCAGCCTCAAGACATCCATATTGCTTCCTTGTGGTCTGTAGTTTGTGTGGAATTGAATCAGCAAGCTCTGGATGATCGAACTTGTTGAGATTGAAAGATGCATCAGCTTCACCCAAGCACGGCATCTGAAATATTGACAAATTTCAGGGTCAAAGTAGGCCTTCTTGATTACGAATGCTGTCCCAAGATCGCTTCCTGTTCCCCACACCGAGATCACTTCACTTGAAGGGGACCATCCTCTTTGTTGATCAGCTTGATGAGATCCACTTGGCTGCTCTCACAAGCTGGGTCTCTTGCATGAAGGCTGCCCAGTGCTGTTGCGTTAGCCACTGCCTGTGGATGCATCTGCTCTGACGACTCAAAGCTCGAGTCACCGATATGGCTGTAGCGTAGGTTCCTGTGTTCCATAGCCTTGAGCAGGTCTACGGTGGCAACTACATCATCCAGGGCCACCAGCGGCACTGCTGCCAGCATGACCCGTTGTCCAGTTGGGCGACAGAATCGATGCAATCCTCGACATCTAAGGCCATGTTGCGGACCTGCTTCACCAATGTCCTCATCATATCGATCATTTGTAGCACGCTCCGTGGTGACGATGAGGAAGGAGTGCATGATCTCAAACTCATCTGAGATAACAATCAGGCCCTGGTTCACGCTCTTCTGCAACTGTTTCTCCTCCTCAATGGCCGATTTGGCCATGTTAAGTGTACCCTCTACTGCCGTCTTGGCCAAGCCAAGCACAAAGTCCGCCATTGCTTCACTCTCTAATCTCTATGTTTGTCCTGCTCCAGTGGTTACGGTGTGTGTGTGGGGAACTTGAAAGGGTAAGCTGGCAGGGAACACTATATAACTAATGCTAGAACTACTTCATGTTCAAGGTGTGCAAAGAATCAACAAAGTAAGCTGCACGAAATTTCACAGGAACAGACAGACAAGAGTGGATGGTGAAGATAAGAAAAAAAATATTCCTTGTCGATGTTCGGAGAATAGAATATATGGATGCTGCAAAGAATATTTTACTTTCCGATTTGTGAAAAAGACTAAATAAACTCATCTACAAAAATTTCAAACAAACAGCGAGACGCACTAGCAACAAAGAACCGGCATCCCGCGAAAATATTCTCATGTAGGTCAAATCCAACCCACATCCCTTTTGAACCAAACACGGGACGATGTAGGTCGAACCCGTTCCGATTCACATCGACCCGGTAACCAAATTCACACTAAAAGCACGTAAGGTAACTTTATTGGCCCAGCACACAAGCTTCCTTCTTTCCATAAGGTACTCTCTTCCTCCAACAAGACTCCAGACTCTTTTCCTCAACAAGAGTCCTGCAGTTTCACTGGTACACATCAGTGGCTGCCTTAATCATACAATTGTTTGTGTAGCTTACAATAATTAATAAGGTATCATAAAAACTGGAGTTGTTCAATTCTTGCCCCTTCAGATCTCAAGATTAACAAAAAGTAAGACGGTGGGATTCAGTTTTTAGTGCTACAGGAATTGGTACCGGCAGCAATCAGATTAAAACATCCATATTTATGTTCAAATACAATGTGGAAAAGAAAAAAAAAACAAATCCAAACAACAGATCTCCACCGAGCCATATATAGGCATTGCTCTGAAGCCACTAGGCACTAGCAATGAAGACTGCAACGGTTGGCGCCCTGCAATGCATGCCCTTGCCATAAGATACTGATGATCAAGGGCCGGCTTATAGCGCTTATATTAGAACAGAGAGAGTATACATGAATCTTCAGCATCTAACTCGTAGGTACATAAAAGTATAGAGCTCAAATTAACACAATGGGATTAATGAGCCCAAAGTCCAAGATAAGGTAGTAGTACTAAAAGGCCCATTTAAACCGGTTGGCCCAAAATCTGGTAGCTACAGTACAATTATGGATATGACTTGAGTTAGTATGGCCCAACGCGTTGCTAATAAAATAACCAGACCAGTGGAAGATCCAGCCTTAGAGAGAGCCTAGGGGGCTCTTCTCCCTTTTTCTTCCTTGGCTTCCTCTTTCTCTCCCTTTCCTTCATTCTCTTCCGTGTCTTCTTTCTTTCTCCATAAAGATGGTGTGTGTGGGTACCAACTAGGATCAGGTCAGGTATATTGTTTAATATTGGCGAGCCATGTCCGTTATCGCAATATCAGTGGAAGTATCAGGTTTATGTTCGTCAGAATGTTGGTGCAGTGGGTGACCCAGCTGTTGTATCTTGCTGGACCTTCTACCTGGACTGAAATGAGAAGGGGGTGAGCGGTATCTTCTGAGTCTTTGCGGTCATAAAGTCCACACGGGGACGACAACAACATTTCTGGACAGCGTAACTGTGTGACAACTCGAAGCTATTCGTCTATGTTTTGCACTGCAACAAATCATCATTGCATCCCACTGTCATTACCAAGCCATGTCTTGATGATCCCACTGTTCTATTATTGATGGACAGACAATTGAAAACAGATCATACAAAGTATAGTGAGCGGTCCCTTATCTAGATATCTGATAGTATCTCGATTTCACAAAATTAACGCTCCACGGCTCACTAAATAAGGGAGAAAGTAAATAAAATCTCTCCAACTTTGATCTAAACAATGTGATGCAAACGAGCTTTGTGCACAAAGAAGATCACACAGCACATGTTCCAGCAACAACTTGTACCTGTGTTCCTGGAACAAGCACATCAATCGGATTGCTTTGTTTATCCGAGCTACCTGTTAAAGAGGTTGCTACTCTCTAGTAACTGTCAGGTTCAGAGAAAGACCTAAAGATTGAAGTCAATCTCTTTGCCAACTAACACGATTTTTTTGGAATCCCAACTTTGCCACCTACTGTAGCTCGTCTGGCACATGGGTACATTTCAGTTGTGTTCTTATGTTGCTATCTATATAGCCTATATGGTAAACAAACAACTATCTAATCACTTTTAAGGTACAAAAAGACATGTTATTCTTCCCATGAGGCTATGATGATCAGCAGCTTAGGGCAAATACAAATCTCACACTAGCAAGAACAAGGTGCAATAGAGTGGGTTCTGGATGATTCGCAGATGTTAGACAACTCTGATGGGCCATGTTCTTGCATTTGATGTTCTTGGATGGTTGTAAAGTTGGATGGAGAGAACGAAACAAATCTCACCGTCGAGCATGCTTCAACTTTACAACCATTCAAACTCTGAAAAGATGGCTCCATTGATTGCCTCAAAGAGTTGTGAACAAGTAGCCAACATGCCAAACCACAGATCCTCCAACTTCATCACTAAAGGAGGAGCTAGTATCTCATATTTTTTTTCCTCAAATAACTGGACACAAATGGTGAGAAGGTTCAGCAACTAACCAATATAATGCTATAGAAATTACACGTCATAGGCATGTGTGTCGTTTTCATTGGGCACCTTCTATAACAACCGGTTGTTTGTTTGTGGATTTTGGTCTACGATGTGGCCCCAAATCTCCTCCAGTTTGTAGCCATTCTGGCAATGTGATGGTGATTTCATTGTGCACGTTGCAAAATAAGCTGTCGAGTTGGCACCAACTAGGATCTGGTATGCTTTTTTTTTTTTTTTGCCATGCTGCATCAGTTGCGTTCCCTGAATTGCATCAACGACTAATTGTGTTGGAACTTGGAAGCATCTACACAATCAATAATTGAGGTATCACTGTATCAGGTTTGCATAGATGACTCTTGTCAATGACACAGAACTAAACTACAAACAAAATTATATCGGCTACTGTAAAAGAGTTGAAATATAGAAATTTTAGAATGATTGGAAAAAATGAGAGCCGTCCATCCCGAGAAAATCTAATACTCCCTCCGTTCCAAAATGTAGGTCGTTTTGATATTTTTAGGTTCATAGATTTTGCTACGAATCTAGATATAGTATATATCTAAGTGCATAGCGACATCTACAAACCTACAAAAGCTAAAATGACCTACAATTTGAAACGGAGGGAGTAGTAGAAACAAAGGAAGTACATTGAAGTACCTAAAGAAAAGTACCAAACTGGTGGGATCAAGTACAAAAAATACTCCTTAAATTTAATTTTTAATTTTTTTCCTGATGAGACGGTGGAAACAAAGGAAGTTGAAATACCAACAAGTACCAATGGGTACTTTTAAACTATTGTAAAAGAGTTGAAATATGGAAGTTGGGAAAGGGTAGGGAGGATTCAAAGAAAAAAGGACAGCTGCAAATGGCGCTGGAGATAAACTGGGAAACAGGACATGGAGACTTCTATGGAGATAGCATAATGTATGCATTATCTTAAGAATCGGGTGTCATTTTTTTTTTGAAACGAGCTGGCAGGGCATAATGTATGCATTATCTTAGGAATCGGGTGTCATTTTTTTTTGAAACGAGCTGGCAGGAGAGCTGCCACTTTATTAATAAAGAAGAATGCCCGAAGGACGAAACAAACTAGAAAACTTTACATGCTGCACACTGCAAGCTTAGCTCGCGGGCTGAAGAAATAAAAGGAACAGACGCCCCTATATACACTCAACTACGCCTTGCGACGTCAAGAAACCGCTCCAGGTGTGTAGCACCTGCCGCCACCCATGTGGTTGCCTCGTCCCTTATCCGGGCCACTAAGCGGGGGATGGATTGTTCCTGATGATGGAAAACCCACGCATTGCGCTCTTTCCAAACCTCCCACAGAACTAAGATGATGAGAGATCTCAAGCCTTTTTTGTCAACGACCTGCGCGCCTGCTAATGCAGTCCACCAGTCATGCAGGGCGTCATGTGGAGTCCAGCATTCCGGGTCTATGGCCGGGCACCTCGTCCACGCCCTTAGTTGAGTCCAAACATTCCTTGTGTAATTGCATTCGGTGAACATATGCAGCCCCGTCTCTTGAGTTTCTTCACAGAGAGCACAATTTGGATTGCTTGGCCGTCCCCGACGTTGCAACCGGTCTGCTGTCCATATTCTGTCCTGAATCGCCAGCCAGCTGAAGAACTTACACTTTGGGGGCGCCCACGGTTTCCATATGATGGCCTCGAAGTTGGTGTTTGTGGACCCGAAGAACTGCGCTCGGTATGCTGATTTTGTGGTGTAGTGACCGTCGGCCATCAGTTTCCATCGAATGGTGTCCGGGACCCCTAGTCGAAGTTGCAGACGGCTCGCCGCATTCCAGAGATTCTGCAGCTCAATGAAGTGTGTGACTGAGAAGCTCTGGTGCTAGAGGTCAATATCTGTGACCCAAGCATTGTCTGTGATGGCTTCGCGCAACGATCTGTTCTTCCTTTTTGAAATGCTGAAGAGGTTGGGCGCCATGTCCCGGGGCCTTTGGCCATCGATCCATCCACTGTCCCAAAATGAAATTTTGTTGCCATCACCAATTGTTATAGTGGTGGCTGCCGCGAAGAGCTTGCGGTCAGCTTGCGTGCAGGGGACGTCACAATCATCCCATAAAACGCTCTCATTCATCCATTGTTGCCATAACCAGCGCAGGCGTAACGCTCTGGAGAATTTGCCCAGGTGTAGAATCCCTAGACCACCCCCTTTCTTGTGTCTGGCAGACCGCGTCCAATTCACCTTACATTTCCCACCAGTGACATTCTCATTGCCGGCCCAAATAAACTGCTTTCTTTTGGCATCAATTGTCTTCATGATTTGCTTTGGAGCCTTTAAAGCTGTGAGTAGATATACCGGTTGGGCTGTCAGTACCGATTTGACAAGTGTCAAACGCCCAGCTGCAGTCATGTTTCGTGCATTCCAGCTGTTAAGTTTCCCTATTGCCTTGTTGACTAGAGGCTGGAAGTCTACCGTTTTTAAACGTGATGTAGATAGCGGTAGGTCAAGGTATTTGGTTGGGAAAGTTCCGAGCTTGGCAGGCATGTTCTGCAGTATTTCCGTTAGCGCTATCCCTTGTCATTTTTGCAGCACGTTTTAGTTCCTCTTTGCTGATCCAACGGGATGGATCACTAATTGTATTCTTGTTCATAGTATATGACTATTCTTCGACTTGACAGTGTGAAAGAGAATATAGTGCACTTGAGATCACCTAAAAATTCAGCACCATCTGATTAGCAACAAGCATCACATTTACTGACTACTGAGAAAAGGAGACAAATGCAGGAACCCATCGTTTTCACCTCATTATCTCTGCAACAGCAAGCCCTGTTCTGCAATACCGTCTATGCACTATGCAGTTCACTTGTCAGTGGTCTGAAGACAAATCTGTATGGGCATACACAAAGAGACAATCGACACCAGACCCTGCAGGTTCGCAGTTGCTTCTAGTGTGCAAGCTGAAACTGTAGTGTGGACCCTACGTTGGATCTGGCAATGAAATTAGCAGGGGCCGCGAGCAGAAATAACACAGGGACCATTTTTTTCCCTGTCCATGTACAGTTTCCTTGGTTATACGATCAATCTGGTGAGCCAATTGTGGCTACTGCACTGATTTTTCGTCAGGATTTCATTGTGGTCTGAAACTCTGAATCTGCTGCTCCAAGACATATGAATGAAAATCTCTGCAGCTGAAGGTAACTAATGTAGGCTTAATCCTAGATGATTTGAAATAATGTAGGATGAAAACAGAGGTCCAGAAAGAAAAAAAAGAACTGAATCACGGGATGGAATATGCAAGCCGCAAGGTCCGTATGCAAAATTCTGAAGATGAAAGGCCAGTGGACTCATCAAACAGTGGTGATAACATTATGGATTTCGCAGTTAGCTTTCTGTTGCAGCATCAGAAAAGGAACAAAGCACACATTAAATGGATCACTGGCCGGTGGAACTTCTGAATGGAACTTTCGATTCAACTTGCTATTTCACTCCCTCTACTTTTGTCTATGTACACTTCATCTCCTTTTTCCTGAAAAAACTCTACCTAATCTCTATCTTTTTTCTTTTTCTGAAACCACGAATCTCTATTTTCTAACTCTCCTAATCCTCACTGGGAGCCCGCCACTGATGGACGCGGTGAGCCCCGACACGAACTTTGGCGCGCAGGCGCCGCTGCCACTCTCCCCGACGACCTCGACGTCGAACCCTCTCACCACCGCCACGGCGACCGCCTTCATCTCGGTGATGGCAAGCTCCTTGCCGAGGCACACACGGAGGCCCGCCTGGAACACCGGGTACTTGTACAGGCTCTCCGGCACGAAGGACCCTCCAGCGCCGGTGAGCCACCGGTCTGGCCGGAACACGCCGTGGTCGGCCCCCCAGATACGCGGCATGCGGCCCATGGAGTAGGGGTGGTACATCACGCGCGCGCCGCCGGACACGTAGGTGCCGTCGGGGAGCACGTCGGCGGCGGCGCAGAACTTGGAGTCGAACTGCACCGGCGGGAACAGGCGCATGTTCTCGTACAGCACGGCGTGGGTGTAGTGCAGGCTCTTGAGGTGCTCGTAGGTCACCGGCGTCGAGTCGTCGCCACCGGCCTCGGCGCGCATGGCGGCGGCCACAGCGGGGTTCTTGGATAGGAGCATGAAGAGCGTGGTGAGCGCGGAGGACACCGTGTCGCGCCCGGCGAGGAGGAAGCTGACCACGATGTCACGGAGGTACTTGTCGTCCACGGCGTGCGCGTCGCCGGCCGAGGCCATGAACCGGGACAGGAGATCATGGCTGTTGGCGAAGCCCAGCTTCCGGCGCTCCCGGATCATCGCCGCCGCGAGCTCGTTGACGAGCTTGATGGCCTTCTTGAGCTCCCTCTCGGACCCGACGTTGAGCATGCGCTTCACCTTCCACAGCAGCGGCGACGCCGCCGCGCCGCGCATGGCGCAGAGCCGCGTCGCGGCGTCGAACGCGTTGGCGAGCTTGGACACGGGCATTTCCCGCTCGAGGCAGCCCGGGTCGAGGCCGAAGGAGATCTTGCAGATGGTGTCGAAGGCGAAGCGCCGGAACACGTCCTGCAGGTCGACGACGGCGCCGCTGTCGGCGGCGTCGGTGAGGACTGGCATGAGGCGGGCCTCCACCTCCTGGGCGATGATCTTGTAGGCGTAGGAGCGGACGGCGACGCTGCCGAGCTCGAGGCTGGCCATCTTGCGCTGGTGGCGCCAGGCGTGGCCGTCGACGTTGAAGATGCCGCCGCCGAGGAGGTCGCCAAGGAGCGCGGCGAAGGTCTTGCCCTTGGGGAAGTTGTCGAAGTTGGTCTTGAGCATGTACTCGACGTTGGCCGGGTTGGCGGTGACGGTGCAGCCGAGGACGTGGACGTGGATGGTGCCGGTGGCCGACTCCCGGAGCTGGTGGGCGTACCAGTCGCCGAGGTTGGTGAAGTCTCTCGCCCACGACCCGGTGAGGTAGGCTCGGCAGACATGGCAGCTGCACCATGGCCACCGGCGCACGAGCAGGAGCACCATGGCCAGCGCCACCAAGCAGAGGGAGAAGGCTGAGAAGGCCATGCCCGCGCACTGCGCTGCCCATGGCAAGTCCATGGCTCTTGTTTCTAGCTAGAATTAGCTAGCGGAACAGGCCTGGATCAGCAGATCGGGGGGAGCGAGAGAGAAAGGAGAGGAAAATGTGAGTTTGTGCGGCGGAAGACCCAGGAGGCTTTGTCTATATATAACGTGGGTGGACCGGGAATTCAGCACATGCCGCACGTGCGCTTTGGCTTTAAGAAACGTTTGTCTAAACCTTTTCCCTTTTCCGCGTAGTACACACAGCTCATGTCCCCGTCATTGCGCAACAGCTGATGACAGTTGGGTCCACATCGCCAAGGAGAGGGCAGGAGGGGGGAAGGAGAGGAGCTTGCCACCCAAGAGCGCAGTATCTTAGAGCCTTTTGACAACTCCAAAGTGATTTTAGGGAGAGCCAAACAGTACTTTTGTATGAGTGATCTGATTCTCTAAAATAAATCAAGATGCTAGGAACTTGGAAAAAAAAACTAGCTTTTCCTTATTCACTTCTCGTCCAGAATAATTTCCAATATAAAGGTTATCCTCAAGAACCATTTTCAACCAAAAACTTAATTCTCATAAAGAAACACTTTTAAAAGAGCTCTACTGAAGAGATCCTTAGCACAAGGTTGTCTTTGGAACTAAATCTTGAAAAAATGTTGTATCAAATGCTTAGGTGTTTGAAAATTCATACTTTGGGCTTGTGGGGATTGTAACCTTATTCAGTTGGATTTTTCTTGAAATGGAAATGTTAGTGAAGGAGAAGAAAATCAGAATGGCGTAGCGAGTCAGTTGCACTAATTACTACCTCTATCCCACATAATATAGCTACTTCTAGCCATTCAAATATTGCTATATTTTGGGATGGAGGGAGTACCTAGCAACTGTCCGTGAATTGCATGCTCTTATTTTTTTTTTTCTCTCTTGATTCAACTACCACAATCTTCTCTCATGTTGCTTCCACTACAAGTGAAAAGTACATGAAAAATATTTATTTTAGTGAAAATAATTTTGTTTTACAATTAAGGAGGGAAACGCTAAAAACAAAGTAAATGTGGACGAGAAACAAATACACAGGTGCAGTATCTAGATCAAAGAGGGTTACGTACTAAGCTAGAGGCTAGCAAGATAAGGTTACCTGTCAAACCGGGCCGGTAAATGGTCCAGTCAATTCATCATCGGGTTAAACATGCATCAACAAGCTATTTGACCGTGAATAAAGCTAGAAAGCAACAAACAAACTCGTGGGATGATTGGATTGCCATGTAAATATTGACCTTTTTAAACTTTTCATAGAAAAAATAGGACTGGAGGGCCTACGCCACTTTAGTCCCTATATATCTTGTTCATATTCTTTTGAGAATCCATTGTTCCAAAGTGAGACACAAAATACACCATGTCGAAAATTATACCTAGAAAATAAAGCCTAAGATTAGAATCAATGTCATTAGCATTGAGATATATACTAGGCAGGGCCCTGTTTGTTCGAAGCTGGAAATTAAAAGGATAAAAGTGGGCAAAACATTGATAAATTGGGAGATGGTTTGCTGGCTCGAGCTCGTAAATTTTTAGGCTTAGTATAAAAACAAATAAATAGTATAACTAATAAGATGCATTTAAGTTTCCCGCAACTGAATAGCATTACCAGGCATTAGTCTAGTCTTATTAGCGAGCATTGTATCATGGTGCATATAATTTCTTTTTGTGGCATGTCACAGTTAGAAAGAGAGAAGAAAAGTTGTACTTGGTGGTGATACTGATACACTTTGCCCTTGATATCCAAGACTAGAAAACCATACTCGCATTCTGTATTTCTGTGTCTACTCTAAAATAGAACAATGGCCTAGCTAGGAAATAATACAATGCAATCCTAGCAGAATATGTTAGCCTTTAATCATAACAACATGATCATATAATGCATCGGTAATAGCCTTGGCGAGGAACAAATACACACTGCAATGTTAGTTGAAAGTACCTAACGCGACTGCTACTAGCTAGGTAGTTAGTACTTGATCGGATTGGTATGGTGTACGTACTGCTAGTTGAGATGATTAATTGTTATCTCCGAGAATCATATGTATCACACGCATGCTGCAGCTTGCACTTAATTTAGAGCTGCAAGTTGGTTTAGGTAGTAATTAAGCAAGTCGGCAGGCATGCTTGGTCGTGCTGGCGCCAAAAAACTATCCGTACCCCTGATCCCCGACAGCTGGCGTCCATGGTTCTTGGACTTGTTTTTTCCCGCGCGTGCTGCGCAAGTGCGCAGCTGGGGTCTTCTTCGAACCACGTACTACACTTCTACTTGATTCGTTTATTTCTCGAACCACGTACTGCGTGAAGTGGCCAGCTTCCAAACATACTCCCTCCGTCCATTTATCGGCGTCGTTTTACTCTCTTGCGCGATGACCAAGGGAGGGTTGAAGGAGGACCGATTATCATTTAATCGCGGCTTTGTACTAAATGCACCGTGGGCTGTTGGGTTTCCAAGTAACCTCTCCGCTAACACCGCTCAAAACGGCGTTACCACGCGTCCGCGGCCAGCACGCGCGCTTGCCATCCGCGGCCCTTCCGTTTTCCGTTTTGCCGCGTGAAAATTGCCGAGATCATCTCCTTAGGGCATGTACAACGTACGAACAGGTGTTCGTCTCTAAGCGTCTCGAATCTATCATACAGATAGGTATAAAGACAGGTCATACAACCCACAGACAAAGGATCCGTCTCTATACTGTTTAATACTTTGCATGTAGCTAGGTACATATGGAGAAGATTTGGGAGAGAGAGCACCTTCTCCTGCGCGCAAATCACACCTGCGCGCGCGAGCGCCCGGGATCCGCGCAACGACGAGTCGAGGAGGCGGTACAACGCTGCTGGAGCCATCTCTTTCGCGAGGCGACGCCGGCTCCGTCTCTACGCTCTCACGGGGTGTTTTCTGTAAAAACTACGCTGAAGGGACGGGGTGAAGGGACCCGTTGTACATGCCCTTATTTGCCGCTGTCATCCTTGAGTCCGCCCAGATGAAAAAATTGCCGAGATCACCTCCAAAATTAGCCGCGCTCGCTTCAAAATTTCGAAGCTAAATTCTGTTGCCGCCTATGCTCTGCGATGGTCTATATAAGTCTCCATGGAAGTCAACCCTTGAGCATGCAGTTCCAGCAAACTCTTTCCTCTCTCTTTCTCTCTAATTCATGTTGTACTAGTTCATCAACAATGCCTGGACTAGGGATCGACTTAAATGAAGCACCACCTGAATCAGCAGTAAACCATCCAATAGATTGGGATGACGTAGTCGATTGGGATAGCCCTGCCCATGAACTCGATTATGCCATGGTTTGGGATGATGGAAATCAAGGTGCAGATTTAATAATGATCCTTGATTTGTCATTTGTTTCTTCTGTTCGTCATCTCATCTTTTTGTGTGTTTCATGTCATAGGTGATGAAGATGGAGGATTACCAGCGCCACCCACAGGAGTGCAAGCACCTGGTACAGTAGATGGAGATGGTCAAGGAGCAGATGGAGATCAAGATGCTGCTGCAGTAGATAGCGTGCAAGCAGAGGGTCTTTCAAATGGTGATTTTCAGTTTCTTGTATTAATCAGTAATTTGTTGGTTGGATCGGGTTCAGTTTTCTAAGTCAGGTTCAAGATCAGTTTAGTCTAGTTTTTTAGTTTTATTTGTTGTCGGATAGAGCGTCAAGTGTTTTTTTTCCATGCTGAATGATCAGTCTTTGTCTTTTAAACTAATGTACAATGTCGTGTACATCGATGAAAAGTAGTTCTATAGGACTCGTAGGAACAAAAATATTACCTTACAAATGATGAAGAAAGACCACAATGAACAGTTAAAAGCAAAAATTTTATTGAGGAGGTGATGTTCCTAGCTATGGTTACGAGGTCTAAATTTGATGACAATGGTCAATGCATTTTTGATGGTAAACTAGGTATTTTTCCCTTTGTGAAAGTAGAGCCAGCAAAGAGATGGAGCCCAAACAGGGACGCAGGTACTAAAAATTGCAATTTTTTTTGCATATCCTGCATGAATCATAAGTCTTATTAACAATGTTTACATCTGTAGATACCCTTGTAACAAAAGCCATGACGTCGGTAACAAAAGAAGTTAGCCGAGAGTTCACAATTCTACCCGCAATCAAAGCAAAGTGGTCTGCAGAAGAGAAAGGATTGCCCATATACATACAACAAGACAATGCTAAGACTCACATTGATGTGAATGGCCCTACATTTGTTCAGGCTGCTCAAGCAGATGGTTGGGGCATTAGGCTCACATGCCAACCTCCCAATTCTCCTGACCTTAGTGTATTGGATCTCGATTTTTTTGCAGCAATTCAGGCACTGTTTGAAAAGGGAACACCAAACAACATTAACAACATTATGGCAAAGGTTGATAAGGCGTATTAGGACTATCCTGTGCAAAGGGCCAATCGTATTTTTCTAACCCAGCAGGTTGCATGATGGAGATCATGAAGCACAATGGAGGCTAGCACTACAACATCCCTCACATGAAGAAGAAAACTCTAGAGTTGCAAGGACATCTTCCAACTACTCTGAGTTGCCCTTTGCAACTTCACAATCAAGCCATGGAGTTCGTCTCTAGTTAGAATTAGAAGTCATGTATGATGTTTTTTTGTTGCTTTGGTTCGAGTAATGGAAACTGCAAGCAATATTATCCCTTATTTTTCAAATGCAATTCATCTTGAACATGAATATTTTCATCCATTAGCTAACAGAACTTACAGTACTGCTAAACTCAACACAAAAATTGCTCCAACTAATACTAGGACTAGTACAAGGAAGGAAAAATAATCTTGAACATGGACATCTTAGTTTCTTCAAGCTTCTCAGCGTCCAGACCTCTATCTGGAGTCTTTGGCAATCCATTAGAAACATTACAGTACCCACGACCAATCCAAAGGTAGGTTGTTGCAGCATCATTGACGTCCTCCTCATGGCGTCCATACAAGAGAGGCAATAATAAAGGAAACATCAAACTAGAGGCTTCATGATTCACCTTGTCAGATTGAAACTTGTTAACATCAGTTGAAGCCAGCTTCACTAGGGCATACACGGTGTCAGGTTCGTCGATTTCGGCAATGTCCATCTAGGAGTCCGGCACCTCAGTCTCACCTACAAAAGTATCCATCACGAACTACACCTCGCTGTCGCCCATGGGGTCTTCATCTTCGTTGGTAGAATCTGGTGCCGAGTTGGCACCACGCACGTAATGGATCTCATCATCGTCGTCCTGGTGATCCATCGCATGCAGCAGCGTGGCAGCATGGCGGCGTGGAGCTACTCAGCATCGCGGCGGCATGGATCGACTCGGCGGCGCGGAGGCGTGGTGGGCTGGACACTTTCACGAAGGCTAACGGGAGGGAACGGAGGCGGTATTTGAAGCAATGAGAGGATGGCGCCGCATCAATTGCCGTGTTTCATACGAGGTCCGTAGCTTAAACGATGCCGACTCTTGGAAAACTTTTTTTTTCCTCAGATGATAAATGGACGGAGGGAGTATATTGAATTGTAGTGGATATTCGAGAAGTTAGATTTTAGGATTCTCAAAATCCCAGAAGCTCAGCTTGAGTAGAAGTCTATTTAATTTGGATCGGATCATATTCTGAGAATCCAGAAGCTAGAAACTGCTGACTAGCTTCCAAACAAATTAAATTGAATTCCTGTGGAGATTCTAGGAGCTAGATTTTAGGATTCTCAAAATCACAGAAACTAGAGTGGGACAGCTTCCAGTAGCTACCTCACTCTAAGCTTCTGGGATTTTGCGCTCCTTGATCCATTTGTGTCCTCCTTGACCTGATCCCACTCGAAACTGTCCAGTCTATCTAGCTGTGCAATCACGTTGGATTGTGCCCGCAGCTGCTCTGATCTTGCGATGATCTCGCGCGTGCAGGCTTCGGATCGGTTGGCCGTGTGATCCGATTCTCTGACACCTTATATATACGTGCACCATCCATGACGATGACGCAGGACGCAAGCGACCACAATCGGCACTGGTGGGCTCGGGCCGGCCACGTCGCCGGTCGATGCAGCTGTGCTCCCGGCGGCCGCTTCCGTCAAATCGGTCGATCCGATCATCTTGTCGTCAATTGTATTCTCCCATGGGAATCACGTGAAGAAAGGTGAAATGTACGGTAACTTACTAACAAAGGTAATATGACTTGCGAGCATTGCGGTGATATAAGGTTCCGTTTGGTTGTTGAGAAGCTCCAAAATTCATGTCACATCGAATGTCTAGATACTACTAGAAGTATTAAATATAGACTAATTATAAAACTAATTGCACAGATGGAGGCTAATTTGCGAGATGAATCTATTAAGCTTAATTAGTCCATGATTTGACAAGGTGGTTGTGGGGGGGGTAAATATTAACGGCCTCCTTAAAACTCCTCAAACAGCGGTCATAAGGGTCCGGGCCCACCTGTAGCGACAGTGATCTCCGCCGACCCAACGTGGACAAGGAGAATTCCACTCCGCCTCGTCCGACCCCTGGTCCCGGGGTCGGACACGCCCGACCCCTCGCCGCAAGGCTCCGCCTCGCCCGACCTACGGTCCTAGGGTCGGACACGCTCGACCCGCCGCAAGGCTCCGCCTCGCCCGACCCTGGGCGCAGGGGGTCGGACTCCTCCAGGCCCACAAGACAAGGATCCGCCTCGGGCGCAGATCAGCGGACGAGGGCGCAGATCTCGTGGGCTCCCACCAACCTTGCCATTAATGCGAGGCGGCTCTGGCGCGCAGAAAGGCGCCCGCACTCCTCGACGTGGCTCGCCACCGTACTCAGGCGGTACACTGTAGCCACGACCGCACAGGCTACAGTGGCACCGTCCTAGTCCGCGGCCTTCCCTGTTCACCATAGGGTGCTCTTTACCCGTGCCTCCCGGCAGAGGAGGGAGCGCCGCCCGGTTCTGCGCTCGGTCCGGCGGCAGAGACATAACGACCGCGCCTCCCGGACAGCACGCAGGACTACAGAGGTCGACCGTCTCCCACGACATGCACAGTTGCGCCGACCGGACATCATCATCATGCTTGGCCACGGTGGTCGGACGACGCGCGCATCACGCACACACGGCGACGGCGGGCGACCGAGGATCCTCAACAGGATCCAACGACAGTCGCCCCTCTCCGGCGGCCACGCTGGCGGGAGATGAAGGCCGGAAGGGAAGGCGGCGACCCCGAGGACTCGGTCCTTCGACCAGTACTCTGCGTTACCTTACACACTTATCTCTTTTACTTCTCCTTACGCCTGACTCATCTGTAACTCTAGTGTCCTCCTTGCGCCATAAAAGAAGGCCCAGGGGGCCCGAAACAAGGAGGACTCTCAAGCCAACCGAACTCACACCCTCTCCTCACGAGCATCAGTGCACACCCAAGAGACTTGGGACCAGTTCCCTCTCTCGCCTGTTTGTAACCCCTACTACAGACTCCGCATGAGTAACATGAGCAGCACCCCATACTGGACGTAGGGCTATTCCTGCCCGAACCAGTCTAACCCCGTGTCCTCTCACGCAGCCATCCGAGCCTTACGCGCATAAAACAAATTTATTTGCCGTAGTCTTGATCTGCTAATCTCGACAACGACAGTGGTGCTACAGTAAACATGTGCTAATGATGGATTAATTAGGCTTAATAGATTCGTCTCGGGAATTAGCCTCCATCTGTGTAATTAGTTTTATAATTAGCTCATGTTTAGTCCTCCTAATTAGCTTCCGAATATTCGATGTGACATTAATTTTAGTCCGGACTAAAGATCCAAACACCCCCTAAGGCTCGACTGAATCTTCGTGTTACTTCTGCTGGTGCTGATACAATGCTTTTTTAATTCTTAGGTCAAAGCGGAGACAATGTTAGTTTTAGGGGGTGTTTCAATGCTTTTTTAATTCTTAGGTCAAAGTTGAGACAATGTTAGTTTTAGGGGGTGTTTGAATACTAGGTGCTAAACTTTAGTAAAGTCATAACGGATGTTCGGATGCTAATTAAGAGGACTAAACATGAGCTAATTATAAAACTAATTGTAGAACCCGTGGGCTAATTTGTGAGACAAATCTATTAAGCCTAATTAATCCATCATTAGTAAATGGTTACTGTAGCACCACATTGTCAAATCATGGACTAATTAGGCTTAATAGATTCGTCTCGCGAATTAAACTCCATCTATGCAATTAGTTTTATAATTAATCTATGTTTAATACTCTAATTAGTATCCAAACATTTATAGGATAGGTGCTAAATTTTAGCGGTGGTATAAACACCCGTAGCAAACCAAGCTGGCGGCGAGCATCATGCTAGCTGCTTGCGTCCAAGATGATGACGTACGTATCTTACGTGGACACGCATCTACTTTCTGCACTAATTGTCGGTAGGCCATTCATCGCCTGATCGAGAAGATGATTCGGTTTTTTGGACACGTGGCGTGTGACCCCACCCTCTCTAATTAAAATAGGTCTATAAATTGATCTGTGTAGATCCGTATGGGTGCAGCGTGTGCTATCACTTGGACAGCGAGGCGGGACAGATGATCGTGATGCGGCTAGCTAGTGCTGTGCTAGCTGTGTGCTGTCAAGCTGATTGGGACTGGCGAACTGCCGTGCCCCTTCAGTTCCCGTCCCTGCCACACGTACGTACGCCGCCGTGGCCGCCGATCAGCGGCAAGAATTCCGCACGCTTTAATTTCCCACGACCACCATGCATGCATGCGAGGCGTCCGTAGTCCGTACACCTCTTGGAGCCGATCTTTATCTCTTTGGGGCCGGCACCAGGCGTGCTTTGTGGAATCTGTACGATCCACCGCCATTGCATCATTCATGCCACGCCGGCGCTAAGCCAATGGCGACTTTTGTTTTTTTGGAGCCAAACGAATGGTAACTTTGATTAACTTTCATTTCCTTTAGGTTTTTCCATGACGATGGCATCACCGACCAAACTTAAAAATGATCTGTGTGGTACGGCGTGGGGCACTGCCTATGGGAATGGGTATAATCTATCTATGTACTGACTTTTGTGACCATTTATTTTATTTATTCCTGAATAAAGGTCAAAGTGAGGTTGCACTAAAGGAGTGTACTATAAGACCCTTGAATCATTTCTTAAACTCAATTCGAAAGAGGAAAACGTGCCTGCAAATACAAGCAATAACTTTTCTAGATGATCAGTTGGTGATCGGGGCAATGCTCAGTAACATTCCAAGGCCTGCTCTTCATATATATTAGAGGGCACACCTTTGTGTTCAACTGAATATTCCACCGAAAGCTATAGCACCATCACAATTCTGTAAACTAGTCCAACAAACCGTGCATCCGCGCACAGGCTAATACTTTTAGATGACATATAGGTTATTATTTAGATTAGGGAGAGCCATCAAAAATATTTTCTATTTTTTGCTTTCTTTTATGTGTTATTTTCTTAATGCTTATGACATCATATAATTTAAATAGTACATAATACATTAATGAGCATTGGTTGTTATGATTGGGTAGTGAGACCAATACATTTTTTATAGTGCATACTATGCTTTAAAATTGGTAATAAGTACAATGACAATAAAAAAAAAGGAAAATCACTATGTTTCATGCCGTCTCCTCGGTACTTCCCAATGTAGCAGATATTAATCAAATTTGAGTATATGAGCATGTGGGAGGCCCATCTTTTGCAACTCAACCATGTAGATATCTACATTGAAAATGGATATTGTTAGCTCACCTATAAATGAATAATTAGCAACATACTTGAATATGAGATGTTCATATTTACCTGTAATAGGTTCCCAACATTGTAGTCCATGTTTTATGTCTCTCGTCAATTTCTTCATGTTATCTTGAAACACTGTACTGTTGATGTCAGGCAATGGTCTTTGACCTTCTCCTTCCTCAACGACGTTACACATAAATGACACAAATAGTTTAGGGTGTTGAACATAATGACATGTCATCATAGCATCTTGGTGGTTTTGTCCCTGTAAACAGCACGCCTTTGTAAAGGAGACGATAATATTATCCTCTTTCCAACATATCCATCTCTTGTGTCTTCTTCTATGAATGTTTTTTTCTTGGTAAAAGGTTCCTCAGTGTCTACCTCTTCATTCAGTAGTTATTGTGTAGCCTTTGTATGAGTTGTCTTCTACTTCCTTCAAATAATCAAAAAGAAAATAAATTTAGGTCAGAATTTGTTTCATCGATACAGTAAACTTATCAAATAGTAAGGATTCAAAAGAAAAGGTGCAATAAAATACTTAGTAATAATGAAAATGTGTTACCTCTTTGACACTTTGCATGTTAATTGTTGAACTGCTCTTTTCTGTTGGAAAAATATCTTTGGAACACTATAATCAGGTCAAAAACTTGTCAAGTTGTACTCGGTCATTCTGAACTGAAAAATCATTGTTTGTCCACATATCTGTTGATTCATTAATTACCATTTGTGCTTCCTTGTCAAAAAGTACACAAGATGCAACTGCTGTTGGATCACTTATTGTAAAGTACTAAATAATTTACCGTGCTATAAGTTTAGCTCTCTTGTCACATTTATTGCAATAGTAGTGATCAAATTTCGTTTCAAGTTGCTTCTTACAATGCCTCTACTACATGAGATGTAGTACAAACCAAAATGTTGCATTAGTTTCATTTATTGTTGCTTCAACGGTAATTACTTTATCCTGTAAGTAGAAAAAATACCATCAGTGTGTGTAAGTCTTTAAACAGGATAGTCTATAATGAACAAACTAATGCATACCTGATTTGATGTGTCAAACAATATCGAATTCAATTGTTCTAAAGTTCTTCTGTTGTACTGCATAAGGTCTTCCAATGTCCCTTTTAGATGGTCTTCCAATACCATCAGTATGTTTTAAAGTTCTTCTAAATCTCTCTTATAATATTATCAATTGAACTAACGCTTTTTTCATAATTCATGTTAGAGTGCATGCTACATAGCTTAAAATAGAAAAATAAATATCTAAATTTGTTTTAAAATATCAATAATTTATTTTCTTAGGAGGTTAGTTTGTTGAATGAAAAATATTGAATAGCTCATATCAAATGATGACTTATTGTCAAATTTCCTCACAGTTGTAGATGTTATTGTGATGACATGAGATTTTGTCTTATCATCAACCTCCTCAAATTTGTCTCCCCAAAATCTAACTTTAACTTCATGGTCACTGCAAATTTAAAATTTTGTATTTAACTATCTGACTGCAAATTAAATTGTTTGGAGGGGCACTATAGAAGATATTTTGAGTTCAACAAAAGTTCTGTAGCATGCATGTAAACATTGAAAGTTTTGAAGTTGTTTTGGATGAGAGAAAAGTGAATTAACTTCCTAAGTACTCAATCAAGAGCACAATATCATGTATTTTGATCAAACAAAGTGGTTTAGTAGGCGTAACACATGCCATGAAAAATTAATCTAGTTGTAGAAGGGAAATTAAACAAATTAATCTCTTTCTCACGTGAGATTTGAATGGTCTAAAAGGTTCCCTGGCCGTAGCACTTGAACCTTCAATAGGAATAACAGTTCAGAGGCAAGTTGATCGTACCTTTCTATTGAATAGCAGCAGGGTCTAGTTCTGTTGATGAAAGTAGCAGCAGACCCTAGTTGATGAAGCAGTACACAAAAGAAAAGAGTTGTTCGGCAAAGACGGCATCTCTCTTTTTATATACACGCAAGAGTATCTAATTTAGGATAGATTGTTTTATGATTTAAATATGGGAGAGAGATTGAAGGCAAGAGATTACGCTGCACCACACGTACCACGACGTTCGGTGGTCGACATGTGGATTAACGGTCCTACTAATCTCGTGCACATGCATGATGGTTACTGCAAGTATGGGCCTGCTAGCTTTATTTGGCTGCTTGATGGGACACTTGTCGCACGCTCACATATCTTGCATGGGAGACTGCTGGAACGCACCATTATTGCGAAAAAAAGGCTCAGCATGGGCGGAAGTCAAATTGTCGAGTTTGATAAATTAAGGAAGAGTATTGATATTTATAATATTAAATAGGTATGCTATGAAAATATATTTTATAACAAATCTAATGAAAACTTGTTAGACATCAAAAGTTGTTGAAGCCCAAAAGTAGCAGTTGTACTGATCAGGCTTGTAGCCGATCTGGTGCATGTCCACCGGTCTGACCGGTGGCCCCGATCGCGACCAGTCAGCTCGAGTCCGAAATAATTTTTGGAGTCCTGGGCGAATTGGAGATGAAGCAGGATTTTCTTACGGGGAAAAGACCTCCCGCCCTGTAAATATAAAGGGCCTGACCGATTGAGGGCAACCAACCCAATCGTCAAAAAAGACCTCCCGTCCTGTAAATATAAAGGGTCCTAACCGATTGAGAGCAACCAACCCAATCGTCAAACACATTTACCTATTTTCTTATCTCCAAACCCTAGCTTTTTCACCCCCCTTGCTTTCCTCCTTCATCTCGACGGCATTTGAGGATGTTCTGAGTGGCTTGACCGATCTCAGAGCAACCCTAGGCCCGCCATCTCCGAAGGGATCCCTCATGAGGTGGTGAACGTAGGCTTTCGCGGTGCTCCTGCGAGGATCGGTCTGACCGGATCCCCTAACCGGTCTGACCGGCCAGGTGCAGAAGCCTCGACGAGGTGATCTTCTGATTTGCGTGCAAACCAGCGTGATCGTGTGTTGGTCGGAAAAGGCGCCAACAAAAGTATTAACATATTTTTATATAAAATTGGTCCAACATAAGATGATTTGACTTAGGACAAAATTAAAAGAACACTCTATATGGAACCGGAGGAGTAGGTGGTTCAGCATTAGTATTTTTTTGACCTCGTATCTTTCTCCTTTCTTGCATCATGAGGCATTGTTCCAACTTTCCCAGTGCTAGCCACAATTATTTCTTTTTTAAAAGACTGCAGGAACGCACCATTCACAAAACAGGGGCGACCTCAGTCAGCATGGGGCGGCGGCACGCTTGATGCAAGCGCTCACGTAACCCTCGTAACTGACGTTTTTTTTTTTAACCTTGTCTCTTTCTCCTTGTTGGAGTAGAAACTACGTGCTCTGCATATGTGCTTTAGCCTTTAGTCAAAGGATGTTCTTTCTTGCGTCGTGTTGCTTTGCTCCAACTTTCTAAGTAGTAGTAGCAGCTACAATTATTTCTTTTTAAAAGACAGAGCCGTGTCAATTTTAATGCCGCAGCTGAGATGCTGGTAGCACTCAAGCACATCCCTTGCATTTGATGTTCTCTTCCGGCGCAAATTCAGAATACAACCCAAAACTGGATTATGATTGCTTCCGCCTGAAACAATTTGTGACGGCATGAATTTAGCATTGTGCCCACTTCATGCTGGTGATGAGGAAAAAGTCAGGAGGAATACGAAAACCTGCTCATTTAGACGGCACCGAAAACTGAGAAATGAGAGCCCCTTTTTATGCTTTCCACTCAGGCTGCTTGACCTTTAAAGTACATGTACAGACATGCTTGGATTATTGGAAAGCCAGTGCTGGTAATTCTATTCCGATAAAATATTCGCACCATGAAAAAAAATGTAGTATGTCCAGCATGGAAGCAGTTGAGTATATACGACAGTATCTTAGTAAGTCGATAGGGAGAGGTTAGGATAAATGGGCACATGTGGATGTGCAAGTGCGGCCGCTTTAGCTAGGTTGCCGGGCCGCATTTGAGCTACAAAACAAGCACATTTTGCAGGCCTTATCTGCAAACAACTGCAGCTCTATCTTGCTGTTACAAGGGCAAAAAGGATTGACGCCTATATATACACGAGATTAATTGTAAATGGTTGGAAAGATCAAACATCTGCATCAAACCTTATTTCTAATGTACCGCTGTTTGAAATGATGGCCTTCCTGCCTGAAAGAGTTGTTGTGAACAAGTAGCTAACCAACCAACAAGTCATAGTCCCACACTAGCTAGCAGAAGAGGTAGCATCTAGTCAATGTAATTGGAATAAGCACCGCTGCCATGGCTGATTTCTTATCCAAATTCGTGGACTGCGAGCCACTATATTGCGGCCCCAAATTTCATATCGATTAATTCTTGCCGTACCGGCAACGGCAAGGTTATGTTATTACGCACGTTGTAAATCTGACATGATGCGAGATGGTCGGTGGTATCAGCGTCAACTGGATAGGGACAAAGTGTATTCAAGTGGTGCTCCATTCTGTCTCCCTAATTCCGTCAGTGACTTATTGTACTGGGCAAAGATTACATTACTACAAAGTTAGTAATGCAAGCATCAAGCTTACATAGGTGATGACGAAGGTGTCAGTGCTATAAGACGCAGTGGTCAGGACACGAAAATGAAAGTAACAAGTACTTTAGTAATGCACATCATTTTTTTTTACGCGAACAGCAGACTGCACATCAATTTTAATTGGGTGCATCTTAGGTAAAAGTGAAACTCTACAGATTTGTTAAAAACTTTGCTAAGGAGTCGCCACAAATTGTTAAATACTCAAAGCTGTATGTTGTCATCAATCCATGCATTGAAATTTGAGCATGCTGTTTGTGAGATTAAACTATAAACACATTTCTAGGCCTTTTTTGTTTATGCAATCGCAATGCTATTGCAGCTGATGTTTATCTTACAATCAAGATTAACTTCGCTCTTGAGATTTTGCATTGATTTAGAACATAACATCACCTAATTTGTGGTTTATAATTCTTCAATTTTTTTTAGTTAGGTTTAATTTTTGACAAATTTGTAAAGTTGCAATTTATTGGCTGTTTTTCAACATTGGTTCAATTATATGAGAATCGAGCACTGGAATATAGTCAATAATACGAACAAGCTATTGGCTATATTTCAAAACATGTTACGGTCATAAATAATAATGACATATGAAAATAAGTCAATCTAAATATATCTAAGGGACCGGTGACAAAAATAGCTTTTTACATTAATCCTGTTGGGTATGTTAGTAATTTTTCATTTAATTTAATCCAGAAACAAAAATGTATAACATGATAGTAAACATAGATAGATTAATCATGTTGCAGGTACTAATTAAACTAGACACGTGCCTAATTAAACTAGACACGTGCCTAAAAAAAAGTAAACTATGCATGCTAAGAAAATACTAGCACATATACCTCATTATTTGCACAAACCAGAGGAATCCCTAACACTATACTCTGTTCAGCTGGCTGCTTTGCAGCTGGCTGCTGCTGCTCGGCAGAGAGCAAGCAGCTGTAGCAGCACGCACCAGCAGGCAGCAGCAGCCGCCATGCACCAGCCGAGCAACGCCATATATATATAGAGAGAGAGGGATAAGAATATGGATGCTACAGCAGGGTTGAAGAGAATAGTAGTTGCCAAAGTTATGTTTTGCAAAATCTACTACAGCACGTACGCTAGCTTGATTACATTATTAATTATCCCCCTTTAAGAAATTTCCAGGAAAAAAATTGAAGGACCGTACATATATATTGATGGATCTGCATGCAGAAGCCGGGGAATAGTCGCGGCACATATTTTGCTCGTGGTCGAATGGCAGAAGAGAAGAAATTTGATATCTCTCTAGACTGCAGAAAGCAAACCAAAGAATTTGTGTGTACGCTATCCTATCCACCACCACCAGAACTAAGCAAACACCCCCACAAGAATGCAAACAACCTTCCTCGCAAAAAAGTAAAAAAGAAACAAAAAGAATGCAAACAACCTGCGCAGGACAGGACCCTTTTTCCGCGTACCTGCACGGATGCGTCGTCGGCATTTTCGTCCCCGGCGCCCCGCGCGTGGCGCCACCGGTGGATCCAAACGCGTCGCCGTCAGAAAATCTCACGACCGGCCACCTAATTAAGCAAGGTAATACAGAGATCGTCCAAGCAAAATCGCAGAAAACTCCTGGAAACCGGGCTCTGGTTTGGGTCGCCAGTAAACACAATACGTGACGGCCGCCGTACGTCCTTTCGGTCTCGTGGGCTGCTTCGCATGATCTTCGTTCCTGCAGTGTCCCACGTCCTGCTGTTCATTTGGACGTCGGCAGCCGACCAGAGAGGCCTATTGTTCCTGCCACCTTTTGCTTTCCAGTCGTCAGCAGGCTGCTAGGTTTTTGTAGCACAAATGCATGGGTTCATATGTATGCAGAGTAGTGGAACAGAACGATTACCTCAATGCATCATAAGATGTTCAAAGACAAGGATAAAAGCATGCTCATAGAAGAGCACATGTGCGCCGGTGCAAGTGCGGCAGCTTTGGCGCTTTCGGAGTCGGAGCTACAACTCGCTGCGCGGTTCATACGAGGCTCTGCAAATGGTTCGGGAACCACATTTTGAAGCATGTTGGGCTTAATTCTCTATATGTCTTGCAACTCAGCCCAACTAGGCCCGCAAGACCTCCATCACCTTCCCTGATTTCCCTTCTGCCGCCTCACTCCAGTCCTCAGTCACATTGAGGGTTCGCGCACGGATCCCTGACGCCGTTCGCCCGTGTTCTTCTGCCCCCCAAATCAACAGATCAGCGCCGCGTAATCTAGGTCGGGGCATCCGGCGGACAAGGACAAGCCACAAGGCGCCGGCGGGCGCATTCCCCGGCGACAGCATGCATGGTACATATATACATGGTATATGGTACCACAATTATTTGATCAGAAGTTACCATAATTATCTAGCGTCTCTCTTTCTTTTGCTCCTGTTCCTCCTGATGCAGCTACTTTTTGTAAACAACCTGCTACGTACTGCTGCGGCTGCTTTTTTCAAATAACTTGTATCTGTTTCCCTGCAACCTGTGCGCTCCTCTGCCTTGCTAAGGTATACATCCTGCTGCTCCAGCTCCTGCTCTGCTATTTCGCATAACCATGTCTCGCAATGTACCACATCTACACAGCAATGGATCATACTGACAACAGTAGAAGAGTGGCATTATTACATAGTAGCAGTAGCGCAGTACAACATAACTTTGAGCGGCAACAGTAGAAGAGTGGCATTATTACAGGCTGATTGCAGTACTCAAGCAATGAAACAGACAAGCCAGTAAGGTAAACAGGATGCACGTCCTCAGCAACATGCAATTCTTCTGTTTTTATTCTACGGATGAAAGAAACATTATAAGATATGCGCGCACAAGTAGACAGCCGGCTGGATGGAGTTATATGTGAATAGGATTGAGGAATCACGACTGCTGTGGGATTTCCTCTTCAATCTCGTCCTTGTTCTGTTCATCAGTCTTGTCCTTATCGGTCTGTCCTCCGCGTTGTCGCTTCATCTTGTTCGCAGACAAAAAATTGGCAATGGCATCTGCACGGAATGGCCCATCTACATGACACATATACCATTATTACATGCAACCCAGCAGTAAATACATGCCAAAAAGTTGAGGAAAATTCTGAACTTGAGATGAATACACGTACCATATAAGGTGAACTCCTGTTTATTCTTCAGCAGCACTAGACACGGGCGCTTTGCTGCTGGGTCAATGTTGAATAGCTTAGCAACATCAACACTTGTAGAGTGGTAAAATCTGAGACCATCTTCCAGCTTTGAAGCAGCGGCAAGCTCATCGTTGCAATAAGAACCCTGTCACATTTGGGGGAAAAAATAATTCCAAGAATTAAATTAGACTTCGATGTCTAAACATACAAGTTCACCATCTACTAGTTCTTCTTGTTCTTGTTCATCCTAGGTTGTCTTCATCGTCCTTCACCCCATGGAAAGTTACTATAATAACATATCCAAAAATTGAGTGTGGTTTCGTTTGGGATGTACTTAATTAGTATAGCATGCATGCATCATCATTTTTTTAACTGAATACTAAGTGGATTTGAAAAGGGAAAGGTTGACCAGGAATTTCACACAACAAAGGAAGTCGTATTTGGCTGCATTGCATTAGGGATCGGAGTAGGGTTTGCATATGACGGTGATGGCATTACCGAAGAGGCCAAGAATATATATTAAGTAATAATGCAAAGAAGAGAGAGTAAGGGATGGTACGGATAGGGAATCGAGGAAGGCGATGACGGCCTGGTCATCCTTTTCGAGTATTCTCTCAGCGTCATCGATGGTGTTGATGTTCTGCGGGTCCTTCGGGCTGTTCCGTTTTTTCCACTCGCGGATGTCAAGATGGTAGAGCAAGGCCCAGAGATGGGTGATGAACTCACCACCATGCTGGAGGTGCCGCATGTGCGCCTCAACATTGCCATAAGGCGCGGCGTAAACCAACATCCGGACCCACATAAGGGCCAGCGGCTCCCAGTGGTCCGGGCGACTTATACCTTCAACAAGCGGAGGATCATCACCGAGAAGCCGCTTCGCTAGACGCACGCCATTCAAAAAATAAGTATTCCCGGATGAATCAGATGCTAGATCTTTCCAAATTTTAGGGTCTGACAGTGCCCCGAGGAATGTATCCTTCTCCTGCTGGTCCAGTTCTATCCTTGCCGAGTTCGCAAAGACATCGTAGGCGTGCTTCTTCCCCCTGGCCGGCTCAGGAAGTAACTCTGGCGTTGACACCACTAAGTAAGCGCAATACTTGGATAGAGCATTGGCCACGCGCCGATTCCGATTCTCCTCCCTTTCTCCTCTTCCTCCTGCTTCTTTTTTGAAACATCCAGCTATTGCTGCAGCTGCTTTTTTCAAATAACCGGTAGCAGTTTCCCTGCAGCCTATGCGCTCCTCCGCCTTGCTCAAGGCATCTTGCTTCCCCAGCTCCTGCTCTACTAGTTCGCAGTACCATGTCGCAATGTGCAACTCCATTATATACTCCAGATATCTGCAACCACGCTGAGGTATATTTGTGTCATCGGGAAGATCGCGGAGAGCTAAGCCAATTGGATGCTTTTTATTAGCAAAGGATAACCAATTCGTATCTACTCTGTCTGTCTTGATCTGATGAAGAAAATCAATAACGTATCCCTTCACATCATCGTCCAACCTGACGGTGGTTGTTTTGTTGGTGTCGCTGCCCAACAAGTCCCAGAGAACCTCCCCGATGTAGTCCAATCCGAGCACCTTGACCAAGCGAACACATTTCTGGTAAAAATTGCCAACCATGGATGTTAAGCTGCTCAGTAACTCGGTCTCAGTCCTGCTGCTCCCTTCACCCTCTTTTTTCGCGGTTAATCTCCCTTCAGGTAGTAGTGAATGCTGGCCGATCTTTTCTTGCCACAGGTACTTGTCAAACCAATTACAGCTGGTGGCCACAAAAGCTTTCAATCCCATCCACCGTCGCAACCAGTATGGTGTCTCTTTTTCTCTGAACCTATCATCGTCGAAGGTGTATACAAGGTTCGTGGCATACGTGCAGGCAATAGCCACCCTTGCCCAGTTTGATGTCCAGCACCTAATCAAGTTCATCAACTGCAACAGAGCCAGGGACACCAATATGACAAAAGTGATAACAAGATCTGCAGTCGTGGTGCCCACAATGTTGATGCAACCACCAGGACCAGAAGCAATATGAAATGTCCCAGGAATGGCAGCTGCTACCCCCACAAAACATATCCCAATAAATGAAGCCAATGCCCATAAACTAGCAGTTTTCGCCTGGTAGTAGTGAAGGAATGGATTACCAGTGAAGAAGACATCGAACAGAAGAGCCAACTCAATCTCAATCACCTTCAAGGCCCAGGCCCAGTTGCAGCCAATGTTCTTCAGTTGTTGCGGATCTGGCACACGATCGCTCAACCCAAGAAAATGCCGTTGCAACCTATGAGACAGAAACATGGCAACGCACACATCGTAACAGGGCTGTCGTAGCCACTGATACTTGTTTATCTTTAATAGCTCTTCTATTCTATCAAAACTGACAAACGTCGACGTCGTGCCAAAATCAGTGCCAAAATCGACGATCATCCATTGTAGTTCATATAATTCAAACATGTCGGGGTAATTTTTTAAAACATATATTTGCTCCGGACCTTCATCCATAATTTGCACCATGTTTCGCATTCTGCTTTGTTGCATAAGAGCCAGTGACCTATGAAATCCCTTGATGAAAGTGATGGCAGCTATCCCGCCGATGGCCGTGTTACCAACAACACTGGAGATGGTTGAGATACTCATCAGCAAGACATATCCACAATTGAGGAAAATCCCAAATACCATCTTTGAGAGCGGGCCCTTGTAGTCAAGACCGTTGTACGCGGTAACTGGATCAATGCAGCCAAAAAGGGTGAACAAAGACACTGCCCAGATGGGATACATCTCGCTCTTCACCGACGAAGATTGCATTAGACCAATGCTGTAGGTCCCAAGAGACAGAGATAATACATGTGCGGCAAAAAAGCCCTTTTGGACTATCCAGCGATTGGACCAGCGACGGCATGACCCAAAAGCAGCAAGGAAGAAAGTGATGAGAATGGCCACAACTGCCAATGCCTGGATACGGAGTACTGTCCCCCTTGGGCTGTTCCACAGTTCTCTTAGATGATGCATGGAGGTTACTGACGTTGTATTCCCCAAGTGCTGCACCATGTTTCCCATGCGGCGATAATCCACCTAAATAGGACAACACGCGTGCTATAAGGAAGGGTGATAACATATCTAGATAACCACAAAAATCTTTTATATATGGTCAATTGGCCATGTCTGCCTGCACGGATGAGCCGACAGGGATAGATTTTTCTATAGTAATGCACTAACATGGGTTGTATGTTTTGCTAATTAATTGTGCAAACTCATGGGGAGCTCTATTTTGACCTGTCTTCATACTTCCAGCAAGCGACTACAGGACTAGAGGGTTTCAGGAATATAACAAGAGAGAAAAGCTGACTTATTATTAGCGCCACTAGTCCATCACCACGGTGCTCTTGCATGGTTTAATAATTTCAAGAGGAATGAGTAGCAGAAATTCATAAAAAAATTAAGATCCATGGACAATAACAAAAATTGTCTGCCTTGTGTGTGTGCTCTCTCGCTTGTTACATATTGTAACTCAATACTTATAGATATGTACTTACTTTACACGTTATGATAGACTATAGTTAGTAATTGATCTATACACTTTTCATCCACATTATTTATAGTTATTTTCACTATCCATCGCACACCTCCATATGTGTTTAAGTGAACCCTTAGTTTGAGCACTGTGTTTAAATTGAAATAGGTGTTCTCCTCGCTCCCTCCGTGCATATGTACATGGTTTATATGGTTACACACATCTTTGTCACACCCCAAAATTCCCATGCTGAGTTGAGAATAGATAACACCAAATAAAATAAAGGGTTTTTTTGTTTCTTTAAAATTTTCCAACTTTTAATTGTTTATTACTATCAACTTGGATAGAGAAAATAAAATTTTCAAATCAACAGTTGCAGGGTGTTTCATTCATGTTGCCTCTGCATGGTATTTATGTTTGCAAAATTGATTTCAAAATTCAAAGAAGATGAATGATACCACTAATTACAAAAGGCTATTTTTTAGAAATGATTTTCAAAAATATGATTTTACATATTTATTTTCCAAATTAATTTATGACATCACACAACCTTTTTTGAATTAATTTGTATTCGAAATGTCAAATTTGCATTTTAGCTCCCCAAACTTCAAAAGCTTATAGGGATTCTAAGGACTGGTTCTTGAAGCCTGTAATTCAGCTTAACAGCACAACCACAACATCATTATGGCTCTGGACCTGAATAATTCATTAGCTTCCCAATTATGCATGTTGTCAGAGAGGTTGCACGTGGCAAGTAATGTACAAGAAAGGGGCCTAAACTGACAGATCCGTAGTAGGTGTACAGATTGAGAACCACAACTTTTTAAAAGTCTTTCAGTGTAATGGCTGATCACCTCGCCAATGTGAAGTGAAATGGGATCATGCCTCTTGGATAACGATGTGCGACCTTTTCATAGTGTAAAGTTAATATATCAAACGTGCTCACGGTCAAGAGCTTCTTGGACTTCTTGTCATAAGCGGTGCTTAGGTTGGTTGGTTTGGTAGTAGTTTGCACATATGGATTTCTAAGGGTTAATTATGGATTAGGTGGTGATAAAATCCACTAAATAGAGCTAAGGACTTTGGATAAAAAATTAGGAAATGTTGCTTAAGCATGTGTTAAATACAAAAGCCCTTCTAATCTTGGCTTCATGTCGTTTTTTTACCAAACTTGCGAAGTACAATTCATTATACTCACCCTTTGTTTGTCTCACTGCTACCAGCTCCATAGACCTTAGCAATGATGTAAAATTCACCGAAGATGACAACTTTGATCCAGATGCTCTGTTCTAGGCTGGTATACTCACAGTCTACTGCATGTGGAGATAGAGACCCATTTCGCTAAATACTATAATATACCCATGTACATTTCTTTGGGACCCATGGGTCATTTTGTAATGAAGTTTAGCTTTTACGTAATAAATTTGGTAAGATTAACTATCGAGATTGTCACAAGTATAACTGAACCAATTCCAGCATACATGTGATCCGCAAAACTGGATGTGAGAATCATGCTTGCATATCTCAACACTGGCAGAAAATTCAAAATAGATAATCTAGAATCACATATTGGCATACTTTGGGGTATTTTTAGATTAATATTTAGGGGTTGCATTAGGTTATTTTTAATAATGATAGATATGGACAATTTATATGCAAATTTAGCGGGTTACTTTAGATTACTTTTATAACGGCATAGGTGTGTAGTTTACATAAACATTAGGGGTTACTTTAGATTATTTTGTATAACGGGAGATGTGGGAAATTCTTTTTTTTAAGAAATAATATGATAGATACAATGACTATGATTATGGAGTCTACCAGACTGAGGACTAGGTGGTTCTAATTTTTATCAAAATTTCTAGAATTTATCTTTTTTTCCAGCGCATCTCGTAAGGATGAAGGTGAGAATAATGTATGGTATAAGATCAGTAATTTTCTCCTCCGATTGTTGATCAGTCATTTGCTCATCTTTGCTATGTTTCATTTACTATGTTTGATTTGTTATGTTTGATGGCTCATTTGTGAGCATCACTATTGTGGATTGTATCCCGTATTTTCTTAATATGCAATAATTTGAGGCTCATTTGGAAGTAATGTCTTTCACTTGAAGGACAAGTGAGGTATATTGGTAAGATGGAAATTGCAACTCAAAATGTGCATGTCGTTGTGATTTTGAGATGTGCTTCACTTATGTGGCTTCAGGTCAATCGGGTTCTTTGCATGACACAAGTGTATTGTACCATATATTGGAAGTGGATGCTGAAGTATACCCACATCCTCCTTAAGGTATAACTCTTTCTAATATCATGCATGCTCCTATTATTACATCAAGTTCTTATGGTGTTGTACAGATGTGCAGGCAAGCACTATGTTGTGGATAAGGGCTATCCTAATCGCCTGGGTTACGTATCTCCATACAAGGGTGAAAAGAATCACTTACCGAAGTTGCATCAATGTATGCAAATCCTTTATAAGATGTCTCTATTCCATGTTCACACAAAAGAAGATTGTCACTACCATCATGGTTCTCCACAGTTTCAAATGTGAGCATGCAATTGAGGATGCGAACTTTGCTAATTTTGATCGAGATTCAAGCTAGGTGCCTACTATTTCAAAAAGGTCCAACAAGTATGTTGTGTCTCAAATGCCTCCGATGGTATATTACTATGGACACATTTTGTTATATTTTGGCTACATCTTATCATTTATCGCCTTAGTGTGGAACTAGGGTAATGATTAGGAATATGTCATATTATGGAATACTTGGTTGTAGACATTGGACGTGTAATATGTTGGTACTTTAACATTTTCATGATCATTTTATTTTGTATATATGGAGAAAATAGTTGGAGTAATTTCATTTCACTCAATAATGGTGCGGTCAATCAAACCAAGGGTAAGAATGGCAATTCAGCCTCAAGATCCTCTTTTTTGGAGCAGGGGGCACCCTGGTAGCCAAAAGCCACATCCAGATAGCTCCAACTCCATGTGGAGCATGCTTCGGACATAGTTTTGGAGTGGAGTAGAAAATTGTGAAGTTGTCATCATGCCAAGTATGGCCTAAATGACTCCTTAAAGATAAAAGAGAGCTCCATTGGTGGTTCCTACAACTATTTTCGAAACTAGTCCATCAACCATGCTGCCGCACGGGTTAATATGCTGCCGCATGGGTTAATATGTTTAAAAATTATTGTATTTGAAAATGATTTCGATATTAGACTCTGAACTAATAATCAAAATTATTTACCTACTATGCTCTCATTTTTTAATACTTCAACATAATACGCATATAGTTGTGTACTTATCTTTATCCAGTTGCGATTGATTTTTAATTATTAATTACTCTATACATTTTTTATCCACATATACACTTTTTTTATTTTGTATCGCACCTCCATACACTGTGTTAAGCATAAAAAATCAATATTTTTCATCACTTCCTCACATAAATGTATAAATGGTCTACATGCTGACACCCATCATGCCTATATACATTAACTTAGTAGTTCTATATTAGCAATGATATAAATAGGTAATTTTGAATCGTAAATTAGTTTACTATTTAATATTTTGTATGATGAACATGAAGATAATTAGATTAAGATTTAGGTTTTTAATTTAGGTTATTTTAAATAATGACATACGTGGGTAACTTAGATACAAATTTAGAATGACATTTTTTAAGTTATGCTTTATAATGATATGCATTGGTAAATTGAATGAAGATTATGGGGTTACTTTAGATTATTTCTTATAATGGCAGGGCTCGGTAATTTAGATATAGGTTTGGGCATTTACTTTAGAATATTCTCATAATGATAGTAATGGGTAACTTTTTATAAAATATAATAGACCAATGACTATGATTATTAGAGTTTACAGGATTGATGTTTGATGTTTCTAATTTTTGTGAGAAATTCTATGGTTTTTCTTCTTGTTTCTAGCGTGTCTCGTGAGAACTAACGTAGAGTCTCCAATAGAATAAAATGGGGCCACATTGCTATAAAACTATTACCTTAAGCTACCTCTCATTTGTTAAATATTCGAACACAATACTTATATAGATATGTACTTATAATCTTCATCTGATTGTGATAGATTTTAGTTAGTAATTACTCTATAATGTTTTTATCTACATTTATATTTTTAAGTTTTTCACTTTGCATCGCTGGTATGCGCTTGCATTTGTTTAATGGATCCTAAGTTTGAGCTATAATTTTAACATAGAAATATATATTCTCACACTTCCTCTATATCTTTATAAATGGTGATACATATCGTGCATATAGCTCTTAATTATTATATGATATACTAGTAGTGTAAGAAATAGATAATATAGAATCATATATTAGTGTATATTGGGATATATTTTTAATGAAGGTGATTTGGATTCAAATTTAGGGTTACCTCATGTTATTTTTAATAATGGCATATGTGGTAATTATATATGCAAATTTAAGGTGTTACTTTAAGTTATTTTTTAAGTATTAGTGGTGGGCAATTTCGTTGCAAATTTAGGGTGTTATTTTAAAATATTTTTTATAATAGCTTAAGTAGGTAATTTAGATGAAGATTAGGGGGTTCTTTAGTTTATCTCTACCTAATATTAAAGTGTGGTTGTTGCTTCCAACTGTTGTGGTTGTTTTGCAAAAAAGTCCCTTGACTTTTTCATAATAAACCCGCAGTCCATGGAATATGTCTTGATGATTTTGCAAAAAGGTCCCCAAATTTTACTGCAATTAACTCGAGGTCCAGCCTTTGCTCCTGTTCTTTTATCCTGCCCACATAGCGTGCTTGCTAGCGACGGCGCGGGATGCACGCCACCGCTTCGTTGCTCGCGTGGCCAACACTCCCCATGCTCACCACGCACTACCGCCGCTCGCCTTGGCGGGCAACTTCTCCCTTAGGCTGCACACCCAACCCGCCACCTGGACCCAAGGGGTGAAGGAGAGAGAGCAGGAAGGGGAAAGGAAATAAGGAGCCATGTGTCTCCTTGCAGTCAACTAAGTAGAGCCATGTGCCAGCGAGGGCATGGCGCCAGGGAAGAGGGAGGGGCGTAGCGGCAGTCGGCAGGCAATGCAAATATGGGAGGAGGTCGGGACTGAGAGGTCCTTGTTTGGTTTTGGTAATTGAGTGACAACCTAGGTGGACTAATATGTGTTTAAGTGAAATACATAGGTGATTAGTCCACAGGTAATTATGTGATGAAGAGCTCATTGCATATGAGACATGACATGGAGTCATGTGACTAGGTGGAGAAGATCAAGACAAGATTTGGCATGATGGACCGGTTGCAAGTGTGAAGGGCAAGTTGGAAGCTTTGAAGCGCTGGACCACATGGCGGGATGCTTGAGCAAAGACTTGGTGCCGATGGACCGATGCAATAGTGAAGAGCAAGTGAGGTCAAGATCGATGAACCAATAAGGTCACGTGATGATATGAAGTGGATCATATCATTTGTGATATGGTTGGTGCATGTGTTGCATCAACATTTGAGGAGATGGAATGGAATGCGCAAGGCAAAGGTATAACCAATAGGAATTTCATTTCACTGACCATAGGTGTGTAGAGAAGTTTATGACCGAGTTTAGGATAGATGGTCGTATTATCAAGAGGGGCAAACTTGTTTGCATATCAGTCATCTAGTGCCACTTGAGCGATCTAAATTGCAATGTTGCTAGGATCGAGTGGCGGTGTGAAGAGAGTGAAAACCCTTTGAAAAATGTTTGTGAAAATGCGAACTCACTCACACATAAGGTGGTACACTTGTGGAGTTGGCACTTTTGCAAAGGGGTTGAAGAAACGATCAAGAGGTGCTTAGCGGATGTAAATTGACCGGATTAATAAGCTTGATAGTCATACTATCAAGAGGGGTCAATTTCACTTGCTTGATGGTTCAATAGTGTCACTTTGTTCAAACCATTGTATTGCATGCATATGGACTAACTTAGTTTGAGAAAGTGAAAGAAGTGTGAAGAAAAAGGTGTTGGAAATGAGCTCTGACTGCTTAAGGGCGGACGGTCCGGCCCTGGGTGGCGAACGGTTAGCCTAACTTAGACAAAGACGTGTTTTTGGAGTTAGAGGATATTTTTGTGAGGAGGACGGTCCGCCTCTATAAGGGCGAACGGTTCGCAGTTCAAAAAAATGAGCTGAAATGTGTAACGCGGACGGTCCAGCCCCTATGAGGCGGACGGTCCGCCAATCCTCTATTTTCACGAGTTTGAACCCAACGGCTAGTTTGGTAGAACGGCGGACGGTTCGGGAATGGACCCCGGACTATCCGGGAGAGCCGTTACAGCTCGAGAAAAAGGGGAAAACGGCTAGTTTGTCCCCTCCCTCTATATATAGAGGGGTGGTCAGCCCTTGGGGAAGGTTGAGCACCTTGGGGATGTGTTGCCCTTGGTTGTCCTTGACTTGGGAGCCCTCTAACTCACTTGTGCTTGCAAGAGTGCGAATCGATTGGGAGTGAGTGCAATTCTAGTGCGTTGCTTTGTGAGATAGCATCAAGTGGCACTAGGTGTTCGTGTTGCAAGCTGGTGGTGCTTGTTACTCTTGGAGGTTGCCACCTCCTAGACGGCTTGGTGGCTTGTGACTCCGTCGAAGCACCCAAAGAAGATTATGCGTGGCTCCGGAGAAGGCTTTGTGAGGGGCATTGTGCTCATCTCGCGAGGATCGTGAAGAGCAACGCTAGTAAAGCGTGTCGTTGAGTGCCCTCATCTTGTGTTGGTTGTGCGCCGCCCATTGTGGGCTAGGCGGGTGATGCCTATTAGCGCGTGAACCTCCAAGTGAGTGAGCTGACACAATGGGGACTAGCTTGGTGGCAACCAAGTGAACCTCGAAAGAAAAATCACCGTGTCAGCCTTGTCATCCTCTTCTCGGTGGTTTGCTCCTTACATATACAAGCTCTTTACTTATTATTCATATATGTATAGCTTGTGTTGTTGCTCTTGTAATTAGCTAGCTTGTGTAGTTTGCTAATTACCTTCTTGCTTGTGTAGCATAGAAGTAGCTCTTGTGAGCAACTAGTTGGATTGTGTAGCTTTGCTAGTTACATTGCTTAGTTTGTGTAGCTAAGTTTTTGAGCTCTTTAGTTTGGCTTGTGTAGCCTTGCTATCGAGCGTTACTAGTGAGCTTAGGCTTTGTGCGCTTTGCTTCACTAGTTTGTGTAGGAGTTCCCCGATATGCTTAAAGTACTAGTTGCTTAAGTTTTGTATGACCTTGCAACCTAGACTTGTTTAGGAGAGCTTCCTAGCCCGGCACCTTAGTAGCATAATCTGATAATTGTTTAGGTGTTTGAAGTAATAGGTAGAGGGGTGTAGTCTTGGCTAGACCGATAAGTTTATTTCCACATTTGTTTCGGTTAGCTGGTGCGATTTTTTTAGAAAGGACTATTCACCCCCCCTCCCCTCTAGTCTGCCATCTTGACCCTATAGGGACCTCACACCCCCCCTCTCAATGACATCCATCCCCTTCAGATCCGGAACTAAGGCCTCCACATATAGCAATTGGGGTATCAATTTTGCACTTGATTGGATCAATTTGGAGTGGATTATAGAAGGGAGATGGATGGAAACGAGAAGAAGAGGAGAACGCACTCCTGCTCATGGAGGTTAGAGGTGTTGTGGCCTAGCGCTCGAAGCGGGAATGAGGCTAGGCACGGGGAGGACGAGTGCTTGCCTGGGTGATGGCGAGGACGGCAAGATGCGCAGTGCCTGGGCGATGGCAAGGATGGGGCAAGATGCAGGTAGCGCCGATGGACGAAGAGGCAGCGACCGACTGGATGATGATGAGTACGGGGGAATCGAATGAATGGATAGAGCGGAGGTTAAGAGGTGAATTTTTTTTATTTCCATGTGTAGGTCCCACTTAATAAACATATGGCATCAAACCACCCACAAATATCTTCTACTAGTGTACTTGCAAAGAGAGAACTACTAGGGACAACGCACCAACATATTGTGAAGCGAAGCCAACATATTAGGAATAAGCGAATAATAACGTGAGAGCAAGTAAGGACCCGTAGCAACGCACAGATATTTTTGCTAGTTTTATATAATGGTAGAGGTGTGTAATTTAGATATAGATTTAGGGGGTACTTTAGGCTATTTTTATAATGGCACATATGGGTAATTTTTTAGAAAATATAATAGATTCAATGACTATGACGATTTGAGTCTACCATTGATGGTCTGATGTTTTGCTTTTTTATAAGAATTTCTAAAATTTTGATGTTTTTCTAGAGCATCCAACTAAGATCCTATGTGGCTTCACTGGAGGCTTAAAAAAAGTAGTTGTAAGACAAAATGAAAAAAAAGAAAGAGAAACTGATAACCAAAGCAGTACTATCATAGATTTCTGTCCTTTCAAACAAAGTGGTGCGTTTTAAGGTCCATTGCAGGGGTTCTTCCCTCCGACAAAAATAATGTTTCACTGCGACAGATAATAAGATAGTTTCGAGTCACGTACCATGGCTTCGCTTTTCTCTTCGACGCAGAGTTGAGCTTCCCCTGTTGCGCAGGAGACGGCGACTCCTTTCGGAAAGACACCTTGAGCAAGAGACGTATATAGCTGAAAGTCAGGTTCGAAAGCACTTGCCGCCTCGTGTTCCGTGTATTGCTATTGCAGTATCGATACTAAAGATCTGGTCCGTATAAATTGCTTGATTTGCAGTGAGTTTGATCTCGGATCTAATTTCTTTATAGTGACGACATTAGTTAAACTAGCCCAATCAGGTCGTGCTTATGGAGGAAGAACATGATGGGCGGTTGAGATCGGCATTTGAATATCTCACAGCTAGCAAGGTTAAGTTCTTCACACTGTTGACACAACACAAGCACCAGATGTATACACACTGGCACTGACCTAGCATGCAGGCCGGCTCCCATGTTATCGTTAGCGTACAGTAATCTAATACACAGTACTGACCAAATTAAACAAAGCCGCTAGATGGGTTGTTTAATTGCATTGACCAAATTGAAGAGCCCACGTTCTTCGCAATTGGCCCCATGTGATGAGCATGAATCCGCGTAGTTGAAGGTATGGTTCATCTTGCATGATTAATTATATGGAGTATAAAAGAGACCACATGGACAACAACGTGAATCGCTGATCATAGTTCTTGTAAATGCTCAAGTCACAGAAGCTGATGTAGATGTGTAAATATAACAAGTGTGCTAAGTGTACTCCGGAGTTGCGATCGTGTGAAGACGGCGTGCCTTGTTGTGCTGCCAACTAAGCAGCCACGTAAGCATCAATAGCACAAGTTTGTTAGGGTCTGATTGGTTTCAGGATCAGCGGAGCCTGGCTCGTATCAGGCATGCAGGATCCCAGCAGCCAGGGTGTCCCCATGCAACTGGTATCTGATTGGTTGAATTCTCTATCGTGCCATGCTAGCTAAAGAACTTGGTTGGTTGCCCAGCTACTTTTCTTATGTCTATGCGCACCTCCCGAGGATTTAACCGCTGCACCGCGCGAGCTTGGCTCCAAGGAAACGGGAACTTTTATTGCATACCGCGCGAGCTTGGCTCCAAGGAAACGGGAACTTTTATTGCATCTCACGAGATAGGCTCAATAGCTAGCGCAGGCAACCAATCAACCCAAGGCTGCATCCCGAAAGCCTGGTTCACCTGCCATGTGGGAAACCAATCACCCCCTTAGTGTACTTCTGGCTTCTGCAAGCGATAGGGACCTACTGTTCGTTGTTGGCAGTATCATGATTAGCAGGTTCTGTAATACACTTTGGACTTCTATCTGCTTCTATCGCATGCTTCATTCCCTCATTGCTTTTGTCATTGAATCAAAAGAGGTCACTGAGGTCACTGAATCAAAAGAGGTGCTAGTTGTGGTCCCTCATCAGGAAGGTCTGAAACTGCAACTTCATTCGGTGCTTTTGTCATTGCTGATTGCTGCATGCGTCATTGCTGCATTCAGCTCTTGGTACGATCTAAAAGAGACCTCGATGTGCATCAGTAGTGGTTATTTTCAGCACTTTGCTTTCAGTATTATTCAAAAGTGCTGATACGGAATTAGGAGCTTTTGTTGTTAACAGTGAATTTATTCGGTCATTGTTCTGTTCACAGATTTCACATGGTGCTACAACAAGAGAAAACAGGCAGGTGTATTCGAATCGAAACCAAATGAATCTAATCGGGCCACAGCGCAGGTGCATACCGAAGACTGGAGGCCCGTGAGGTAGATATTGCCTCTGATCGGGGCCATCTCCTGATCCTCCACCCCTTCCAGCAGCATCCCCCAGCACTTCCATTTCTTTCTGCAGTCCTCAGCTCAGTCCATGACAATTGACTAAATGGCATGCATCTTTCACCAGAGCCCGATTGACCTGAGAGGCTCGGAGAGGGGACGGGGCAGTGCGGCGCCACCTCGACCGTGGATGGAGACGATCAGCGAGCGGCTGATAGATGGACCTCGAGCACGGATGTAGGATTTAGGTGGGGCGAAGGACCCAGCGATGGCCGGGGAGGGAGGCAAAGTTCACACACAGCCGATGTGCTTCCTTAGCAGGTTCTTCTTACACTGCTACTTGTCTTGCACCATGAGCCAACCAAAGAACTTGACACGGGGAGTGGCATGACTCTGCCAGACGAACTTGAACATGTCACACTCAGCGCCGTCCTGAACTGATGCCCTGTAAATCTGTCCAGTGTGCAGTCCATGGTTCACGGATTCGAAGCAAGATGTGCGTACATCCTCCTCGCCGGTGAGGATCAAGTCAGCAAGGAGCTCCTTGAGGGCTTGCAGTTCCCTCGTGGCTTGAGAGCTGAGGCGCGGAGCAAGAAAAGGCAGGATCCCTTGTTCAACCGTCTCTTTTACCGTCGCGCCGGGCTTGACGACATGGCTATGGAGAGCGGGGAAAGCATTTGACATAGGCACTCCACCTTCCCATATATCCTCCCAGAAATCCGTGGACTAGCCGTCCCCCAGCTGCACTCTGGTGATACATCTGTATGCGGGAAGCAGGTTGCGCAGCGCGTCCCAGTGTGAACCTTCAACCTCCCCCTGCAATGAGTGTAGGCGAACACGCTCTCGTGCCCACGTCGCCCAGGCAGACCCACTCGGATGATGAAGCCGGTGGAGCAGCTTGAGGAGCAGACAAGAGTTTTGCACTTGGAGTTGCCGAATGCCAAGTCCACCTAACACAACCGCGTGACTGCCGGGCGTACCCGGGTTGGAGCAGAGGACGACGGTCTTCATGGAGAAACCTCTGTGGCGGCGGCCACAGCAACAGCACGTCGGCGGCCCAGATCCAGAGGTCCCAGCGGCTTCTTCTTCTTGAGGCTCTTCCTGGAGGTGACCTGACGCTGCAGCTCCTTCGAGCATCCCATCAGCCCGTCCCTAAGGGCCTTGCGCTGCACTTCGCGGCTGGTAGCGTCCACGAACAGGGCTGGCTCCTTAGCCGCCAGACGGGCGCTGGCGCGCTTGGGTGGGTCGGCCAGCAGAGTGCGTCCACGGCGCTGGCGTGGGGGCGGTGGCGGGGAGGTGTAGCACTGGGCGGGGATGGCGGAGGGGGAGGGAGGTAGGATGCGGGCGAGTTTGGCGGCGGCGGAGAGGGCGAGGCGGGCGGCGGCACTGCAGGGCGCCAGGTGAGGAGCAGGGGGAAGGAGCGCAGGATTGGGCTGGTGGCGGCGGCGGGAGCTGTCGGCGAGGAGTGGATAACGATGGGGAACTGAGGCAGCGGGGGTAAGGAGTAGCTGTTTTTTTTTTGAGGGGGGAAACGGCCCAGCCCACCAAAAGGAGCTGGCAGGCCACCTCCACCAACCGGCCCAGGAGGAGGCGGTCCATAAGCAGGAGGCGGAGCCAGCCCACCCGGCGCGGGCCACCATGCGGCCCAGGGCCAGGAGGACGAGGGAAGAAAGGGCGTAGCTGCCCCTGGGCGTTGAGCTGCTCGTCTCGCCGTCAGACCCGTAGCATCTCGATCCGGATAGTGGTGCCGACATCGCCGGGATTGGCAACCCGGAGGTCGTCGGGGAGGTGCTGCACCTGGAGACGCTTGACGACGACACGCATGGAGGAGTAGTTGCCGTTGAGACACTCCTGATTGATCTCCACCACCGTGCCGAGCTTGCGGAAGGCCGCCGGGATGTTGCGCTCCTTCCAGTGTTCCGGTGGGAAACCCGTCGCCGAGACCGCCACCAGACACTGGAGAATGCTGAGGAAGCTGTTGGAAGCTTCCTCGGACTTCTCCAGCGTGACGCGCCCCCCATCGTGGATGATGGGGCTCTCCTCGACAACGGCATCCCGCAGCATCTGCGAGTCGAACACCAACATCATGGTGTCCATGGAGGAGGGGAACATGCGGTAGTGGACTGCTGCGTTCGCCGCGGAGTAGATCGCCGCTCTAATGAACGGCGCTGGGTTGGCGGTGGGGGCGTCCTCGTTGAGGAAAGCGTAGGCGACACGGTGCGCGAACTTCATGTCCCCCTCCGGCATCCACAGAAGGTCCGCGTCCGGGTCCTCAGGTCACTCCACGGAAGCCGTGCGCATGGGCGACCCCTTCGAGTCCACCTCTTCCTCGTAAGAGGGGAGGTCACCCGGGATGAAGTCATCGACGTCATCCATCCCACCATGAAGAGGCGGGGCAGGAGCATGGACCACCGCCGGAATGCGTACCGGTGATGCCACAAGCGGCGGAGAGCGGCGCCCGGGGGAGCCGGCATCCTCCGACGGGGCGCGTTCGCTCGGGACCCTAGGACGCGCACATCGACAAGGGCCGGGAGGTTGTGGGAGTTGGGAGAGTGGCGTAGAGGAGCATAGCATGGGAGGGACGTCGGAGCAGGCGGCGCGGGTGACACGGCAGCTGGAGGGGTAGGCGTGAACTCGAAGTCTGTGGAGCTCGACGAGGGGATGAGGTGGAGTGGGTCGAAGGCAGGCGTGAATGGCGGCAGGGTGACGAGAGGGGAAGGTGGTGGTGCTGCGGAGATGGGAGGGGTGGTGCTGGCGTCGCGGGTGGTGTAGGACATAGGGTGGACAGGCACGCGGGTGGTGGGGACAGGAACGGTGAGCTGGTGCGGCCAAGGCGTGGTCTTGCGCGGCGGCTAGTTGGACATCTTGCACCAGCGCTCCATGTGCCCAGAAGCACCACACCGCCGGCACCGAATGGGATCGCGGCAAGCACTCACAAGGTGGTCGGAGGCCAAACAGCGAAAGCAACCTTGGCTTGGGGGCTGGAAAGCAGTGGGTGGCCAGGGACGAGGGGAAGCCGCCGGACTTAAAGCCGCGAGCAGGTATCCGTTTGGTGCGCATGCAGTAATGACGGCAGAGGGTTCGAGGGGCGAGTTAGGGCACGTCGAGTCCGGAGCGTACGAGGGCGCGGACGTGTCTGCTCGAGGTAGGGGAAGGAGAGGCGGGGAGCCCGTGGCAGAAGGGGTGGGGAGCTGCAAGAGATACGCATATCTATGTGCAGGCGGCCGAGCGTCAGCAGCGTGTCGCGCTCGGGGGTGGCTGTCGCCTGTTGGGGGAGCGTACGGGGTAGTGCCTTGAGCCCCGGGACGCGGCAGCTGTGGTTGCGGTTGTTGGGCGCAATGAAGGCGACTCCGCTTGACTTCGTCAACGGCTTCTTCGTGAGTGGCATGGAGCGTGACTTCAACCGCACCTATATAACCGGAGTCCCGGAGACGAACAATGTAGCGGGCTACCATGGCACTCGCGATACTAGTACGGAACACGTAGGCCTAAGGCGCCTTGACCCGGAATACGAAAGGAGGAGGAGCGAGGTGGAAGTTCAGGAGGTTTGAGACTTGGAAGGAGTTAGGGAAAGGGGTGGAGGAGGAGGTCATCCAAAGGATACCTGAAGCCGGAGATGCAGCGGTGAGGAAGGAGGGAATGGCGACGGAGTAGAAGTCACGGAGGAGACAATCCTCGAAGGTGATGCCGGGCCTAATCTGCCGGGGCGCATCCTGCTTGACGGAGCCATGAGCTGGTGGCTGGAGACAAAGCTCGGCAAGCGGCGTCGGAGAGGCACGTGCAGGCACAGGCTGCTCGGCGGTGGAGGCGGTGGGGTTAGCAGCGGCTTTGGTGGAGACGGAAGGGATGGGTTTTGGGTGGGCAGGCGGCGGGTGTGGCTGCGGCGGCAGGGGCGACGGGGAGGCGCAAGCGGCGCTCTCGGGGCGAGAGAGTCGCCCATCAGGGAAGAAATCGCCAAACTCCTTACTCGCTCCATTCTCCCTCGGATTCCCCAGCCCATCGTCAGGCCCGACGGACATGCACCTAGGCTGGTGGGCTACTCACTCAATTCAGATATGCATTTCGTCATTTGGATGGGCGGGCAGCACGGCGGTGAGTGACATGTCCACGAGCACTGGCACGGCCATCTCCTCGGCAACCCCGTATAGAATCAGAACCACTATCAGGTGCGACACCGGCCTGATCACCATGATCATCGCGTCGCCTCTGAAAACTCCCATCTGCTTCAGCACTCCTCTGTTTCCATTCTTGGCTGCTGATTACACCTGCGACGATACTGTTGTCAATTGAGCAGCTGCGAATGCCTTATATCAAGCAGCAGCAGAAGTAGAGGGGAGCTGCTAATTAACTGAGCTGTTACTTGTGCCACCAGCCTTGTTAGGTTTGAGTCTTCAACTTAATGATAGCTTAAATATTTTGCTACCTTTTTTTTCAATGGTACGTGTATGTGCTAAAAGTGGGCCAACACACGAATGCACTCGAACGTGCAGTGCGCGGAGGTGCTCCTTGCAGCTCCTCTGCGCGGGCCGGTTAGACCGGTATGGCAGGCCGGTCAAACCGGTCCCGCCAGGGAGCCCGGCGAGAGACCAACAAATGCCCACCCGGAAGGGACCCCGTCAGGGCAGGCATACCTTGGGTTGCTCTAGACTCAGCAGGCCAGCTAGGATGCCTCCTCATGCCATGGAGATAGGAGAAGAACATCACATGTGGTTGGAAAAGTAGGGTAACGAGGAAGAAAGGTAAAATGATAAAAGATAGATTCTTTTTGTATCGATTGGATACCCTCAATCGGCCGTGGTCTTTTATATTTATAAAGAGGGAAGATCTTGCCCTAATGGAGTCGAAACCCTAACAAATCTCGTGAAAAAATACAACTCCTACTCGGACTCTACTGACCCAAATTGGTCTGACCAGTCGTGCAAACCGGTCTGACCTGTCTCCTCAGGGGCAGATCTTCCCAAGGTCATAACTCTTTCATCCGAACTCCAAATCGGACGTTCTATATATGAATTTTGATCTAATCCGAGAGCTACATAATGGTAAAGTCCAATTTACATTTGGAGTACTTTGACCAAACCGGTTTGACTGGTTGGGAGATCGGTTCAGAGACCTGATTGTCCAGATCTGCCAATTTTGACCTCGAACAGTAGGAGATGTGACTAGCAACAAAAAGGAGCTTGTGGTGATTTCATCGATCTTAACATCTCCACATTCTTAATCCTTTGGAGGCGTTACTAAAAGTAAGGAGTGCATGCATGTGTGTTTATAAGGGTGAGTGCGCGTACGTGGTAATGTGAACTCCTGCATCCACTACACCAGAAAAACTTTGTGCTGGCAGCTAGAACAGGTTTGTGCTGGTGAGTATCGCACCCGCCATCAATCTTGAGCTAGCACAAATGCTTTCTGTGCTAGCGGTGTGGTTACATCACCCACCACAAATATGTATTTTCTCATTCAATATATTATTTTCCATGAATTATTTATTATTTTTATTTCCCGCCAAGTTTTAGCCGTCAAATTGAAATATGTATCTCCAACCACATAACAACAACCTTGAATAATAAATAATTCACATTATTTAAAATTGCATCGTACATAATATATAATTCACATTATTAAAAATCCAACATTTGGAATAGAGCTGTTCTTTGCCACACTAATATTAAAACTACTACGGCCATCTACGAAGATTTGTGCACTCGTCCGCCATCAACATGCCATCTTTATCAAAGAATGCTCTATCCTCATAACAAATCTCGCGTAGGATGAACCTCGCCATATCCGTAAAAATGTTGTCAATTTGTTTGTTTTCGATCTTGCTATAGTTACTGTCGATGTTAGGCATGATCCATCCATGCAGCTTATTTAGTTCCCATGGGTCCTCCAGTAGATCCCATCGATACAAAAATGGTTTGCTATGCTCATAATCCATTGGGACATCATCTGATACAAAAGAAATTGAGGTTTTGATCCTTTTCCTTTTGCCGAGAGGCGCTGCGAGTTACAGATTTTTCACCGGAAGATGAAGTCTTCTTCTTCAATACGTTTAAAAACTTATCAACGTCTGCTGATGGAACCTTTTCATATGTGCTGACCATATGAGATACCGTTGGCCTCTTGGGAGGGGGAGATGCCAGCGAGGCGATGTTGGATCATTAACTTCTAAATCATCTACCCGTTCATCGCCTTCTAGTGCTGATGTCCCATCATCCTCATTGAGAGCTTCTAGAACAGGTGATAGCATTGGCTGCTCATCCTCATTGTTAGTTCCCTGTATATGTGACAGCATCGGCTGCTTCGTTTCAACATTTGAATCTGGAAGGGGCAGTTCTTGGCTCGGCCGTGAGGTTTCTGTCAATGCATTCAGAACGATATCTCGACGATGCCACAGTATGTACTGGTTCATCACATCACCAAGAACCTAAATCCCCAAATCAGTAGGAATGTCTATCTCACATGACTCATCCAATACCGTAACAACTTGTACCCAAGTGTATTCTGGCGGGGTGCCTTTGAGAACACATGATCCGTTACTGCCATGCCCGTTGTGACCTTTCGAAACTTATTTTGTTTTCTTCCATAAGGTATAACCAACCTGCATGGTGTATCCACTTGTATGTCATCAATGGGATACCTCACATTTGCAATGGAACCAGCACTACTCGGAGCAACGAATCCTTTCTGGGCAAGTAGCATGGTTGGTTCTGCTTGTCGTTGACCATCGGATACTGCCAGGTCAGCCACGTTTGGCTCATCGCATGGTTGGCCAAGAACTCTAAGAACTCCTGCTTGGTGATTTCTCTCATCTTCTCTTCAAGATTTTTCTTATAACGGTCATGCTTCCTGTAGCTTGCTTGGTCGGTGGGGAGTGCTTTACACTAGAGCAATGTTGATGACATCCCTCGAACATGCCTAGAGTGCTTCGCGGTTCCGATCGCGATGGTTAGCTGATCTTTCTCCGTGTCGGGCCTGAAAAGACCCTTCTTTTGCGCGTCAGCGAGCTGTTCCAACCTCTCGTAAATTAGCTCTGTTGAGGGGTGTTTGAATTTAACCTTGTCATCAGGTGTTACAGTCGAAATTCGAGCTAGTACCCAATTCCTGCTACGCTCATCCAAGCCTGCAAGCATATCCGGTAAACCAGCTCTCCTTCTTTCTTCTTCCTCTCTCCTCCATTTAGCGATCTTGTTAGCGTACCCTCCTGCACCTAGATGATAGGGGTTCTCGGTGGCTTTCATAGCCTTCACGGTATTTTCTTCACTCAGTGTTTTTGCTTCCAGCGTGTTCTTCTGTTGTTTAAACTCTTCCCACATTTCTGGAGGAATCTTACCACAATTATCCCTAGCATTCTTGCCTTTCTGTACATATTCTTTATTAATAGTAGACCTCCAATTCCCGAAACATCTCCCAAGGAGGCCCTCGGTAAAGTTTCTTGCGAATTTCTCTTGACTTTTAGGAAAAGTGAACCTTTCTTTCACTGTGGCCCACAATACATCCTTTGTAGTGGCAGGCACCTCCTTCCAATTACTAGTAGTGATCTAGGTCTGCAAATTATCCCTAACAATAGCTCCACATATATTCTGAAACCTAACAGGTATCCCCTCGGGTAATATGGGCTCACCTTTGGCGCCAAGCTCTTCTATTATGAGACTACCTTTTTCAGGGATCTGGTTTTAGCTTTGTTGCCCACGTTTCCATTTCGGATTACTACTAGAAGCAGTAGTAGCCGAAGGTTGTGGTGCAGAGGCAGCTATCTCCTCTTTATGCAGAGTACATGTTCTACGACATCGCAGTGGGGAATGCACCGGGGATTGGTCATCGTTCTATAGAGAAAATAACAGTTGGAGTTTATCATCTTCATGGGACAACAAACATATCACTAGCTAGTATATGAATGTGCATGCAGGTACCTGATGATCCGCGGTTGGATCATATTCAAGGTCATCTTCATCTGGACACCTTCGAAACCTAGGTGGGCTTGGTTCGTACTTAGGTGGAGTAGAATATGATCCACAATCGTTGTCAAAATCTGAATCCTCCCAACATTGTTCTCATTATTGTCCATCGCTCTAAATATGCAAAATTGTAATAGTTGCAATTAAAAATTATTTATGGATTTATATATATTAATATCATCAATTTAAACATATATATTATTCATGAAAATTGCAATCCATTTCTACAATAATTTGCAATCCAGTAATTATATTTGAATGAAAAAAATAAAAAAACAACCGCTCGGGCAAAGGGAGAGGAAGAGGCGCTTCGGCTCGGGGGAGAAGAAGAGACGCGGCAGCCTCGGGGAGGACCGACGGCGGCGTGGGCTCGGGGACGAGCGGCGCCTTGGGGACAAGCGGTGGCGCTGGGGGAGGCGGCACCGCACCGGCGGTAGGGGAGGAGGCGGCGCTCGGGGAGGAGCCGCAGCACGGCATCACGAAGTGGCGGCGCGGCTTCAGGGAGGAGCTGCGGCGCACGGGAGGAGGAGGGGCGGTGGTGCATGGGGAGGCACGGTGGCGTCGGGGAGGAGGTGGCATCGGGGAGTTGGCCGCGGCGGTGCTCGTGGAGGAGGGCCGCGGTGGCGCACAGGAGGAGGGCGGTGGCTCTTGTGGACGAGGGCTGCAGCGGTGCACGGGAGGGGGCTGCGGTGGCGCTCCAGGAGGCATGGAGGCACACGGGTGAGCGGCGGCGGTGGCGGTTTTGGCGTGAAAATTTGGCAGCCTAACGGCGTAGTGAAACTTTCGTGTCGGGAGTTAGAAAATTTGATGCCCTGGTCACGTGTTATATAGGAGAGATCTGTGCTGGCGGGTGGTAATGCCGCCCACCAGCACAGAACCTTTGCGCTGGCGAGCGGCATTAGCAGATTTTTTTTAGCAAATTTCAAACATTTTGAATACTTGCTAAGTAAGTTCAAAATTGTTTGAAACTTCTATACTGAACATAAATATTTTATAGTGCTTGTAAAAATTATATTTTCATAAATAATATGAAAATTTTTGAGTAGTTAGTTCATATGTCACTATAGGTTGAAACTCCTCATGAGTTATAGAGTGATTATGACTTGCATATCCATTTGGGAAGGATGTACTGTTATACTATCTTAAAATTATCTTATTATTTTTGTTCATGTTGGTGCACTGGTAATGTCATGATTGTTGGACCAAATTATATTTTATTAAAATTTAGTTAAATCGAAAAGTAAATGGATTTTCATGTCAAATCTTTTAAACATGTCCATATTTAAGAAAATTCCATAATTGAGATAAAAACTAAAATGTATCTTTACAAGAAAACACCAAATCCAAGGGGAAGGTGGATTGTGCCATTCCATCTAGGTTTAATTTAATTTTAATAGAATATAAATTTGAGGAACAATCATGATAATTGGCATGTAAGCACTTTACCGGTGCACCAACATGGACCAAAAATAATAAGAAAATTTTGAGATAGTCAAACTCAATTCTATATTACATTAAAATGATAAATATAGCATTGCAATGGTTATAATATGATCATAGAATTTTATTTAAAAAATAATCCATTTCTAGTTATTTTCTCTCTCTTCCCTCCTCTCTCTCTTCTAGGTCTAGATCTAAATCTAGATCTAGATGACAACCTAATGAAGCTAGAAATGATGGATAGAAGCTGAAAAAGAAGGTTGGAATGGCACAATCTTACCTTTTATAGTCACCTCCTCCAAAGAAAACAAGAGCAAAACCTTCCCCTTAGATTTGGTATTTTTGGAGCTTTTCCGGAGCTCCTCTCGGGCAAGCTCCAAATGGAAGGTTGGTTGGGAAAGAAGTTGTTCGCGGCTTTATCTGGGCGGCATTTGTACTGGCGGGCCACCTAACGCACCCGCCAACACAGATGCATCTGACCTAAGCTGGTTGGCGCTTAGATCATCCGCAAGGACAGAGCGGGCACTAGCCCAGCGGCCCCAGTCATCTTTGTGCTAGCGGGTGCCAATTCCGCCTGTCAGCACGCTAATTTCGACATGCCCGCACAAATCATTTCTGGCGTTGTGATCTATATTGTGTTCTGAAAAAAAAGAGTAAGAAAAATCTATGAAAACGATGGATGGCATTTTATTGGATAAATGACATCCTAGAAGCAAGGGTGATCATACATTCCAGTGAGTATCGTCATGTTGCTGTTGTGTTCAAGAAATATCACTTGATGACCTTTTCGGCTTTTCCTGTTTTGGTTGACCTAGGATGAGATGGCAAATTAAGGGTAACATGGCGGCACTATTTTGTTGAGCACTTTTTGAAAGCAAAAAACGGCAGTGGGACAAGCTGCATGTTAGACAAAAAAAAAGGTTATCCTGTCATTATTTTCAGATATATTTAGCTCTCCGATGCAAATTGTTTATGGAATTGAGTAATGAAAATTGCTCACATTTTATTGGCAGAATAATGTTTGAAACAACGACCACAACTCAATTAAGCTGCAAAAGGGAAAACGGGAATGCAAACTTCAGAAAAAAAGAAACACATTGCCCATACTCTCTGGAATTGGAAAACTATTTGTCCATAATAAATTAAGATCCTTGATATAGTTATACCTCCAAAATGCTTTGCTGGATTCTTCATGTGCTACAAGACTATTACTCAACTAGAAAAAGTGAAAGAGATGGCACTGATGGAAATACTTCATGCCAAATGCCAAAATTTAGCACTACCAACTACCAAGCACTATTTAAAATGCGAAATATATGCATGTTTGTTGAGAGGTAAAACCAAACCCGAATACATATATTGCTCCACTACTTTCATCGATATACATGCAAAATTACAACTGCTATAAACACAATTTTACATACTGCCACGCTACCACTAATGTGCACTTGACTTGGCCATACTGGCCTGGAGCTAAATTAGTGAGCAGGAACTCAGGATTACTTGACCAGTGGCTCCTACAAGTACTCATTTGACTTCCGATGTATGTACATAGAAGCTGTTATATTAACGTTATGTTAGAGTTGTCGGTATTTTTGTTCAATTTCATGGGCTCATGGTTTGGGACGATGAGCCAGTAGCGGTGCTTGCACGGCTTCTTCATCAGAAACAACAAGTTTCCTGCGTTTGTCGTCCTTGCTTTCAGGATTAAGCGTCCAAGCAAGACAAAAGGAGATTGCCTGTAAAAATATTAGCATTTGAGAAAATAGTTACAAAAGGCATCCATTATTGTCATTTTCTATCACCCTGAGAGGAGCAGAAGAACTTACCAAGAAAAAACTGGCCACAATAAAACTGAAACCTTTACAATCGAAGGGAGCTTCCGGTGAAATGAAGTAAGCTGGGGAAAAAAAAGAGGTAGAGAAAATGATGAGAAAAACAAAACAAATGGGAATGTGCTTGTTGCACATAAATACTACTATAGGCATTTTTTTTTCAATTTGACACAAGAAAAAGACTACTTACAGGTTAGCGGGCTCATAAACAGAGGTGCCAACAATATAGCTACAGACTGCACGGTTGCAATAAAACCTTGTGCTTTTCCCTGTGAAAATCAAAACAATGACACAAATGATTAGGATAAAGTTTTAAGGTTTGAATTAGCAAATAAAGCCAGGGGAGATCAGGTTTGTATGTATACCTGATCAGTTGAGAGTACTTCCCCTGAAATGATTGCATATATCTGCAGAATTGCATGATTGTCAAGTAAGAAAATTTATGAATATCACTGGAATGTACTATAATATGAAAGATATATTTGATTCTGGAAACATCTCAAGCAGTTCCTTCCTTAGAGTAAACTTTTAACTACGAAAACTTGAAGGCATAGTGCACAGAGAATGAACATATGTAGGATTGACTTACTGCTGGTTTGGCCAGAACATAGATGACACCCAGTGAAGAGCTAAAATATGGAACCTGCGGGACAGATGCAAGGTAAATGAAACAAACTTCTGCAGTTGTACCAAGTACTAAGACCATCAATATGCAGTACGTTTCCTTAAAATATCAATCATTTGAGAGCTTCAGGTAAATTTATTTGATTGCATACATACCCATGAAGCCCATGCAACACCGTAAAGCAAAGCCTGGATTTTTTTTTGGCAGAAATCAATAGAGAGATATATTGAATCAGTGAACTGGCTGAATATTAATACGGACAGAGTAAAAAAATCCTAGTTAAATAACTTACTACTTACATAAGCAATGGAGGCAAGTATTGAAATGCATAAGACGCCTTTTTCACCAATTATGTGGCTAAGAAAGGGGAGGATCAAAATCTGCAGTTTGAAAACATTACCGCAAAGCCGCAATTAATTAACCTGACAACATGCTATGCGGCATATTTATGCCAATTAAATTGGTAAAAATTAAAAGCTTGAAGGAAAACCTGTGAAAAGATTGAACCAACGCCTACCACCATTAGAATTTCTGAGAACTGATCCTTGTCAAAGCCGAATACTGACTTTAGGTAGTACTGAAAAAGAAAAGATAATTGAGGTGTCCTATAGTTTTTAACACTATATCATTGAAACTAACAAGTGAGACAAAATTTACCATTAGGACGTCGCTAATGGCAATCATGCCCAATTTGTAGAAGAAAGCAACATATGAGATCCGCCTAAGTGTTTGACTATAAACACAGAAAGATAAGAAAGTAACAAACAATGGTGTTAATTCCAACGATGTCATCAATAGTATGTCCATTAATTTATACATTCTTCTTGTTTTAATCCCTAGAGGAATTTAAAAAATGGATTATTATAGATTGAGATTTTTTCTAGCAAAGTGATGATCATAAGAAGTACAAACTTGCTAAATGGAAAATATCATGTACATTCAAGATCATGTTGGGTTAGGAATTCAAGACCTTTATGTACAAAATAAATGCCTATTAAGAAAATGACGATTGGGTGGCTATAACTTCTTAGGAAGAAAATAAGAAATTAAACTATTGCTGAAGTAGAATGCTCAAAATTTTGGTTTTGCCTTATATTAGGGATGTTTCAGTTGTGAATTTCATGATTCGTGAATTCCTTGACTATTTAAATATGAACCAGTAATGTGTTTGTGTGCTTTATATACAAGGGTTACCTGTTTTTGACTATGCTAATGTTCTCCTTAATAGATTCCCACCGTTGTTGTGGTAACTTGGCAAGCAAAGCTGACATGGACGAATGATGAGATGATGTAGAAGGAGCTTTTTGAACTGTCTCAATCAAATATATTTTCATGTAGAGGATAGAACAAATCAACAAGGCAATTGAGACCTAATAAGCCATATTAAAGAACTGGTCAGACTGAGAGTTAGCAAAGGAAAGTAAATAACTAAAATGGTGATGCAACTACAAGTAGTAGTCTTAACTACTGATACCTCAAAAATCAACTTCTCAGGCAGAAACCTTGAAAATACACTGCCCAAAGTGTGTGAGGCAGAGAAAATTCCTGTCATGAAACCAAATGCAGCAGCCCTCCTTGATGGTTCAACTGCATCTGCCTGATTTAACAGAATTTTTCAGCTTTTGAATGACTACCGATTATTCGCAAACAACCAAACAAATACATCCCCAATGACCTACCATTTGATCATATCAACATTTTCAAAAAACGAAAAATTCCCGAATGATGCGGATGAACCGTGTGTCATTTCATTAAAAAAAAGAAAATATAGTGCAAGGAGAGGTCAAGGGACCTCTCCAAGAGCCACCCAACATACTCACACAACATTTTCCAAATTACTTAAAGCACTTCAAGAAAAGGGATAGAATATTGGCATTTTATTCCATTTAATACTAGGCAAGGTAAAATTCATTGGAAAATCAATAAATTATTGGCACCCTTGGGAAAATGGCTGATTAATACTTAACTATTGATATATAGAAGCATTGTACAACTACGAATATATGAGCAATATAATTCGATGAATGCTATGCATGTTTATCTACAAAGATGATGAGACTGGAATCATTGTTCTCACCGTGTATGCAATAGAGAGGCAGAATATGGTTCCTTGACCAATCATGAATGAGAGGGTACGCAGAACAAGGTAGACATACACAGCAGTCCTTGAATTGTTCCACGCAAGCACAGCTGCAAGCATGAGCAGCAATTAGCATACTGGTCAAATGGACTACAAAATGCCCATTAACTAATCCTTTTAGATGATTGGGCCACATATTACCAAAAGGGATGATGGAAGTGGAGGCAGTTAGAAGGAGGAGAGGCTTCCGGCCATATTCATCAGCCAGCTGCCCCATCAGAGTGAATCCAATCGTCCTAAAGATCCCTCCTACCTGCAATTAATCGATCAATTGATGAGAAAACATGCAAACGTTAAGTAAGCAAGCACCTGAACACTGTGATTATTGTCCTAGAACAGCAAACGGAGTGCAGAGATGCCCTGAAGAACATGATCTTTGAAATGGTATAGGAGACGGATCATGCATGGACATACCGAAGACTGGAGGCCGGTGAGGTAAATAGCCTCCGGGCACGACCTGTCGTCGGCGGGGCAGAGCGCGGCGGTGACCTTGTCGACGAGCGCCGGCACGGTCATCTCCTCGGCGACCCCGTAGAGGACCAGCCCAACCATCAGGTGCAGCACCGGCCTCATCATGGTGCTCATGGCACTGGCTTCTAAAACTCCCATGTTTCCTACTGGACTTCTCAGTTCAGTTCTTGATTGTTAGTTATAGAGTGTTGGGCAATGGACCAATTGCGAGCAGAGCACTTTATATCAAGCAGCTGCTTCACTTGAGAAGAAGGACGCAAAAGAAATAGCAGCAGAAGGTGAGGTCAGCTTTGAAAATGATGGCTGTCTCTTTATACGGGAAATGGCAATGCCAGAAAGGAAAGGGTGCTGCCGTGCTGGCACTTTTTTATTGCCACGTCGGGTTTACTCAATATTGTGGCTGGCCTTTTGCTTGTTTTAGCTGGGCTGTATTGGCATTAGGATATAGGAGTATTAAGAGTTCACGCTACTACAGAAACAATTTCTTACAAGTGACTAATGGCATTTGAAAAGTCGGATTCCGCGGCCGCGCGTCTCTAACAAGGCATGTGCAAATGTGTTATTTTTACATGCGGCTGCGTAACTGCCTCCGTAAACCTATTTTCAGAGGCGGCGAGGCTAAGAGAACCACCACTGAAACTTAATTTGAAATTTGCATTGCTTCCCACCAATTTTAAAATATTTATTCCCATACACACGTTTAATATTTATTTCCACCAAATCTAAAATATTTATTTCTCACCGGATTTCAAAAAATATCAATATGGCAGTGTTATTCTTACTACATAACGATTCATGGCGATAGTTGAGAACTGGGGTGGATCCAGCATGGAGGTTTAGGGGCTCCACGCCCCTTATCATGGTAGCATATAATGGAGGAGTATAGGAGAGAGGAGGAAAAAGAAGACTGAGGAGATTGTGGTGCATGTATATCGTTGAGCTCGCTGAACTTTAGAAACTTTCTTTTAGCTAGTTATAGTTTAGCTAGGAATGTTTGGATCCACTAGCTAAATGATAATTGAAGAATTATTTGTCTATTATACCTCTCCCTCCACTTTAGAAATTTTTTTTGAGGAAGGGGCAATTTGATCTTTAGCAGTTTGCGTTGTGTCCTGTTTGCAGCTAAAATTTAGCTTGTATACTCCTGCACGCGTATCTGAATATGATGTGATAGCACGCTGAATTGACGCAACAATTTACATAAGCCAAGGAAATTAACAAAAACAACGGCTGGGAAAGAGTTGTTTCCTAATGGAGCAACACAAGTTGACCACCTGGCGAGCTCGGCCTGCACAGCGATCCTCAGGCGTGTGCCGGCAGCGGGGCAGCGCGCGCCGGCACACGCGCGGTGGCAGCTCGCGCGTGGTCGGCGCGCGCCTCACCTGCCGCAGACGGGACGAGCGGCCTCCCCTGCAGCGCTCTACGAGACAAACGCGTGCGACGAGGCAGCTTGGCCATCTTTCTCCTGAAAAAGGCTACCCGCCTTGACTTCTTCACGCAACAAGCCGGATTCGTCGCTCACTTTTGTGACGATGATCGCCCGGTTGAATAATTCGGGTAGGTTAACCGTCGTTGTGTTTCAGCCACGCATTGTGTTCTTTGCATTCTTTGGGATGACAGCGACCGGCGGCATTGGGAGAAATCGAGTGATGTTATCCTTAGTGGCAGCTAGAACGCTTGCATTGCTTGTAAGCAGGACCGTCCCTGGGCATGTTCGACCTCAGCAGCTCTGCAGGGCCCCTGACATCATGATGCATGGATCCTCCCTGTCAAACGTTACCTCTTGCTTGGTGAGCAATCGGATAATCGCGCATCTCCTCCAAAACCGCCCATGTCCTGATGCACCGGTACATAACGCCATCCACCCGCTATCCATGGCCAAACTGTGCCTTCACTTGTGCATATTGCTCGCTGTTATCCCCTCGCCTTTCTTCCTGCTGAGACGATATCACCATTGCCTCATGTGTCTCCACCTTCGTCGATTATATTCCTCAGGTTTGCACTGGTGCTCGTACTTTCATAAATTAATTTTAGAAATTAATAGCGATATTCTTTTATTACTAGGTGATGTACCTATGACAAAAGGTCTTCTATAGTGACCTCTTCCCGTCTAGTCTCTCGGAGATACTCATAGTCATAGGGGTGAGATACAGGTCCACATTCAAGAGGATGAGTGTGTGCACATCAACATCCATACTATATTTCAGAAAAAAAAAAACTTGACACTGAGACTCTAATACAAATCAGGTCCAATGTTGTAACCCATTTTGTTCATATGTATTAAATAGGCCGTTTGACAATGGGCCGATACCAATTACCAAGGGAATATATATACTCCTCTACTAAAACTTCAAAAAATTGGAGCAATTCCAGAGGGTTCGGCACTGTTCGTGGGACCCATAATTAGTGGACCGCCAAATGCACTGTTCACGGGATCCACTGATAGGCGGTGACAGGTGGGTCCCTTGAACAGCAGTTTGTAACATTGTTGCAGCAGGTAGGTGGGTTCCATAGGTCAACTGCTAGCGCCCGAATGTTCGATGGTAATTTTCCCATCAGATGCTCAGTTGCAACATCGATACAAAACATCTTCAACATTGAAAATCTATAGTTGTAACATTGAAAAATATGCATAAAAATGACTACATCGTTCCGACTCCGGGATAGAAAATTCCCGCCGCAACATGAACACTATGTTTCATGCAACAATCATGGTGAAATATGCGGAAACAATAATTGCAATATCGATGTTTAACTATTGGAACATACGTTGAGGCGTCAATTTTTTTAAGATTCCGGACACCCTGTCCTAGCAATTCCGATCTACTTTTTATGATTTTTTTAAAAAAAACAACGAACGACAACCGGTTTAACATATTTTGTACGCTGACAGGGGTCCCATAGAACCCCCTAATAGCGCGCTCAATGAGAAAAGAAGAAGCAGCAGGAAAGGGTGAGGTGGGCTACGACAATAATGGATTAGCTTTTTATGCAAACAAATGACATGGCATAAACAAGGGTGCTGCTGACAGAATTCATGCCGCCGTGTATGCTGTTGCGTTCAAGCAATGTCGTGGATGACCTTTTGTTTGTTTTGGTTCAGGCAGCAGGAATTAGGAATATCTAATTCAGGGTTGGCACGTTTCAATCCAATTGCATGATAACAATGCTATACAGTTCTCTCACTGTAAATTGCATTTTTTGTACTGCAGCAACTAACAGTAACTATGCAAAAGAGGGCCAGAGCGCATGGTAAATAAGACTTCCATGCACGCTTTTGAGTTCACATTTGCCGTTAGCTAGCATATTTGTGAGGCTCAGGGGGCTGATTATTAGTTTTTTCTTTATTTAGTATACTCTTACTCTATAAGAAGATAGAGTAGTTACTTTTCTTTGGTGATGGCATCACCATTTTACCTACCCTGACTCACATACTTATCGGCTCAGCGAGAAATGCAAATAGTTACACGTCTGTTAACATCATAATGTAAATTCATAATAGAGCAACACTCTGAACAAGTCCTGTGTTGTATGAGTTTTGTGGTGCGTACATCTCATCCAATTGTGTTGCATGCCTTCCTAATATGTTGCAATTTCTAATTACAAGACCTGTATAAATTAGTACCGCCCCTCTGTTTTAAATGTATGATGCTTAGGACAAGATAATTAGTTTATTTTAGTTTGTCCTAATCAACGTTGACCGGTTAGCGGCCAACTAGGCCCCACCGGTCAGCCGGTGGGCCCCATTGTCTAGTGGGCCCGGCTGTGGACACGTCAGCGCCACCTGGCTCCACATGGCAGCCACATGGTCATCGGCACTGCCACGTGGCGCACACGTGGCCGCATAGGGTTAGTCGGGATCCAGCGTGGCACACGGGATAGTCGGATCCCGTGCGCCACGCTCGTGTGCCCGAGCGTGTGGCGCGCGCGATGGTTGGCGGCGACATGGAGCGGCGGTGGCGCGACGTCACGGTACGGGCGGGCGTTGACCGCGCCCATGACGTCGCAGCGCGGCGCGGGCTAGCACACGACGAAGCTGCAGGAGGCGCAGGCTGCAGCGAGTGGCGCGTGGCACAAAGCGAGGTAGGCGCTTGGCGGTCGGCGGCGCGGCGACGCGAGGCAGCAGCCCCGTCAAGGGCGAGCCTTTGGCCCCGGCAGGGCGGCACAAGCGTGCGGGCGGCGCATGCGCGGTCACGGGGTAACCCCCGACCGCGGCACGGCCAGCCGTCGCGCGTGGCATCCTGGAATCCCAGGACTGCGACGAGGGTGCGGCTGTGCGAGAGGGCTGCGGCGGCACTTGCACAAGAGGCACGCCACGAAGGCCGGCGACACAGCAGCGACTACAAGCGGTGGCTGCGGCTTGATGGCCAGTCAGGCAAGGGAGGCTGGGCGGCGGCTCGAAGGCCGGTCAGAGGCGCCAAAGAAAGGAGAGAAGAGGGCAGCGGCTCATGGTGGGGCAGAGGTGAAGGCGTCGCCGGCTTGGTGAAGGCTTGTGGTACGGCGCTTCTCGGCACAGCTTCCCTCCGGTGGCGGCGACAGCATCGGGTGGCTCCTGCTCTGGCTTCCCCCTTCTTGGCGCAGCACGGCAACTCCACTACGGCGGCGGCTCCTCCGACGCGAACTCCTCCTTCCTCTCCCTTCTCTTCCTCCCTCCTTCTTCTCTTCACTTCCTCTCTCTTCCTCTCGACCGGTGGTGACAGTGTTGGGGAGAAGCCCCAGAGCTTGGATGGCGGAAGAGTCTGCCGGTCGGGGCTAGGGCAACGGGGCGCGGGTTGCGGGCGTGCGCGGCCGTCCATCCTCGGTGTACGCACACGAGGGTGTCGTGGCGGCCATCCAACGACGTGAAGCTAGGGTTAGCGGTGCGGGGGTGAGGGCAAAGCGGAGTTTTCCCCGCGGTGGAAGGCTCTGGAAGGGTCACAGACGCGCGCGTCGGCGTGGTGAGCTCGTCCCATCGCCCTTCCGCACGCGCCACGCACGTGAGGCGTACGGCGCGAGGTGGAAAAAGGGGCAACAGGGTCAGCTGACAGGCAGGCCCCGCTTGGCGGTGAGGGAAAGGAGAGGGGGAGAGGGTGCGGTGGCCGGGCGGGCTAGCTAGGTCGATTCGGTGGGCTGGCCAGCTGGGCCGCCGGCAGGAGAGTTAGGTTAGCAGGTCAGGCCAGTTGGTTGCGGGACGATCTGGTTGGGTTAGATGTTAGGTTAGTTTTAGGTTTGGTTTTTTATTTAGTTTCAATTTTGAATCTAATTCAAAATTCAAACACACATATTTGAGAGTCAAATAAAATCAAAAAGAGCCAAATCAAACTAGCACACATGTTTTAAAATTAATTTAAGATTTAATTTATTAGAGAATTTCTAGATGATAGTAGAATTTGTCTTCCATTTTCAAATGAGCACACAATTCAAACAAAAAGTTTTAAATTTTAGAAATTTCACTCAAATTAGAATATTACACATTATATATTAAAAAAAGGGAGGGAGTACTACTAAGCATGTTATAATAACTTTATGATCAACAAACTGTGTGAATTCGAATATTCGATCGTCTTGCTGTGCTTGTGGACAACCATTCATCATTATGGTACCACTTCCAGATGGCTCTCGTCTCATCGACGATAATCTTTATACTAGTGGTGATCTTGTTGCAAAGATTTTAAATTTGAATTGTCAAACATCCAGCTCGATTTTGAATTTTGTGATGCTGTTAAAATTTAGTCAGACTTATTTGGATCTTTGCATAACCAATTAAGGAGGAGTAAATCACTTTCTAAAATTAAGTTCGATGAATCATAGGATCTAATCACATCTGAATGATTTCATGCTGTTGCATTTGTTGTTATTTGCTAGATTTGCCTCTCTCTGAATTTTTCCAGAAATTATTGCATTTTAAGATTGCTTGTTGTTTGTTCCAGATTCAGATTTTTGCAGTTTGTTGCATTTTTTCTGTTCAATAGGAAGTAATTGCTTTCTTTTTCCTTCACCGTTTTTCATTTGGGCTTGCAAAACCTGTGATTTTGGGCCAAACCTGTTCTTTTTTCTTTGGTTGGGCTGGGCCCAACAGCAGCGGCAACTGCTGCTTCTCTGCCCGCGCAGAAGACGCCCGACCATTTTACGCCTGCGCCTTCTCTTCCTTGTTCAACGTAGCCCATGGGCCAGCCTCCTCTTTCCCCAGCCTGTCGTACCAAGCTGTTCGGGCTGCTCGTAGTATACGTGTCAAGGATCACTGCTGCCGAGAAATGAATGTGAATCCATGGTCAGCGAGAATGTGCTCCATCCATTTTAAATTATAGATTGTTTTAATTTTTTTAATCTATTAATTTTATTATGCACCTGGATATACATTATGTTTAAATATATAGCAAACAATACATATGAAGAACCAAAACAACTTGTAATTTGGAACGAGGAGGACAATATATTTACTATTGCCAGATGGAGCTTGCTTATGCCCGTAGTTAAAAGACCTCATGGAGTTCAGCCGTTGTTGATGCCGCACTTGAATATAACTGAACACTCAAACTAACTTTCACGCCTCAGTTAGTTAGGACCTCATTCTCCCCTCTCAGCTCATTTTGACTTTTCTAAATAAATAGCTTTTGTTGTACAGATATATACTATTTCTATATATTTTTTTAAGGAAACAGGAGGGGCAAGCCCCTACTGAAATAAATTAACAAAATAAAGGTTTACATGAAATAAAAGGGGGCGAGAAAAGACAAAAAAGAAAACAAAAAACAGGATAGAGATAAATTACAAGGCATTTAGCCACTCCTTCATAGCTGGGACTACAGAGGGTTTAGCTCTATGGAGACAAACAGTAAGCAATTCAGAGAACAATTTTCGTCTTAATGCTTGCATCGATGGAGGAATATTATTGAAGTTCCAATCATTTTTGACGGACCAGATGCTCCAAGTCATCAGGACAATCACCTCCATGAAGAATGGGACATTTAGCTTTAGTCTGATATGTTTGAAGTAACGGTTCCCTGGTGGCCACAAATAAAACTTCAATGGAGGATCAGCAAGCTCTAGCAAAGTTGCATCTTAGGAAAAGATGTGCTACTGTCTCCCTTATTTATAAAATGCAAAGTTCACACGTGTACATATCAGAAATTATGTATATGGAAATATCAAAACCACGTATAATTTGGATAGGAGTGATTGGATAGGAGTGAGTATATAGCAATAGCATGATCTCCGGTTGGCTGTGCTCTTAGTGTGCTAACACGTTGGTAGTATAAGAAATTGTCAAGTGGCTATCATTTGTGGCACATATATATAGGAAACACGGGCGGTGCAGCTAAATGATTGCTTCCATGAACAAGCAAGTGCCTTGTTACGTTGTGCTAAGATACTCCATTTGTTTCAAAATATAAGATGTTTCAGTTTTTTTCTAAATCTATTTTTTAAATTTTAATTAAATTTATAAAAAATATATTAAGATTATAATGCCAAAAGCATACTAACAAAATAAATTTAATATTATATAGGTGTTGGTGTGTTTTCTCTATATAACTCTTCCAGGATCCAGTATCGGCTAAAGTTCTTTTAGCATCCTAGGTGAGCTAACCCGATTTATACCCATTTTTCACGACTGAATGAGTTACGGATAGGGATGGAGAGCCCTGCAAATTACATCCATAGTTATTAGGACCGGATCGGTCATCAAACCGGTAGGGATCTCAGCTCAATGGTTCATTGGTCCAACCGTTAAGAACTGGTTGAACCGCCGCTTCAATAGCTTTAGACCGGTTGAGCGAAGCGGCCACGAATAATGAGAACCTGTATAATATATATATATTTGATAATTAAAACTAGTCAAATGTAAAATAAGATTATGAAAATAATTAGAAGACTCGTGGCGCCCATTTAGAAGTCCATCGTGAGAATTTCATTCACAATTAATTTGATAATAAAAAGGAAAAACAATTATATTAATATATTATACACTTCTACGTTTGGATCTATAGCGCAATAATAATTTGACCCGATGTCCTGCCCGATGACTACTGCGACTAGCGATGTTGAGGTCTTGAGGACGAAGGGATTGGGACAAGGATGGAGAGAGCAACCGAGCATGGATGAAGCCGAGGCGCTGAAGCTCGCCGGGCCTGCTCTGCGGTGCTCGCCACTGGCTGAACCTGTCACGCCGCCGCCTGGCTCGCCGTTCACCATTGCGTCAGAGCTTCCCGCGGTAGCCTCCCAGTCCCAGCGTTCGCCGGCGCACGAGCTGCCTCCCTCCCAGCAGCAGGGGATGGCAGGCCGGCCCTGCTCCACCGCGTGCTAGCGGCGGCAGCAGCAGCCATTGCAGGCCATGCGAAACGGAGAGAGAAAAAAAGGAAAGTTAAAGGTCAAACGTTGTGCAGCAGCCCCAAGGGATAAGATGCATGCAACGCCAAGAGATAAGGTCTTGCCGTTGGGCCCACCAGTGAAGATGAGATCTGCGTTCCTGCGGCTCCCAAGTGAGGTGACATGCAAAACCCGGTTCGCACGAAACTGGCCGGTTCACCGGTTCAGCAAAAAACCAGCCGGTTGGCTTCAAGTACAGAGGACTCCTGAATAAGCCGGTTTTTACCGGTCCGATTCCATGGACGGTCTTTTTAAGCGAACCAAACCGCTTGAGGCTCTAGTCGGTCTTTTACCGATCGAACCGCCAGTCCAGTCCGGTCCGATCCTAATAACTATGGTTACATCACGTTCTTCGTGTTCGCTGCAACAAAAACACCGAGTCCGAGTCGCAAACCAAGAATACGGCTGGCCCTCTCAGTCTCCCTTCCTCCATCGATTCCCGTCCCTGACACTCCACTCCACAGTTAACCAGCTGAGCTCCTGTGTCTCTACTTCATAGGTCCAAACGTAAATGAAAGAAACTGTAGCGAACATGATCTCATTAGATCATAGTTTTAATTTTGGTGATTGAGTGATAACATAATCATTGGGACTAATGCCTTGTTAAGAATACACCTTGTAGGTTTTATAGGTCCCAAGTATGCAAACCAAACAATGGCAAGGTCCAAATCATGGTACTCAAGAGATCCAAAAGATGGTATTTTCCGTATTTAAATGGTGGTATTCAAGTGACCAAGCCATGGTATCTAGGATTATTCTATGGTATTCAAGCATCCAAATGACGGAGAAAAGGAATCATCGGATTATTCTATGGTATCTAGGATTATTCTATGGTATTCAAGCATCCAAATGGTATCTAGGATTATTCTATGGTATTCTATGGTACCATCGGATGAATCATCGGAGTGGGGAATCTGGGCGCGGGGAGGCCAACGGCTAGTAGCACCAGATGTTCGGATGCTACCAAAATGACACCATCGAAACATCCGATGGTACACTTTAACTAGTCGTTGGAGCAACGGCTCTTTGATGCCTTGGGCTGTTTATACCCCCTCCGCTGCCTATTTGGAGTTGCTGGATTATGCAGAAGTCCATTAGAAATCAAGACTCATTAAGAATACATCAAAACCACCAAAACTACACAAGTGATTAATCAAAGGCTTAGCACAAGTTTAGAAAAATGATTAGTGCTAGGATAGGTCTAAAGAAGAGAGAGTGCAAGGTGTGCCGGTCTTGTGATCGGTTCTAGGAGTGAACCACAATTGTACAAGGTGTGCCGCCACCTTGGAGCCTTGGTGGCTCGCCAGCAAGTCTTGGATCCTCCGGCAGCGGTGTCAAGGACTGTGTGCGGGGGACGTGGAGACCCCTCCTTCGTGGAGAAGCTCCTTAGTGGAGACGGCATCAAAATGACCGGGAAACTTAGCATGAGTCTTAGCGGCTGAGCCTTTGTGGCAAGAAGAAAGGGATATCCTGAAAGAGACTTGGTGACCGGTAAGTTGTTTGTGATTGCTTCAACAATGTGGACTAGTGGTACCTTAGTGCCTACTGATACCATGGGATAAATCCTCGTGTTAAGAGTTTACTTCCCCTTATCCCTACCTCTTACGTTTCCACATTTCATTTTTGCAACTTATGTGCCTTTACTTTTTTAGTGTAATATCTTGTTAGGATTGACTCTAGGTTACAAAACTTATTTTGGATAAGGGTTTCATACTAGATCAACCATAGTTCCACGTCTTGATAGTATGATCTTGTTTATATTTTTGCAAATTTTATGCAAAAGTAATGGAAGCTGTAGATTAACGTTTTAAGATTATCTAATTCACATCCTTCTCTTTTAGACTACGAGTACTCGCAAACAAGTCGCCCGGAGTTGCCCAAACGCACGCAGCTGGCAGCACATCCAACAGCCAGATTCCCACCTGGAATAATCCAGAGTTGATCCCTTCATAATTAATTTGTGCCGTGCAACCGAGCTGGCACTGGCAGCCTGCACAGCTGATCTCGTGTCTTTATAAACGCCCGTGACCCCGGCCCGGCCACTCCCCTCGACTCCACTTTCCATTCCAGCTCGCGTGCTCCAAGCAGCAAGCGTCGTTGAGACGATGCCCATGGCAAGAAGAAGAAGAGGCACGGCGCTGGCGGCGCTCCTCGTTCTCGCTGCCTCCGCCGCGCTGTCCGTTCTCCCGGCGTGCCTCGCCGTGACGTCGCCGTACGTGCGCCCGGCGCCGAGGGCGACGCTGTCCCTGCTGCGCAAGGACGACGACGCCGACGGCCCGACGCCGCAGCAGGTGCGTACGCGTTGCTCTGCCGCTTACCGTGTCCATGATCGCTCCCGAAGATCCGCTTATGGCGGCCTCTATTCCGCCGAGAGCCTGACCAGGTTCTGAATTCTTTCTTAGCAACTCCTCTGTATCTCGCCGAGAGCGAAACCAGCTGACCAGGTTCTGAATTCCAAATACCCTGTCCATGTTATTAGTACTTCAAAACATGCATCGTGCAGCGATTCAGCGTCGGTTATCGCAGCTTGTTTCGTGCATTTTGGTGCCGTTTCTTGCGATTACACGTTGCGTGTGGTCAATATTTTTGGTTGTTTTGCTGCACATCTACCACTAGGAATTGTCTCAAGCAAGTGCAGGAGTCCAACCTGAAAGAAATCCTGCCCCAGTACTAGGGTCTGCTAAATCCTTCATGTGGCACAGCCTGGCGTATAATACTACTAGGAAGTTCAAGGTAGGAAGGAATTTGCCTTTTGGATTACATAGGAGAGCATGCATGAATCTATAGTTAGAACATGTCTGCGTTCACACTAGGAGCTTGACCTCATCTGACTACAACATCGTATGGCTTGCATAGTTGCATTTGTTTAGCGTCACGAGACGGGATTCCGGGTTTCCTGGTTTCCCACCCATCCCAACCTTGCTTTGTCGTTCGTGACGATGTCGGCACGCCGTTTGGCCTCTTGGACCTTGGTGCTTTCGTGTTTCTTGCAGTTTCTCTAATCACGGGCCATGGAAAGTGACTTTAGGTTGGTGTTGATGATGGTGCACTTAATCGATTGCCAGAGATAATGCTGCACTCATGACAATTTTGAGTAGTAGGACTCTTTATCTTTTCCTCTCTTTTTTCTTTCCTTTTTTGAAACAACTTGCTAGACAAGGGAATGGAGGAGTGTTTCATTATTATCTGCATATACCTGGCAAATTTTGATATGGCTTGTGTGAATACCATCATTGCAAGCATAGATTTTATTAAAATCTATATAAGTTTAGATGTTACTAGTCAATTTTATTAAAAAAACAACTTAGGACAAACCTAGATAGACTAATATTTCTGATCAGAGGAAGCAATAGGTTTATTTAACAATCAAGAGAGGAAAGGCATGTCACGGTGTATGAGGTTTCTGGCTGTGAACAATAAGCATTTATCAGAACAGAACATGGGGGAAAAAACACCGCAAGAATTGAGAAGCAAAGGCAAGGAAATTCAGGTGTATGTATCTGTTTCAGACTCTGAAGCCAGCAGTTAAAAAATTCAGATATAATTGGCAAAGCAATCTTACTAAGAATGTACAAAGTCATGTCGCTGCCTTCCATCATGCTTATTTGACATTTTCAGATACGGTGCTACAGAACAGACGTCCGGAATCTTAAAAAAATTGGACACCTCAACGTATGCTTCAATAGTTAAACATCGATATTGCAACTATTATTTCCGCATGTTTCATAGCGAATGTTGCATGAAATCAACGGGTACATCTATCTGAACATGGATTTTTCTCGTATACATGTGTCCACATGATCTATCTGAACCGTTCATCTTAAAATCTATGGCGAGATGAATCATAAGTAGGTGAGGGAACCATGTGTTGGTGAGAAGTTCAATGGTTGGATGGATATCTTGTGAGAGAAATGAACGGCTGAGATAACTCATACGGTCACAAGTACATGTGGAATTTAGTGTTCATGTTGCGGCAGGAATTTTCTATCCCAGAGTCGAACGTCGGGCGCTAGTAGTGCCATTTCACATAGCGGATGCTTTATCATCAAATTCGATCTTGATGCCCACCAAACTCAATCTTAATGCTGGCCTATCTAGCTGAGGAGCCAGATTTGCATTGAATTCTCTTCCTCTTAGGACGTTGAGCATTCAAATGTTTCCCGTACTCCCGGTATGAGTAGGACGATAGAGACAGCTGAATGAGGCCACAAGCGACTCTGTATCCTTGCCAAGTTTTGTCACTGTCAGCATGGCTGCTGCTGCATCCTTCTTGAAACAGTACACAAACAGTTAAACACACGCAGGGTGCTGCCACGTTTTGAGTTTGTGCAAAAGTTATACGCAAATTTCTGTTTCTCTTCCTCCCTCCTTAACATCAGCAGAAACATACGTACAGAAGAAATCTGACCACCATTTGATACATTCTGTGTGCAAATTTCAGGTGCATATATCAGTGGTAGGGCCTGACAAGATGAGGGTGGCATGGATCACCGACGACGACGCGCCGGCGATCGTCGAGTATGGCACGACGTCAGGCCAGTACCCTTTCTCCGCAACCGGAAACACGACGACCTACTCCTACGTCCTCTACAAATCCGGGAAGATCCACGACGCCGTCATCGGCCCACTGCAGCCTAGCACGACCTACTACTACCGGTGCAGCTCCAACCCGTCACGCGAGTTCTCCTTCCGGACGCCGCCGGCCACACTCCCCTTCAAGTTCGTCATCGTCGGTAACGCATGAATTTTTCAATATCAAAGTGTCGAGCTGGGTTCATGGCGAGTTTTGATGGACATCGATGTGTGAAGGTGACCTTGGCCAAACGGGATGGACGGATTCGACACTGAAGCACATCGCGGCGGCCGACTACGACGTGCTCCTACTTCCCGGCGACCTGTCGTACGCCGACTCCATCCAGCCACGGTGGGACTCGTACGGCCGCGTCGTGGAGCCTTTGGCGAGCGCGCGGCCATGGATGGTGACCCAGGGCAACCACGAGGTCGAGAAGCTCCCCCTCGTCGAGCCGACGCCCTTCAAGGCATACAACGCGCGGTGGCGCATGCCGTTCGACGCCGGCGCCACGCCGTCGGGCGGCAACCTCTACTACTCCTTCGACGTCGCCGGCGGCGCCGTGCACGTCATCATGCTGGGCTCCTACACCGACTACGCCGCGGGCAGCGCGCAGTACGAGTGGCTCCAGCGCTATCTGGCGGCGGTCGGCCGCCGCGGCGGCACGGCGGCCTTCGTGGTGGCGCTGGTGCACGCGCCGTGGTACAGCAGCAACGAGGCGCACCGGGGGGACGGCGACGCCATGCGCGCCGCCATGGAGGAGCTTCTGTACGGCGGGCGCGTGGACGCCGTGTTCGCTGGGCACGTGCACGCGTACGAGAGGTTCGCGCGCGTGTACGGCGGGGAGGAGGACCCCTGCGCGCCGGTGTACGTCACCATCGGCGACGGCGGCAACCGGGAGGGGCTGGCGGGGAAGTACGCGGACCCGCAGCCAGCGATCTCGGCGTTCCGGGAGGCGAGCTTCGGGCACGGGCGGCTGGAAGTGGTGAATGCCACGCACGCGCTGTGGGCATGGCACCGCAACGACGACGACGAGGCGGTGCTCGCCGACCAGGTGTGGATCACCAGCCTCGCCGCCAACCCGGCTTGCCATCGAAGCAAGAACTAATTACTGTAATGCATACAGTCTCGGTACCAAATTAATAGTCGATTGAATATGCAACGGAAGAAGATGATTTTTATACCAATTCATGGAACAGAACACAAGGAACAGAACGAAAATTAGATAATTGCAGTACCAGGAAAGTTAGTAGACGATGCAAAGCAGCGGCAAGAATCCTTCCATGTAGCACAGCTGGTTTGGCACGGCTGCATTGGCTTCGGGAGTCTCGGTACAAACAAAAATCATCTGAACAAATAAGCGACTGATATGTTGGCTTCGGGAGTAGTACGATCAAAAAAGAAAAACTCAATTTTGCAAATAACCCTAACATAAGAGAATCAGAATGGAGGGAGTAGATATCTACTTTTCATGTCTTTAGAACGTCTCTAGCGGAACTTACATTCCCCAATCTAACTACTATATTGTGAGAGTTGGTGAAAAATAGTACTCCAACAGACTCCATTTACTTTTCTCTTTTTTCAATATTGGGATGGAATTATTGAGAGACTATAAATGCAACTCTCCCAATAATAATAAAATTGATATGGGATATCTCCACTAATTAGTTATTGAAAAATATTTATTAGGGAAGTGCCGGAGATGTTCTCAGCGTCTGGTCTAAAACTCAACATTCGACAACACAAGATTATCTGAACAATTAGTACTAATAATTAAGGTGCTGAAAAATCTGATAGCCTAACTAAAGAATGAACATTCCAGTATTCCACACACGAGCTAAACAACGAAAAATCCGCCATTGGGCTTAAAAAAACAATGAAAAATCTGACTACCGCTGCATTTGGGTCCACATTATTCCACAAGCGGCACCGACGTAAACAATGAACAGATCAAATGCATTATACAAATCAATTCACTGCACAGCTTTGTTTCAAAAAAATTAACTACACAGCTTATCAAACGAACTATTGGCTCTCTTCAACACGAGCCTTTTTGGGTGTTCGTTAGGCTGGGCTTCTAATCACACTTTTGAGTACTTGGCGATGGCCCAATACTACAACAGCCCACATCGATCCTCCTCTTCAACACTGTTTGTCTGTTTCTTTCTTCTCCACTGAGAAGTGAGAAGGCAGAAGCCATGGCAGCCCACCTTTGCCTAGAGGTGGGTCCACCTGTTGCCACGCGTCCGTCGACGAAGCCATGCGTTGCACCCCCGGAAGCCCGGACACCGTCGAGCCGTCGAGTTGCGCGCATGCATGGGCCTGCATGAGACAGGCGCCGTCGTCACGCCGGACACCAACCAACACACGCGCCACTCGCCAGCGTCAGCTATGGCCCCACCTCCACCCCAGCGCCTTCTAATGCCCGCCGGCGGGCTCGCCGTCCGCGGCGACGTTCCGCACCGCTGAAGATGAAGCTCCGCCACCTCCCACCCGTCCTCTTCCTCTTAGTGACAGCCCTCTCGCTCCCCGCCTTCTCCTTCCGCCGCAACCTGTTCCTCCCTCGAGACCCGTCGCCGTCCCAGCAGCATCACGCCGGCGACGACGCGCTCCTCCGCCGGCTCGCGGCCGTCGACGCCGGCGCGGACCAGATCCTGGCCGAGGCGGCCGCGATGCTGGCTAACGCCTCGATATCCTCCTCCACCCATCATCACAGCAGCAGCCTCGGCAACGGCCACCACCGCCTCCTCACCCTCCGCCTCCCTTGCTGTTCCAGCAACGCCACCGTGTCCCGCCTCCGCGTCCCCTACGACACGCTCCCCGAAGACGGCGCCCTCCTCGCCGCCTTCCGCGCCTCCCTCCGCTCCTACCTCCTCGCGCACCACCACATCCGCCGCCGCCGAAGCGGCGCCAACAACGCCGCCATCGCCAGCGTCATGCGCGACCTCCCGGGCCTCCTCGGCCGGCGCCGGCGCTTCCCGACCTGCGCCGTCGTGGGCAACAGCGGCATCCTCCTCGGCTCCGGTCGTGGCCCCCAGATCGACGCGCACGACTTCGTCGTCCGCCTCAACAACGCCCCCGCCGGCGCCGCGGCCGCCTTCGCGCCCGACGTCGGCAGCAAGACCTCGCTCGCCTTCGCCCACTCCTTCGTCCTCCGCCGCTGCGCCGGCCCCTCCGCCGCCACCGTCCCCGGCTGCGCCTGCCACCCCTACGGCCGCAGTGTCCCGCTGGCCATGTACGTGAGCCACCCCGCGCACCTCCTCGACGCGCTCGCCTGCGGCGCCACCGCCACGCCGGCGTCCCCGTTCCGGCTCCGCCTCACCGACGCGCGCCTCGACGCGCTGTGTGCGCGCATTGCCAAGTACTACTCGATGCGGCGGTTCGTGGCCGCCACCGGGGAGCCGGAGAGCAACTGGCGCGGCGGCGACGAGAGGACGCCGCACTTCCACTACTCGTCGGGGCTGCAGGCGGTGGTGATGACGCTGGGGGCGTGCGAGGAGGTGTCCATGTTCGGGTTCGGGAAGGCGGCGGGGGCGAAGCACCATTACCACACCGAGAGGAAGAAGGAGACGGAGGTGCATGACTACGAGGCCGAGTACCAGTTCTACCGCGACCTGCAGTCGCGACCGGAGGCGGTGCCGTTCCTCGACGAGGCGCCGGCGGGCTTCAAGCTGCCACCGGTGAAGCAGTATTGGTGACGTGCTCCGTGCTGTCTACTGGTGACTGGAGATCTGAACCGTCGTGATGGAAATTCATGGCCGAGCGAGATTGATTGCATGCAGTTTCTAACTTGGCAGTTGTAGGATTGGCTGCGTGTGCGATCTGTGTCCGTGTTGGACCACACTCGCACACCGACGAGACGCCCAACTGGGGTGGAAACGTGAATGGCGATGGACGCTTCGATCTGATTAAGGGCGTGAAAATTCATGCTTAGAACATTATCGGCCCAAGTAAAATGAGAGGTTTATTTTTTTTCCCTTTTGAAACGCAACCGGCAAGACAATGCCATCCTGCGCGCCCCGGGGGAACAGAGTAGTGGAATGGAGAGGGGGAGCATGTCTTCCATAGCGCAACCGCCAAGAAGGAAAAAGATGCCCCGCCAATGCGGTTTTGTAACTGGAACTCCCAAGATGCCGCATCCGAAGCTTCAAAATTGGTACTCCCTCCGTTCCAAATTGTAGGTCGTTTTGGTTTTTCTAGATTCATAGATATTATTATGCATCTAGATATAGTGTATGTCTATATGCAGAATAATATTTATAAATCTAAAAGAGCTAAAACAACTTACAATTTGGAACAGAGGGAGTAGTTGTCATGCCATAGCTGGCGTCGTACCACTCCACCCCGACCAAACATATATAAAAGCCAATGTGGCCACGCCAAACTGGCCAACGCTAAGGGCAAGTACATTGGTGTCGTCTAATAGACGGTCTCATGCATTGACACGTAATCTTGAGACGATTCAACAGGCAACCCGTACAATGGGTTGTCCTATAAGTTGTCTGGTAGTGGTATATAATTCCATGAGTTGCATGGCAATAATAACTCGTACAATGGTTGTTAAGTTGTCTCGTAGTCCTACAATTTAGCTCATGAGGTGGTTGTTTCGCGAAGCAACGACCTCTTTCTCTCTCCTCGCTCTCTCTCCTCCACATCATCAAAAATCTTACGTGACACTGCATGAGACGACCTATAAGACCACTGACGTATAGCAATGTACTTGCCCTAAGTAGGACCAGCCATCATGACTGCAACCGCGGTGAGCCGCCGCAGACCAATTGTCGTTACCGCACCAAACTAGCCCTGACAGACATGTATGGATGCACCACTAGTCGTTATAAGGCCGGTTGTCGAAGAACGCCTCCATTATGGTATCCTGGTATTGAGGTACCTACTGGTATAGTCGTATGGAACATTATTGGCACAAAACACCCGTGACATGTGTCCCATGTGATGTTTCTGAAATTTTTGTTTGGGGTACTGTATTTGTTGAAAAAAAATCTTACACTTACCTGATAGAGAGATGTTTAACCAGAGAAAGCTAGGGGAAGATATGGGCAATTCAAAGGGAAATGAGAATTTGACATAGAGGTTTCTGATTTGAAAAAATAGCTCAATTACATATAGGATGATAATATACTGAAAGAGTACTTTATTATTGGGCCTTAGTATTTTATAGCGACACAGAGACTGGCCCATATAGAGCAACGCTATTGGGCTTCCTGATTTTGGAATGGGCCAGAAGCCGAAAAATTAATCTGGGGGGAACCGGGAGTTTGAGCGTATAGTTTAGTTGTTTTAGATAGGTTAGGATTCTTCTTCCCCCACGACTTGGGGTAGTTTCTACCTTGGTTCTCTCCAGGATCGATGCTCCTCGTGACTCCTGTTGGTGAGTTCCAAATCTACTACAGCCTGATGACTCGTGACTCCTGTTGGTGAGTTCCAAATCTACTACAGCCTGATGACGACGGGTTGGATTTTCATCCTCATTTTGAGTTTCTTTGTTACTTTGTTGGCGATCTTCGATTCGTTGGCAAGGGAGTTGACTTCTGGACCACTAGCGATGGATCTCAAGCTGGAGGTGCCAGATCCTGTCTTTCTCGGTGAAGGAAAGGCCGATGGTCGTTTGTCGTTGCTAGTGCGTTCAGTGTCTTTCCCGGTGAAGGAAAGGCCGATGGTCGTTTGTCGTTGCTAGTGCGTTCAGTGATTTAAAGGTGCGTTGATGCATTCGATGTGCTGTCTATTGTGGCATTTCAAAAAATTAATGTGTCTTTATCAGTTTGGGATTCTTCGACTTCCGGCTCCGTGTTGTGCGCTCTTCTTCATCAAACCCTGGTGCGGCGGTTCGATGAGCGTGTTTGTCGGGTGGCCATGAAGTTGCTCACGAGCAAGATGCTATGGAGGTTATGTGTAGGGCTTCAATGTAATTTTCTATTTCTTAATGGACCTCGTAGCAAGGGGTGGAATGTAATTCTCAGTTATTATCAATAAAAGTCCAAGCCGTTCCTCTCAAAAAAATTCAAAAAATAATCTAGCAAGGCATTCTGCAGTGCAAGTTTTTTCTTTTTCTGATTACAAGATAACGTGTGTCCTTGATCCGTGGACAACTTGCTTGACTGATACCTTTGAGGAAATACTTGGAAAAAAATAGTTATAGCAGCAGCAGTACAAAAACGTGAAACTACGGTGAAAGCAATATTGAAGAGAGGATTATGGATGATGAATTTTTCCCCAAAACTAAGGAGTTCCATATTAGTACGAGGGGTTCAATCATCCAATTGCATCAAAGCTCGTATTCGGTGTTTTTTAATTAAATCCTAATAGCCGCTATTTGAAACACAGATAAAAAACTCAAAGTGATTGCTTTGCCCACATGCACGCTTCGAACTCTAGATGCACAATGAAAGTTTTTTTTAAAAAAAAAATTGACCGCTTCATGCTTAACTACTTTAGGTTGATGACAATAGGGGAATATCATGACAATATTTTGGGGTGGCACAAATGGACCCCAACCATTTACTAACCACGTCTGCATACATAACTCATTCTAAATACTATCTCATTTTTTTTTGTCTAGACCACATTAGAATATAAAAAAACTTTAAAGGTAAGGTTTAATCACTAATTGTCCTAGAACATATGTTACCGACTGTTGAAGGATCAATATCGTATTGAAAGACACAAGAAGCACAAATTGTTTGGAAAAATATTTTGGCCTTTTTCATGGTACTAGAGTTTCATTATTAGGTTCATGAATATGCTTCTGTAGTCACTGTTATGTTTCTAAAGCACATGTCTATGGATCATCATTTTATGACTAGAATGAGCCATTAGTGTATTTAGAGCTGAGCAAATTTGACCTGGCTCGACAGTCCGGCACGAGCCCGTCATGTGACCTTTATAAGGTCGGGTGTGGCACCCATTTTGCTAGCTTGAAAACCCGCTAAGCTCGGACGAATTATTATTATTATTTATTTATTTTTCAACTTAAAAAGATCGGGCGGCCCGACAAAAAAAAATTGAAAAAACCGGTCCGAAAGCTGTTTGTGGGCGGGCTTGGTCACGTTTTTTCCCTGAATCATTCCGAGCTTTTTGCCGGTCCAGTCCACACTTTGCTCAAGTCTAGTTGTACCCTCTACCCTCTAGTGACTAGTGTTCCCCTTTGCTCCAACGAAAAACACAAATATGAGATCAACCATCTGGTCCAATTTTCAGCTTCCAAAGACGTATTCAAGTATGGCCTTCTGTATTCTCGAACTGGAGTACATCTTACCTTAGCAGATGTGCCTTTTTGAATTTCGAGTGCCTTTCTCCCTTCCACTCCATGTTGAGTTGTCGACCAAACCAACCTGCAGACACCATCAGCTCGCTGCCTTACCAGCGAGCCACCCGTCACCCACTGACAAAAGGGCCCCACAATGCTCCGGGTACCACATGTCAGCGAGTTGGTTGACTGGGTCAACCTGAATCGCTGCCGTCCCACACGCCCGCCACGCAGCTCCCACCAATTCTCACCCGACCCAGTGTCCCATCCTACTCACCTCACCGGCGGCTCCAGCTCAGCCACCACCTCCGCGCCTACTAAAATGGCCGCCGGATCTCGCCGCGCGCGAAGGCGACCGCGCCGCCGGAGATGAAGCGCCGCCACCTTCCGCCGGTGCTCGTCCTCCTCCTTGCGCTCTCGCTCCTCTCCCTCCCCTTCCGCCGCCGCCTGTTCCTCCCCCGCGGCCCGTCCCAGTACTACGCGGGCGGCGACGCGCTCCTCCGTAGGCTCGCGGCCGCCGACGCAGGTGGGGACCAGGTCCGCGCCGAGGCCGCCGCGCTGGTCGCAAATGCCTCGGTGTCCTCCTTCCCCAGCATCGGCAACCGCTACCGCCTCCTCTACCTCCGCCTGCCTTACCACACCAACGCCACCTCCGCGCCGCGGCAGCGGGCCGTCTCCCGCCTCCGCGTCCCCTTCGAGACGGTCCCCGACGACGGCGCCCTCCTCGCCGCGTTCCGCGCCTCCCTCCGCTCGTTCCTCCTCGCGCGACGCCAGCTCCGGCGCCGGGGCGGCGACGACGACGATGTCGTCGCCGGCGTCGCCATGGGCGGCATTGGGGACCTCCTCGACCGCCACCCGCGGCGGGAGCGGTTCCCCACCTGCGCCGTCGTCGGGAACAGCGGCATTCTCCTCGGCTCCGGCCGGGGCGGGCAGATCGACGCGCACGACCTCGTCGTCCGCCTCAACAACGCCCGCGTCGCGGGTTACGCCGCCGACGTCGGCGCCAAGACCTCGCTCTCCTTCGTCAACTCCAACATCCTCCACCGCTGCGCCGTCCGCTCCGCCGTCGCCGCCGGCGGCTGCGCCTGCCACCCCTACGGCCGCGCGGTCCCCATGGCCATGTACGTCTGCCAGCCGGCGCACCTCCTCGACGCGCTCATCTGCAACGCCACCGCCACGCCGGCGTCCCCGTTCCCGCTCCTCGTCACCGACGCGCGCCTCGACGCGCTCTGCGCGCGCATCGCCAAGTATTACTCGATGCGGCGGTTCGTGGCCACGACCGGGGAGCCGGCGAACAACTGGACCCGGAGGCACGACGAGAGGTACTTCCACTACTCGTCGGGGCTGCAGGCGGTGGTAATGGCGCTGGGGGTCTGCGACGAGGTGAGCCTGTTCGGGTTCGGGAAGGCGGCGGGAGCGAAGCACCATTACCACACCAACCAGAAGAAGGAGCTGGACCTGCACGACTACGAGGCCGAGTACCAGTTCTACCGCGACCTCCAGGCGCGGCCGGAGGCGGTGCCGTTCTTCGACGAGACGCCGGGGTTCAAGGTGCCGCCAGTGAAGCTATACTGGTGAGTGGTGACTGGTGAAGTCAGTAACATGTAATTGCTACTTGTTGTACATTTTTTACAACTAGAATATTTTTTAGACATAGAGAAATGTGTACAGTATGGCAATCAAAATTTGAAAGGGAATTAGAGATTGGGATGGAGCATGTAGAGGGAAAATTTTGTGTTGATCAGATGAATCAAAATGGTTGTAACTGTTCATGTACAATTTGTGTAGTACAACTGTACACTACCATGACTGCATGAGTATATACTTCAGACGCCGAACGTGTAAATTACAGCATTGAAAATGTAATGAGACTGGTTGATTTGTCAGATTTATAAATGTGTAATAGATATTTGTTCTACTTTGGTTCTCATTTTACCAATTTGCGGTGCTGATGGTGAAGCTGTACGGTGATTGTTTCTATTATGTGCTATTGTGTTTGTTGTACAATTCTACACTTGACTGATAGTTAGAATTTAGAAAACAAGTGTAAAATATGGCCAATTCAGAGGGAATTTGACATAGATGTTTCTGATAGGGAAATATAGCTAAAATTTTCAGTTGAAAGGTGAGTAGAAATGATACTCATTTGGTGTCCAGATGATTCAAATTGTTTGTAATTGCTGACATCTTTGTTGTAAAATTGTTGCACTTGATCGAAACATTCAGACAAATATAGAGATTTTAGACAGACATACACACAAAGGAAATTTTGGGCAATGGAAAGGGAATGAAATTGAACAAGATCATGTTAGGATTTGGACGTGTATAAAAATATTGTCAGGTCTCATAAGAAACATTTGGTTGATTGTACCCGCTTGCATTTTGTTTGTTTAGCTTCGTTATAGCAAAACTTTATCGCACTATCTGACATGTAGGTATCATTGTTTAACCCCTGCTAGGGAAAATGATTTAACTGTACATGTAATAGTAGGTTGGTAGCCTATTGGCTATCAGATCTGTTTGCAGCTGATGACCAACCACTAAAATCTACTACCATGAACCAAGAACGCAGCAATGGTGTTAGTTGCGTGCCCACTGCTGGTCCCTTGTCACTATAAGACTGCTATTAAGTCTAACAAGGTGCTAACAGCGACCCGACGGTAGTTCAACTGACATATAACTTAGGACTGAAACCATAACAATACTGAAGTGTTGTTCTGTCAGCTTGCACCCCGCAATCTCTGCTGAATCACCTCTAATGTATCATGTCTTGCATTGTGCATATCCCTCTAAAGTTTGGTTAGAGTTTATCGAGAGAAATCTAACAATTTATTTTCCTTCCTGTCTTACCTTCAAAGTGCTACTCCCTCCATCCTAAATTATAAGTCGTTTTGATTTTCTAGGTTCATACTTTTACTATGCATCTAGACATGATATATATAAAGGTGTAGCAAACATGACCCCATTAGGCTATAGTTTGTGATTTTAGTGATTTAGTGACAACATAATCATTGGAACTAATGGATTATCTAGCATGTATCTCGTAGGTTTTCTAGATTCTATGTATGTAAACCAAACCATGGCAAGGTCCAAATCATGATATTCAAGTGATCCAATGACGGTATTTTTTGTATTCAAATGGTGGTATTCAAGTGATCGAGCCATGGTATCTAGGATTGTTCTATGGTATTCAAGCATCCAAGTGATGGTATTTTTGATGCTTGCATTGGACGAGTTGAAGAGAAAAAGGAACCATCGGATGTTTCGATGGTCCACAGAAAGCGTCGGAGCAACCATCAGATCAATTGGTACAACATTGTTGCAGCTACCTGAGTCAAGACCATCGGATGTTCCGATGGTAGGATTTATAGTAGTGTCGGATGAATTCTGGGGTGAAGGATTTGAAGACAAAGAAAATCCTATAGCACCGGATGATCCGATGCTAGGTCAAGAGAAGCGTCGGATGAAGCATATTTTTTTTCCAAGTTTCAGAGAGGTTTTGACCAGAAAACCTTCAGCACCGGATGTTCCGATGGTACCATCGGAGGAACCATCGAATGAATTTTGATGTGTTAGTGAAGAACTTGGGTGCAGGGAGGCTAACGGCTAGTTGCACCGGATGTTCCGATGCATGTCAAAGAGGGACCGTCGAAACATCCGATGGTACATTTTAACTAGCCGTTGGAACAACGGTTCTTTAATGCCTTGAGCTATTTATACCCCCTCCACTTGCCCATTTGGAGTTGCTGGAGTGTGAAGGAATCTATTGGAGATCAAGACTCATCAAAAACACATCCAAGCCACCAAAAGTGCATAAGTGATTAATCAAAGATTTAGCACAAACTTAGAAGAGTGATTAGTGCTAGGATAGGCCTAGAGAAGAGAGAGTGCAAGGTGTTACTGCCTTGTGATCAGTTCAAGGAGTGAACTACAGTTGTACAAGGTATGCCGGTGCCTTGGAGCCTTGGTGGCTCGCCGGCAACTCTTCGACTCTCCGGCTTGGTGTGGAGCGGCGTCGATGACCGTGTGCGGGGGATGAGGAGAGCCCTTCCTTGGTGGAGAAACTCTGTAGTGAAGACGGTGTCAAGGTGACCGGAAGAGAGGGAGTGGTGAGCCTTACCTTAGTGGTAAGTTTCTCATCCGGCTTGGCACGAGTCTTTGTGGCAAGTCCAAGACCTTGACTGGGAGAGACTTGGTGACCGAAAGCATATCCTCAGTGGAGCCCCAACGTGGACTAGGGGTGTCATTTGCCTATCGATACCACGAGATAAATCATCGTGCCCGAGTTTGCATTCTTCCTAACCCACTCCTTTACGTTTCTGCATTTCATACTTGCAACTTGAGTAGTTAACTCACTAGAGTAGAATCTTGATAGGATTGGCTCTAGGTTGCAAAACTTGTTTTGGGTGGGAAGAATTACTAGATCAACCTTAGTTGCACATCTTGATAGCATGATCTAGTTTATATTTTATGCAAAAGTAGTGGAAGCCATAGGTTAAGGTTTTTAGTTTGTCTAATTCACCCCTCCCCTTCTTAGGCTACGAGCACCGATTCTTTACAAAAGGCATAGCAAAACCTATGAATCTAACAAAATCAAAACAACTTATAATTTGGAACGGAGGGAGTACCATTCAGGAATGTTTTGTTTTGACATACCTTGCTGGCTTGGTGCTCCATGCAGTGAGCTCACATGTCTTTGATGCGCTCCAAGTTTTGACTGAACGACTCCAAGCAAAGGTCAAACAGGTGATGGATGGAGGCACGGAGCAGGAAATCACCATATTAGGGCTTTTAGTGCTCTTGATATGAAACCTAACCGATTCTCTACAAATCTACCGTACCCTGCATATTGACTCCTTGCATAGAAGAGGACATAGCAATCCATCAGAGGATGTTGACAGTCACTATGTGAGGAAGCGCTGAGCTCACACATTCCCTAGTTCCAATGTTCAAAATTGACATCCAAACAACCTAAAGCTCACTACCTTTGCAGAGAAATAAGAAACGCACAACGACTCTGGATATTTGCCCCGTTCTTGTAATCTTTATATGCAGCTGCAGCTCCAAGTCCTAGCCTCCTACAGTCACGCTCCATCACAAAAATAGTCCATTCGTATGTAAGGGCGTGTTTGGATCATTGGGCTAAAGTTTAGGCCTTATCACATCGAATGTTCGGATGCTAATTAGGATGACTAACATGAGCTAATTATAAAACTAATTGCAGAAGCCCTGGGTTAATTCACGAGACGAATTTATTAAGCCTAATTAATCCATCATTAGCAAATGGTTATTGTAGCACCACATTGTCAAATCATGAATTAATTAGACTTAATAGATTCATCTCGCGAATTAGCCTCCATCTGTGCAATTTATTTTGTAATTAGCCTATATTTAATACTCCTAATTAGTATCCAAACATCCGATATGACAGAGGCTAAAGTTTAACCCCTAGGAAACAAACACCCCCTAAGATGCATCCATCCTGCATTCCCGCAGAGGAGGAGAGGCTAGAGGCCTAACCATGACCGGACAACAGGACAGGAGCTTTGCTTCATTCTGATTGTTTCTCATCATTATGCTCAAGGAGATAGGCCTGTTGTTCCCTGGAGCAGGAGTACTGTGCTTCAGTTTTGAGGTCAACATGTCCAATCAGACCTAAGAATCCAAATACTGAGGCCATCGCCATCAACATAAGCTAGCTGCCGACTCCATGCTAGAAGAGAGAGATGAGAAACAGGGTAGCTTCGCTTGAGCCAACATGCATGCTGTGAGAGCCTGTAAGAGAGCTAAGCTTGGAAAACATGCGAGCTAGGCGCGGAACGAAGTGCCAGTCACTTTTTTTGCATTGTTCACTGATTAAAAAACTCAACAAGCTATCTCCACACTACACTGTTGGAGACGCCCTGAAGGTAGCCTGTCTGCCTGCCACAAACCCACTTGACTAGACTAGAGTATGTGACAGGCCCCCAGGCAGTGCTGAGCTCACATTTCCTGCTTCCAGTGTCATCCAGTAATGGTCAAAACTGGTATCCTCTAGTAACTACTCCCTGGCTCCTTGCACACAACCACACATGATTGAAACAAACTAGGCAGAAAAGCTATCGATTATATTAAAAAGAAGAATGCTTAGATTGGGTAGTACAACTAACACCGGTCGGTTACATTGGGACATCAATCCACGCCACACAATGCATCGCACAACTCAACTCATCACAACATACAACTCCTGTCGGTCGGATTGGGATATCGATACGAGCCAACTCAACACAACTTACTATGGCCAATCAGATTGGGACATCGACACGAGCCAACTCATCACAATTTACAACTTCACCTGGTCAGATTAGGACATCAACACGAGCCGCACAATGCCATCACTTCACTCAGCTCAAACCACCACCACCAATATTCGCAACTTCACTGTAAACAGCCTAAGCACCTCCGTTGCCACCACTGGCTAGAACAGCTCACCAGCACACCACCAAAAACGTCATCATGGCACTACCCATACCACCACCACCATCATCTCTTTTTTTTCTTTTCCTTCTTTTTTTTTAACTAAAGTATCTCTCGCCGGCGACCGCACCAGCCAGGCATGGAAAGAGGCAATGAGCTTCCAAAGCGACGCCTCCAAGGAGGAACGTGACACCATAGGTGCCACCGCCGCCCGACCAGAAGTTCTGCACCTAGGAAGTATGCGAGACACGAGGAGAAAGAGGACAATTCGACTGACACTTCCGAGGAAGAAAACAATGCCTAAAGACATTGTCGTCATTGGCCCTGAAGGTGCAAGGCTTTCGCCAACGCCTACAATCCCCACGCACATCTCCAGCTGCAGCCCATGCAGTCGTGCGACAGGCCCCATCGTCGGACGCCAGTGGCTGACGCAGGCGTCTCTACTACCACCAGACGCCACCAGGCAATGCGATCATCCCCGCATCGCACACAAGAAGGGGCTGCCGGCCATCGCAGCAGCAGCACCCCCACCACCATCGGAGCCAAAGGATCTGCCCAGCAACCATCGCACGGGGCCACCACACCACAAGGCAAGGCGGTCACCGCAGGGCCACCACACCTAGGGTATGCAAAGTCCGCGCACTGATGGCGCCGACTGCTCCAGGCAGTACGTCACTGTCAGTAGCACCGCCGCGGGCGGCGGATCTGCCCGACCGGCACCGCACTGGGCCCTCCATGGCCAACCATGCAAGGCAGCCACGTGCCGACGACACCAGCCCTCCCAGGCCACACATCACCGCTGCTACTGCTGGGTTGCACGTCTCCATCATTGCGCACCAAGCCGGCCATTCAAGGCCGCTTGCCGCCGCGCTGGGGAAGGCTAGGGGAGCGCGCCAAAGGCAATGACTGCCAGGGCCGCCCACCGTCATGCCGGGGTAGGCTAAGGGCGTGTGCCGAAGGCAACAACTGCCCAAGCCACCCGCCGTCGTGCTAGGGCTGGCTGCCCAAGGCCGCCCGCTGCCACGCCGGGGCAGGCTAGGGGCGCGCGTCGAAGGCAACGGCTGCCCAGGCCACACGCAGCTGCGCTCCCATGCCCTCAAGCCATTGAAGCCGCAAATTGAGATCTAGAAGGAAGAAACAAGAAGAGAGGGAGAAGGAGGAGGATAGGAAGAAGGAGAGGGACGAGAAGAAGGCAAGAGACCAGGGGACCGCCGCCGGCGGCGGTGGTTGTTTGGGGGGCGTGGGTGTCGCCCCTGAGCCACCCCTAGGGAGATGATGCAGGGCCCGAGGAGAAAAGAGAAATGGTGAGTACTGAGCCACACATGATGAGTACACTGATAGAATGTGTTAGGCATGGTAAATTATAGCGGAAAAACAAACATACAGAGTTTGAAGGATTTTCAATCGATTGCTATGCAGCTGCTTCACTACTTTTTTTTATAGAGAAGGGAAACTTAAGGAAGATCTACGTACGGATAGATTTACCATGTGCAAACAGCAAGCCTTTAGATCAAGGAAGAACTATAAACTACTCCCTGTTGAGAGTGCGCCTTAGGTGGCCTAAAGTTAGGGACCCCTTGGTATAAAAGAGACCTGAAACAGGGGTCCGAGGGTTTGTATGTGAGGCACAGGGACTTAGTTGCAACATCTAGGAACATCATTGTAAATAGCAGGGATCTGTTTGTAGTATTCGACCTGATCAATAAAATAAATATAAACAACCACCTCCTCCTTCCTATAAATAGAGTCCTAGAGTTTGGAGGAGGGGATTTTTGGCCATTTATTCATTTGGCTGGTTTTCTCGTTTTCTCATCTCTCTATTATTTGTTTGGGATTCCGAATCCCAACACTCTATCCGTCCTAAACTGTAGGTTGTTTTGATTTTTTTCTAAGTACAGATGTTTTGCTATGTGCCAAATATAATGTATATAGATGGATAATTATATTTATGAATTAAAAAGTCAAAACGACCCTACGAACGGGGAGAGTATAAAGGATCGGCTGCGTGCCTGCCTGACAGCAACTGCAGTTCATCCCGTCATCATGGTTGCTCAGCTCAGCTCAGCTCAGTTTCTGAGGTCAACATGTCAAGTCAGACAGACAATCCAAATCTTGGACCCATTGCTGCTGGTGGCATCCGCACGATTTTCATACGTATTGTTTTTTTTCCTTCTTTTGCTAGGAGATCTTTCTTCTTATTGAAACAGATTCACTATTTCTTTTGGCCAGTACATCATCACTATTTTAGCAACATAATGAACGCTAGTTTTTTTTTTGTGTTTGGAAGGCAATGCATCATTTGGGTATTTTTAAGGGTGCTTAGCACAAGAATTTTAGATCGACACTTCTATACTAAGATTCACGCCGAGGACATCATTTTTCAACTTTGGCAAGGGCTTTCCCAAATAGTTAGGGCTTGCTTGGGAGAGTTTATCTCGACTTTGACTTTATCTGTTTTGCATAAATCGAGTCATTGTAATGTGAAGCTGTTTTATAAGCACATGTTAAAATGAACTAGAAGTCGGGGAAGTCAATTTTAACTTCACTAGTAACCAGAGCGCAAGGAATCTACAGCCAAAATGATGTTCCACAAAATTAAAGATGAGGCTACGACGTGGACTACGGCCGGAGCGAAACACCTTTCCATTTTAATCGCCCGCTATTAATTCTTTCCACGCTTAGGGCCTTATACGTTTGTGTGTCTATGTATATATTTCTTGAACTTTCGCACCGCTTGGTGCTTTGTATTTGTCCAGTCTGGACCATCTTCTTTTTAATATAATCAGCAGCTCTCCTGTCTGATTCATTTCGAAAAAAAACTTTCTCTCCTGGTTCATTTCGGAAAAAAAAACTTCACTAGTAACCATGACATGTGAGTCGCTACGGATAAAAGAAATAGGAAAGTCAATGGAGAGCAGCACCCATAGTTAGTTAGCGTGATCTTTTTACGCCTCTTAGTTAGCGTAGCAGGGTTTTTTTTCATAATTATTTTTTCCTATGTAAATCAAGGGCTATGATTTTAGCTCTTGGAGTGTTTGTAGGCTAGACACTCCCTTCATCTTTGATACGAGTCAAGCTTTTCCAAACTTGAAATCTTGGTCCACGAAATCTCTCTGTGTGTGTATGCTAGACACTCCCTTCATCTTTGTGAAGAGTCGAGCTTTTCCAAATTAACTTGAAATATTGTTCCCTCGATATGTTGAACAAGATTCAGATAAGAATACGATGCATCTGTACATTGTTCAGAAATGTTGGCAGTGAGGTGATGTGGCACCATCCTGGAGGAGTGAAGGAGCTGAGGTAGACATTGTTTGCCTTGCTCAGTAGTAATGGGTAAACGGGGCAATTGACGAAGGAACTATGCGATGGCCTGCACTTCATGTTGGTCATCATTCGCTCATGCCTCGGCACAGAGAGGGATCTGTTCCAAGATCATCAAGAACATTTTGAGTTGACAGCAAGAGACGACACACACTGCAATGTGCAGAAGTACTTCACTACTCTCTCTATCCCTTCGTAACTGTCATCGTGAGAATTAAGTTTGACTACATTCGTAAAAAATATTAGTAACATTTATATTTTTTAATAAATTTATTATAAAAATAGATTCAAAGATCTATCTAATGATACTAATTATGTATCATAAATATTAATATTTTTTTATATGTATTTGTTCAAGTTGATTACATTTGAATTCTCGGGAAGTGAAAATGATGGATGAAAATGATGGATAAAAAGGGTCGGAGGGAGTACTTGCTATACTCTACTAGACGTAATCGAGTGCAAAGGTTAAATGCCCATTGACCTTTGAACAGACACCGAGCTGAGCGGCAGAGGCAAGAACAAGAGACTGACAGGACCGAGGAGGAAGAAGAGCATGATGATGGCGTATCTCTTTGGACCTTCTTCCCTGGACTGCGTCATCAATTCATCTCCATCACCTCACTTTGTTGACAACTAGCTACCACACACAGCCTCGCGTCTGCTGTCTGCACAGCTGCAGGGGATGGTAGATGACGCACAGCATTGACTCGTGCTCCATGAACATGAACCGTGCTTCATGAGGAGCTCGAGGGCCGGACGGCTATAAATAGGCACAAGCACGCACACTTCACCTCAGAACAGCGAAACACTTCGAGCTCTTCCTCATGCCACCTCCTTCCCACTGCAAGCCTGCACATCAGGTGCCTTCTTCGAAGGCCAACCGCTTCGGAGAGAGGTGCTTGACACACCGAGCATTGCAAATGCTACGATTCTCTTGTTTTTGTTGCATTTTGATTGTTTATCTTCTGATCATGCACGTTTTGACGTTTATCTTCTGATCTTCCACGGATGCCTCGTTTGCCTTGCCTCTCTGGCTTGCTCTCTGAAGTAATAGTAGTGCTGAAACCTGGTGAATCTGGAAGCACTTCTTTCTCATCTCAACAACGTATGTGCATGTTCTCTGAATTTTTTTCCTTGAAACACGATTGACCAGGAGCGGCAACGGCAGACGGCTCGCGGTTGACCAGGAGCTGCAGCGATGTCATCGCGGCCACTCGAGTGAGTCCGAGTCCGATCCATCCCGTCCGCCAGATCACCAAGCGTGACACACATTTACTCCCTGTCAGTTCTAGCTGCCATGGTGTCATTTCACAAGCTAGCCAAACCCAACAAACAAGCGCGCGCCCACCAATGGCAATCCAAATAGAAGCTGCCATTTGCCATCCAGATGGAAGAAACTGCCCTTGATCGTCGATCAACATATACTAACATAAATTAATCTCTGACAAATCAAACTGGTGCTTCACTCCTTGTAAGGGTTTGCCCTTTCGTTGTTCCGGCCCAATAGTGGAGCCACAAACTCAAATTTTACTTTACTAAAGGGGCTAACAATAATGTTAAAATTTTAGTCAAAATTTGAATTTCTCAGTGAAATTTGCCTCCGCCAGTGTTTCGGCCGTTCTTCGTGCAACAACCTCGGCAGCCGTTATCTGACGAGGCTAAGCCCGTGTAGGAGGGTTTAGGATTAATTTCACTAGGCTGAAGAAAGTCCAACATAGGCCCAGAATGACACGATCTCCAGCACCGGCGGCGACCAATCGGACGCTGCTCGAGCGTTAAGGGGTGCCAACAATGCGGTGCTAACATGCATTTTCTAGAATATCTGGAAGTTTAGGAATGCAAAGGTATTCAGAAATGAAGATGAGCCCAACATTCAGATTTCAAGACTATGCCACAATTATCTCCTCCTCTGGTCCCATAGATGGAGCAATTCTCTAGACAAAGGGAAGCTTAGACTCCTCACTAATCCTTTGTGGAGTAAGTTTGCAATTCTCTAAGTGGAGTAAGTTGTTTTTTCCTTGTAAGTGTGGTGTAATCATTAATCCTTTTCTCATTCATTCTCTCTCTTTTCACTCTTCTTTCAGCTTAGACTCTTTGGAGAAACCAGCTTTTTCCTTGTTCGTAACTAAAACCATGTAATTATCTGTTGAATTTATCAATAAAGTTCACGCAGCCCAAGGGTTGCTCTAATTTTCCTAAAAGGCAGCCCAAGAGTTGCTCTAATTTTCCTAACAAAAGTGCAGGGGACTTTCAGGGCTAGATAAAAGTCACTCCCAATGATATGTTATGGATGGGCTCTTGTGTAAGGAGCTGGTGGTAGTGGGCTTGGCATGAAAGCATGGGTAAAGGTCCAAACCATACGGGTACGATCCCATGTACGAGGAGAGCTAACTTCTTTTTCGGTCAGCCGTTAAAGTCTTCTTTGTAAAATATGTGGGGGTGGTCTTTTTCTCACCGGCGGCTGAGCTTTTTTGAGGCGCTTGTCTGGCTTTCATTCAGTCGCTGTCGCATGAAGGTAGCTTTGTTCCTTGAGCTCATTGCAGACCTCGAGTTGCTTGGAGATTTTCATGATATTTTAGGTTGCTTATGTTGTTCAGCTGTAGCCGTTAGCTGCTTTGCTGTGTTAGTTGTACTTGTTATCAGTGCTTCGCAGCGCCAGGTCGCGAACTATTTGCCTGTATTTGATCACTCTCTTGCTGTCCCGGAGTATAGCTGCTAGATGGTCGCTTAAAACTTCTCTGACTCTTAACGAAATACGTGCTAATTTTTTCCTTTCAACGATGAACCCTTGGATTACAAAAGTAGTTAAGCTAGCTCACTTTTGGGTTTTTTAATGAAGTTCTACTAGTGCCAACACATTTAGATATTTGCGAAAAAATACTACAAAAAAGTTTAGAAATTAGGCAGCTACTGTACCGAGTCACTATGTCAGTATCATCCTCGGCGACACTTTCCCAACAATCTTTACCAAGAATAGTAGAACAAACTCACCAACCCTGATAAGCTGATGATGATACGATGCCACACGCGTGCACAGGCACGTGTGCAAGCAAAGCTTCATCTGGAGAGAGCATAATCACACCATGGCGCTGCACTTGGAAGCGAAGGCCATCACCAATCAAGACGCAGACGCCGCCACCACCACGGCGGCAACGGCGGACCACCGACAGGAGCGGCAAGAACGCGACGCCGGCCGACCACGGCGACGACCAGCCGATGAAGACGGAGGCGGTGATTGCCGACCTCGACGAAGACGAGCTGTTCGAGCTCGACATCGCCCTCCTCGACGGCCGCGGCGACGGCCACGGTCACCATCACAGCCATCGCAGCCATTCTGCTGCCGCCGTTACCGACGACGGCGCCGGGCACGCACTGCTGGCCAGCTGCCTTCTGCCGGTGCAGTCGGTGAGCAACGCGGTGCCGGTCCCGGCCAGCAGGGTGCTGCCGTTGTACCACCCCTACTCCGGCTACTACAACTCGAGGAGGCTCATCTTCACCGGCGGCGACAGCAGGAGGTTTCTTGGACGGTCACCTGGGAGTTCGGCGTGTTTTTGCTTCTCCAGCAGGGGCTTCGAGACCATGGGGAGCTACTTTCAGAGGTACTGAGCGTTGAGCCGCTGAAGGACCCATCCAAACTTGCACCTTTCGTGTCACGTAACAGTACAGACCGAGCAAATGTGATTCATTTTTGTACTCATTTGTGGCCCGGTCGTAGCACTATAAATTGACTGAACAATTTCAACTAAATTTTCTTTCGGTCACTTTATTTACTACTACTTAGTGTTACTGTACAAGGAGGACTCAGTTGAACTCAGCCCAATCCAAACTTGGATGGAATGGCCGGATGTGGGCTGGGATTTCGAATTTAGTTCCTGACCAGCCCATGTGGATCGAGCCGAGATTGGCCCATTTCAAATGTAGTTTTTTTTTGGCAAAACTATAACAAATTGGGTTTTTTTTTGGGAAAAACTATAACAAATGGAATTTGTTATATGCTCATGGTGATAGTTTCTTTCACCTTCATCTTTGAGGAGCTTTTTATGGATAAACCCTTGTGGATTTATGCACATATATATAGCATGTACAATTCCCTAAGGAAGGATAGGATTATCAGCGCACAAACTCTATCACGTGGCTTGTAAAATTAATCTACGTGCCATATGGATTTCTGGATGTAAATGTAACTTATAGATATTTGTGATAATCCTATTGATTATGGTGTTTAGAGTATTCATCTTTTTAGATTTGCTGATGCATGCATATTATTTGCATGTATGTTATTATAATTTTTAGCTCTTCTTGATTTGTATATCATGCCATTATCCTACTAAGAATATCATCGATTACATTATAACTATGTCTGACATGGTTTCAAGTGGTGTGCCTCCAAAGCTAAAATCTGGTGAGCAATAATATATTGTTAATAAGGGCATCTTTCTCTCCATAAATCTTGGTCTTAAGCTTGACCATATTAAGAGACGCATACCCATCTTCTTTCTCCACTTCTTGCACTCATCAAAGAATCAAACATGACTAGAGAAAAGGCCGGCGTGAGGACATAAGAAAGACCGTCCGTTTGGTGACCTAGCATCGGAGACTTTGTGCATTTTCGCATGGAATGGATGGGCATTGCCTATGATTACTTTATTTGTGTCCTCTTTCTCCTTTTATTTATCTGTGATCAGCTATTGTGCTATCTAATGCATTTTTTTTTCTCCATAAAATGTTTATTGCATTGACATGCAAATGAGGTCCCATGCACATCTTTTCAAGATTAAGGAAAAAAGTAAATCCGATTCATTAGTCATGCCGAAAGAGCCTTTATTGGCCCAAAGTAATTCAGGTTCGTACCCATTTATGCGCCTGGTACTCTGGTAGAGGAAGGGCCAGTAGCGGGCGATCCAATTGATCGTTTCTTGCACTATGTGGCGTACTCCGGCAATGCGCATATGAATTCGTCTTCGAAGGCGGCTGGCGTAGTGTTGGCAGTGCTAGCAATGGGAACGGGAGCACTGAGCAGTGAGCGCAGGCTTTGGAGAGCCGCCTCGGCGATGACGCCTCCAACCCGCCGGGCCCCGGCTGCTGGGGGATGGGGGCACCGCTTCGCCGTCCAGCGATTTCTTCCACCGAGACGAGATCGGCCGCGACCGGTGAGGATTCGCTCGGTGCTCGCCTCCCTCTGATCGACTTAAAGACCCCATTTTTCTTATTTTGTCGAAACATTCAATGCTTCGTTTAGGTTCTGCTGGTTTAGTAACTGGAATCACTCATGCTTTTCAACTGGCGCAAACTATCATGGCCTGTTGGGCATGTTAATTGTCTGCATTGGCCACAGTCCACAACTGTGGTGGTTTTACTTTGATTGTCTCCTAATCAAGACCAGCAGGTATCTGATATTTCTGTGACTTTATTCGATAACAGCTCGTGGAAATCTGTAATGAACCTAGAGTTCAGAAAGGACAAAGTGCCTACTATTGTTGATGAACAGTTATACATATTGCTGTCACGCTGTGTGCTCTTCGTGTACTAAACACAGCAAAGGAAAGAGCAAGAGGGGGAAATAAAGAAACAAGCCTGAAGGATATGGCCATTTGGGGAAGAATTTTCTAACTTGCACCAATCAGAATTCGGAACATGATATCGTCAGAATGATGGATTTCATTTCATGAAACAAAACATGTAAAAGGATTTTGGAATTAGAAAATATAATGTGTGACGATGCGTAGAATATCCTTTATCTGCAACTAAGTCTCGATGCTGAAGTTGCCACCGACGATAAGACTCTGTCCTAACTATTTAGTGCTTCTGTTGTCATCTTGCATCTTTGGCCACTCAATGGTTACTAAGGAAAATGTTCAATCATCCAGCCAATTGAAACTCCGGTTGGTTTTCTTTCACTATCATATATCATCAGTAGAGAAAGGAGAGATACGAATACCAATTGTCCGATCAATTTCGAAAATACCAATTTTCTGATAGGTTTGCATTTTACATTTGTGGATTGTTAAGTTAGAAGTTAGGACTCTAAATCTGAATAGATCATCCTACCATGTCTAGATTTGAAGATATCGAGTTATATTTATGTTGGGGTATCAATTTGCAATTTGTGCGAACATCTTTGGTTGCATACCTCAAAGTTATGTGAGAGTTTATGCTAGTTTTTTATGCTTATAAAATTATTGCTTCATTTCTTTCTCATTTACTTGTCTGCATTTTTTAGTGGCATACCTATTCAAAAAGGTCTATAGATCAACAAGTGAGTGCCTGAGATCTTATTTAAACTAGCAAGGAGAACTGGCTCCACTCCCCAACAACAGAGCACACAAGTACACAATTAATAGTTTGTATATCTCTTGTATCCAATGAACGCATCGAGAAACCAACAGGAACAGAGCATTCAGTTTGCACTCAGATTCAAATAAATGGATTGCGTATTAGTATTCAACATGCATCAACTGGCATTCTTGTCAGTTGGCTTAAGGACAAGGTGAAGGGAAAATAGGAACAAAGGCCACTACATTCACATCGACACCCTTTTGATGCTTCTAGTGGACAATCCTCTGCGTACATTAAATGTCTTCCTTTCTATCCATGCCTCTTAACAGTATAACAGTTGAATGCTTTTACGGTGTCTTCATAATTCTACAAGTTGACACAACAAGATCCAACAATTTTTGTTTCCAGGAGATTGTATGTCAGAAAAAGTGCACATAGCGTGAAGCTGCAAACAGAAGATGAACTTTTTTTGCCTGTGTGCAGGTCAACCAACCCTGGTACTTTCAGTGATAAATTTCCTTATACATGAAATTTGACCACAAGCGTTGATCATTCATACTTCTCAATCTTGCCACTTAGGAAACAATCTAATACTAATACAATCTGCAAAGTGCATCCGGTTTATTTATATGGTAATGTAGAATAAGATCATTTTCTTCGTAGAAAGAAGAGCAGAAGGCCCTTGTTTATCATCAGGTGGACAAATGAGGTCTGGAATTTTCAGCGTCTCCTAGCAGCAGTTTCTCTCTGTGCATTGAAGTAGACAGCAGCTACAGGGAGACCAAGGTCATTTTCCTCAGCGAACTGCCGGGTGTTGAAATGATCCCTGACAGATGGCACAGTTACAGTTTGCCTGCGCTTCTGCTTGAAGAGCACAAAAATGAACCTATGGATACCAATGCTAGGTCTTGGGCTCTCGTAGTTTATGACCTCTCGCCCTGAAAGAGTCATGGTTATTAATTCAAAGAACAACTAGAACATGCAATCAACTAAGCAAGAATCAGAAGAATAACCTACCAAAGGAGGCATCTGTTGTACCAGGTATATCAGTCACGATCCTGCAAATGTAAAGGATGACATTTAGCCACACCACTCTCACTTTAAGTGCTCGAGAAACATGCTGTTTTGTATGTATGCAAGATGTGGTTGTATCTTCCTCAGCAACATATGGTACTTGACATCCCTGAGGTTTGAAATGCTGAATATTACCAGTGAAGGTGCTCCCTTAGATATGGATCACTTGGCCCTGGGACATCTGGATCTGTCATCACCTGAAATTTGAAGAACTATGCCTATTAGGGAAGGAATAGTACGTATAGAATAATTGGATTCAATTATGAAGCATTTGACTGCTAACCAATGTAAAGAAAGATCGCAAATCACCCCCTTGAACCTCTACTCTTGGTTTAGATACAACTGCTGATGGGTAGATCTCATGGCCATTGAAGACAAGCTTGTTTGAGTTGTAGGTCACTATCATCTTCACACATGGGTTGAAGGAGTCAAGAACTTCTCCAATCACCCGACCGACTATGAGAGGCTCCACAGACCTAGACATGGTTGGAGGAACAGGTACTCGTATTTTGCACAACAAATGCTCTAACTGAATGCAGCAAGCTATGTACTCAAAGATGCGCAGCGAACTGCTTATTGGGCACTGGCAGAGGACAAGTCTCTATTTATAGTGGTTTGGAGCCTGCTGCCAAGTGTAGGATCAAAGAGGATGCGGGGCATGTGCGGTTTTTTAGTTGGGCATGCTGTGGATGCAGCTGAAAAGGCAACATGAAGGTTGTACCACTTTTTCCAAGAAAGCCAACAAAAGGTGTTATATCTTTTCTTACAGATAGAATCTATTCAAGCATTGCTTCATGTATCTTCCTTCCAGTTCTTGGGATAAAGCATTTTTTCCCTCAGGACCATCTGATATGAATAACAATGACTATATGTGTGCAACATTGTCCTTCTATTAGTGATGCAAACATATTGTAGATATTATTTCATGACTGAAACAAAGTATTTCAGTTCACTGTGGAGTCCTCAAGAAAATATGTGATAGACAAATATGTATATTTTGTATCTTTATAGAACATTACACAGCTCGAGGGAAGTGGGCAAGTAAGGTTACAGTGCTAAACTATCTAGTATCACTGGAAACAGTGTTAGCCACCAACAAGTAGAATCTGCATCGCTATCACTTAGCAGAATTTGAGGCTTAACCATGTTATCAAATTGTTGTGTGCCATAAAATCAATACCACCTGATTTCTGGAGAGTACACTTCGAGTAACTTAATCGTATTTCTTGTGGCAAATTAGGAAGTATGGCTTTGTGGGATAGAAGGAAAACAAGGGGAATATTTTTTCATAGGCTTGGAGAAAAAAATTGCTGCACTATTGATGTGGAAGCCTTTGAGGTCTGCAGAATAGGGTGCTTAATCACCTTATCAAATTTGTGTATCCACTCTGCAGTTTTTAAAGGACAAAAATGAGATATTCTGGAAAATTTGTAGTAGCATCTGATTTCTGGTGAGCACATTGAAATACCTTACTGTGAAATTATTCATAGGAAGTTAGGAAGTATGGCCTTTCTGGAGCTAAATGGGGAAAGAAAGGAATATGATTCTTGGGAATTTGGTTTTGGCGAAACTATCAATTCCATTTGGCATAACTGATTTGATGTTTACTTAAATTGCCCACATTCTTATGCTCCTGTTTTCTAATATTTCTTTTTCAAATTATCTAGGAGATAAAATGCTGCATTGTCCGCGTGGAAGCCTCTCAACCCTCAAATGCTCATCTTTGCTGGCTTATTCGTTTAGACAGCCCTCATTTAGCTGTCTCTTTTTTTGTTAAGGAAAAGAGAATCTTTGAGTTCAATTGCTGCTAGAATCTTTCATCAAACTGTGATACCAGCTAATTTACCATTATTATCTGTTTATTCTCTTCTTTGGAATGCTATGACAAGTCAAAACTGAAGAGAATAAAGGAACAGAACGCAGTGCCGCCACCACTTCATCATGTAGGGGTGCTGTCTAGTGCAGAGATGTCAATTCAGTTATAAAAAGTTCATAGGATCTTCTTTTGAGGTATTAAAAAATCTTTATAGATTTCCATAAGAGGTGGAGCCAAGTACAGGTTTGTGCATTCTTCTATTATAGTCAAATGCCATCATGCCTGCTTGGCACCATGCGCAAGTGGTAGAAGTGGAGTCAAGTACAGCTTGGTGACTATTTTGTGCTCCCGGCCAATGCCATGATATTTGCTTGACACCTAGCTAAGGTAGTGGAATCTTGTAGCTGTCCAGACAATGGTAAGTGCATATCATAGCTCCATTGGTAGGAAAATCTCTATAGGGTATATTTTTTGGGGGAAATTGGACCAGTTTAGCAATATCAGCTAAGGGCTTTCTCATAATCCCTACATCAAATGATTTGTGTTGGTTTCATTTTTTTTGTTCTCCACTGATTTCAGTGATTTTCAAGTTACTTTTCAGTGAATTTCACTTTTTCCATATTCTGTGGCTAAAGATTGGTATGGTCAGCTGCCAAAGTTCTATGGGAGCAATACCCAGCCAGCTTCCAATAATTGGTATACAGCCGATTTTGTACCCTGCGCATCCTTATGTTGGTATCCTGAATGGTGACTGGTGACTAGTGTCTATGGCATCTTGACCAGTTCCAGTTACAGAAAATCTTCACTAGTTGCTCTTATACCTATACTAAAACAGTAACTAAAGTCAAAGGTTGCTTTACCATGTTCAGCTAATCAGCTTCATTAGCAAGTTCCATTCATATATCTCTGGGGCACAGCACAATAATAGGCACCTTTCACCTCCATGCAGATGGCGATGTTTCTTGGTTGTTGTCATAAGCTGTTATTCGACACCTCTGATGTTTGAAGCCCCTCGGCAAAAAGGAGCCGTCCACTGAGCCTTTGTCCCAGAACATCAGAGTGGTAACCAACCAACCTGAATGACGGGAGGATCATTGTGGGCCAATGTCGGGAGGCAATTAGATATTCAGATCATGACATGAAGACTTCTGAAGGAAGAGGGCCATGCTGCAACGAATCTTCATGGATCATGCCACCCCTTGAGTACTAGTGAGTATCCAATCACACAAGATAATACTCAAAACTTGTGATTATGGGGGTTGACAGTGGGCAAGTTCCTTGTGAATTTGGTTCATGGAATGGGGGTCAACGCCATGAGATTTGGAGAGATTAATTTTTTTATCCCACATGCTGGCAAACCCCTGCAGGATTTGGTAAGGATCTGCTCATATTTCTCGAGAGATCTTTCTGTTGAAAACTTGAAACGACGACAGACGTTGCACATTGCATTAAAGCTCTTAAGCTCATATCCATCCTGCAAGGTCTGGGGGTGTTCAGGTAAGCAGAAAGGCAGGACACAATCATCCTGTGCTGAAATCCACAGGACTGGGCTCTGATACAGGGATCCATTTGCGTGGTGCCAAGCCAACTAATTCAGTTGCCCACCAAGCAATACCATCTTGCAAGTCTGGGGAGGCCATGTGAATCACATGGTGTGATCCAGGTCAGTGTAGTTTCTCTGTCAATGCGCACCGAAAATGGTCACCAGTTTCTGAGTAATCTTGGTTGTGTGACTCGATGCTTTAGCACGACATTCTTGGCGACATATTACAGATTCATTCCAGTACCCACTTGCATTCAAAGTGAAAACTCTGAACGACACGGCCATCGAGGGGAGATCATGAGTGCAGAAAAAATAGATTGCAGCTCTGAATGTCACCAGATACCAAGAGCACGCCTCTGAATAATCCACTTAGCTAAGCACCTTTCTGATGTCTGATCTGCTGCCAGCTTGCTCGATCAGTACCAACAACTCAGAGATGACTAGGCCTGTGTACTGCAATAGCATTCACAGATCTTATCCCTTATTCACAGCAGTGATGTACTGATACCCCTCTCAGTTGCAACCTTGCACGGAGCACATAAACAGCGACACAGGAGAAAAACCTGACAGACAGGAGCCAAGATACGAAAAAGGGTAAATCCCGAATCAGGTCGCACTCAAACTCATGTGTAGTGAAATGCAATACAATAGTTATATCATCACAGTGGAAGAACTGGAATGTTTCCTTCATTCGTGTGCATTATTTGGTGCCTGAAATCTATTTGGCATAAATAAATATAGCAATTATACAATCTTGCAGGATTCTGAGTCTTCATGTGCTGCCCAAACTTTAGAAAAAAAATTATAAATACGTATTCCAGGGTGGTCTATGTCAAACAAAAAATAAAGTAGGTGTACACAATCTGGATGTCATTCATTACATTTTGGAAGGCCGCCCTTTGCGAAATCAATTGCCATGGGATGATGCTTCATTGCTTGATAATCTTACACTATTTTTACGAGGTGAAAACATCCATCCTCATCTGGAGGCCAACAACAAGAAGGGGGAAAAAACCCTACTGCCCAAGTTTCGTCTGGTTCAGCTTGCTATTCTACAGTTTCAGTCCAGAGTGAATGGCAACTACACCACCCACGAGATTCTCATATTCCACCCTCTCGAATCCAGCTTCCTGGATCATCTGAGCAAACTTTTCCTACAAAGGCAAAAGAAGTCTGGTCAGCTCGTCAATTTTTACTAGTCACTCTCACCCCTATCTTCTAGCTTAACATCTATCCCAGCAAAAGCTATAAATATGCCTATTTTATAAGGTACCAGTTAATACTTGCGCAAACCTGGAGAGGATGAAGCAGAAAATGCCAGAAACAATATAATCATTTGTTCATATTTGTTGATAACAAAAGCGCAAATAACTCCAACACCATTACCTGATTTGGGAACCGACGGATACTCTCAACCAAGTATTGGTACGACTGTCGATCACCAGCAACCAGCTCTCCCATAGTTGGAACCACAGAAAATGAATAAACATCGTAGCTGAAAAAAGGGCAGCAAATTCAAAAGACAGAAAAAAAAGATACTATAGGACATAACACTTGCACTGCATTTTTCACTGTCAGACAGAAGGAAAACTTACACTGTTTTCACAGAGCCCTAGCAAGGACAATATTAGCATTTTTTTCATTTTTCTTAAAGGGATAAACAGCCTTTTTACAATAGACAGAAAACATGATCACTTTCGGACACCCTTGAACAATGTTTAAGACGGTGTGCTACAGGTGGCAACCTGTTAATATGGTTAGCACTAAGCACCAATTGTGAATTTTGGACATTAACTGCGAGATAGTTGAAAACATTGTAGCTCAGGTATTTGCTTGTTTATTTTTTCTATCACGCATGAAAAAGAATATTCAAAGCATCATCTCTCATACAAGTTAATCCTACAAAGACAAATAAACAGTATTAAGTAAACTTACATCTGTTTAAAAACCGGGACATCCACATGACTCAACTCCAAGCATAGGAACCTTCCTCCTCGCTTTAGAACTCTGAAACATGCCAATCAATGTGATAGTAAAGAGATTTTAGAACCATCAACTAAGCAATGGACTCTCGAACATGCTTGTCCGTGCAATAGTAATGAGATTTTAGAACCATCAAGCATCAACTAAGCAAACATAGCAGAATATGAAAATTTTAACTTATAATACTGCACTTGAAGAAGGAAAACTTAATCCAAGGATACAGCACATGAAAAATGGACACAAATTATAAGTTCAGAACAGTGGGGACAACTCACAACATGCTTCGAAGCATAAGCACTACTAGTTTTTTGGTTTGAGAGTGGGATTTCTAAATTAGCTAACCTGTAAGCTTCCGATAGGACTTTCTCAATGTGTGTCACATTTCTGATCCCAAATGCGATGGTATAGCCATCCATAGATCCATCCTCAAAACTCAGAGCTTCTGCATCTCCTTGTATCCAGCTAAGACAATGTTCTTCACTGTAACCTAAAAATAAAAATCAACTCTTGAACAACAGAAACCACACTTGAGATGTAGGTGGCAAAATTAAAAAGTTCATGTTCAAGACCTCTTTCTACAGCACGCTTCTTCCCAACGTTTAGCATATTTGGATTAATGTCACAGACATAAATGTGGGTGTCTTCTTCGGTAGCAGTAAGAGTACCCTGCATAGCTCTGTGGCCCACGCTCTTGATTCTTTCCAGTACACGAAAAGCAACATCCCCTGAAGTCATAGGAATGACATGAACAGTCATCAGAGTTTTGTTCTTCAAATTTCATGCTGCACTTAGGAGAACTTGAAAATTACACAAGAGCTCCTGGAAATAGAACCTTTCAAGAGAAACAGTAAACAATAACCATAAACAAGATGCATGATCACAACTGAAAATGCACATTGAAGCATTGATAATGCTGGAATCTCAGGACTAACTACCAATGCACTGATTATATAGATAAATTGAATGGCGAATTAAGATAGAACAAATACTGTTTATGTTAGTAAAGTTTGTATTTGCTATTTCTACGGCACAGCTGAAAGCAATCAGGGGAACGGGCATTACCTGTTCCACCAGCCACGTCGAGATGCTTCATCCCCGGAAAGGGGTTCAACTTGGAAACAAGCCTGAAAGAAAAGAATCGGAGTTGGTTGGAGTGTGTTAAAAAAAAAAAGAATCGGCAACGGCAAGGGTATGCAGCAGCAACCTGTCCTTCCACAGCCTATGCAGGCCGACGCTCATGAGATCGTTCATGAGGTCGTAGCTGGAAGCCACGCTGCTGAAAACGTTGCCAACCAATCTGCTCTTTTCCTCCTCGCGCACCTGCTTGTACCCTGATGAAAAAGACAGAGATTTCAGGATCTCTGCTTCGAAACAAGAGGGAGTGATGGATAGGAGGGATGCGCACCGAAGCTGGTGGCGTGGGAGTGGAGGAAGGCCGCCGCCGCGGCCGCCGGAGGGTTGCATGGGGCCTGAGCCTGAGAGGGCAGGAGGAGGCGTCCTTGGCGGCTACAAGAAGCTAGCCTCCTTGCGGCCCGTAGAGCCATTCTGATCCCCTAGTTGAGAGAGAGGCGGAGCGGCAGCGGCGCGGCGGCGGCGGCGCGTCGTCTCCTCTGACGACGGCGACTTCCGGGACGAACGGAATAGAACGAGACACGACGATGGGGAATTTTGTGAGATGTGGGCTGTGGGCTGCAGCAATGGGCTAGGCCTATGGGAGGATAATTGGGCCATAATTGCGTGGGCTTTTGGCCTTGGGAGTAAGGGAATCGAAAGTGGAACGGCAGACGCTTTCGTTTTTTTTCGGGCAATCGGGTGTTTCCAACCTATTAAACCGACTTGATTTTTTTTAAAAAAAAACACTAAACCGACACCCGAAGATTCCAAAACCAGGAACCGAAGCTGCAATTTTAGCAGGAACAGTTTTTACCAAAGAAAGAAAAACATAGTGCGCCATGATTTAAGCAGAAACAGGTTTTCTTTATTCAGATTCATCAAATTGGATGGTTATGTTACTATACATTTGCATCAGTATTCAAAAGATCATTCATATATTCGGACCATCTTTGAATTCATGTACAAATGCCGTGCCACTGTTTGTGTTTTATTGTAGGTACCAGATGTTAAAATCTTAAGGACCATGCTTATCTCAAAACCATTTGAACGGAGACGTGCAGTTATCAATTGTTGCACTTTTTCCTACAGCATACTACCAGCCTGCTAGTGACCATCCGGAACTACACCAGCCATACTGCTCGTGTCTTGTACCCTCTCCTCTTCACCAATCTGAGCAAAGCCAGGAAGCTTGTTGTAATGGACAGCCAGCATCCAGGAGCAAGAAATCAACCTTGGAATCATGCTTACGACAGTCAGACGTAGGAAACAGAGGTACACATGAATCACAAATAATGAACTATTGGCATGGATATGAACCTATTGCTGAAAATTATACAAGTAAAACAATGAATACACACCGTGCCAATTATCAGCTACACCTCCTTCCCATCTATAGCATCCAGGCAGGCCTTCAAGAACCTGATTGGGCAAAAGCAGAGGGCTCTCTGGATTGCACATAACATACCATCCTTGCTTTACCTGTGGATGACCCAGAGGTCCTTTAGAAGATGATGGGAATGCCAAGGACTCTTGAGGTAAATCAAAGCCTCAGATGTAAATGCAGAAGAAAGATCGCATTGCACGAAATACTACTTCACAGAGAAGGTTAATTAAAGATGTGATACAAGGACTGACTTCCTATGTATTCAGGCCATAGAGAGTAATATAATAGTACATTTACATATTACAGGAAGAAAGAATATCAAAAGAAGCGTGTAATCAAGGTTGACCTAAAACAAAATAATATGCATTTTCTTAACATTTGTTGGCACGACACTGATCGGCTACTTCATTTTTCAAAATAAATCAAGGCAGCAATGGATCTACGAATCAATCCATCATGATTTGCTTGTAGCTTTTGGAAGTTGGGAGCTTAATCCAATGAATAATACCAATCCATTTCCTCAAAATGAGGGTTCTGGATACATCTGGCAAGGATATGAACATAAGCTAGTGCTTGTTGAGCTGCAGAGGCACATTTTCATGAAGCTTCCAATTCCATGGACCAAGTATCATGAAGTTCCAGAAGGTGGACATACGTTCATGCTGGTAGATGGGTCGACTGACTGAATTCTCAAGGTACTCTTGGTAGGATAAGAGCCCTCAACTATGCGACAATAGATCCATTTTCAAAATGCTGAGAACTGCAGCTGCGAGCTGCTATTTAGTTCACTCTTTTTCCAGAAGTTGTAGTCCTACAAAAGCAAGACTGGTCTAATGCAAAATATGATACTATACTGTCACTTTAAGCTATTGTTCTCCAGCATATCAAATAATTACAACAGTACGTGGGACCTTGGTACTTATCCTTTGGTCCAAAATTGATGTCATCCCAGAAAGCATGCAATCAAACAGTTAAAACTTTGATGATAACTTACATATATATAAAAGTATTCAGTTTACTTTTCGCATGAGAACATCAACTGAGTCATCATCAAAATTACACCAATGATTAAAATTCACTAGTTTTAGAGCATATGCCTAAGAAAAGTATTGATTGATGTTGTGCATTGGAGACTGTATCAATGACCTAAATGACAAGTCAATCGGACCAGAGGTAGTATATACCTTAGATGTTCACGAGTCTTAAATAACGTGAACATAGTAAAAAGAAATGCCACCTTATCTTATGTATATGGCACCAATAAGCAATCGATGAGAAACTAAGTCTAATAATCAAGAGTAGGTGATGAAAAGCTTCAGTCCATGAGAATTGAAGCTTTTTACCTTTTTCTTAGAAGATACAGTTGGAGAAAGAGATAAGATGAATAGATTAATCTATAATGGACAAGTGGATACCTCATTTCTACAGTTAATCTATAGGATTTTTGGTGATCTTGCCCCTACTTTGAAGTGCAATTGTGTTAAAACCCTCATTTTTTTAACTTTGTGATTTTGCCCTCAACGATTCACAAGTCAATGCAATTTTACCCTTGGTCTTTGCGTATTTGCCCCTATTTTGATCGTTGACTAGAGGCAAAATCGCATTGACTTGTGAATAGTTGAGGGCAAAATCACAAAGTTGAGAAAACGAGGGCAAAATCACAATTCCACATCAAAGTAGGGGTAAGAACACAAATGCCCCTAATCTATAATATTATAAGTTCACAACTGATTATTACAAATCAAATAACTGAAACTGCATTAGACAGTAGCATACCTAATTATGCTACGCATTAGTAACACCTATACGAAGTATTAACTCGTTCACATGATAAAATATCATTTGTGCATACAGGCCATATTTTTCCTACTTCTATTTGGTTAAATCACTAACCAAGGAACATATCAGAAAATATTGCAAGTCTGCACCGCAGATCCAACCTCTCGCAAACTGTGGAGTTCGGAAATTAGAATGCAAATAAGTGAAACCTCAAATGCTGATGAGAGCTGAATTCAATAACAGTGGCGCAGAGCTAAAATTAAGAGATAACCTTCTCATTAATTGATGGAAAGAATGACAACACAGCTATATATCTGACAGGTCAATATATTGTGACTTATGCCTATGGCAAAATTGATGGTGATACAAGAATTATTCAGTACAAAAAATTCTTGGTATCTTCTTACCAAGACAAATCCTATGTATAACTGAAGAAAGCTCAGTCACAAAAGGGACCGCAGCCATTTACTACTTGAAAATAGTTGGCATAAGGAATTCATAGACAGGTTTCCAGTACACCTTATCAAAAGAAAATAAGGGGACAGAATCGTATAGTAAGACTATGAGAGGTTTTTAGAAACTGGAGCACATTCCTACCACACAGTCTCCAATAGCAGAAGTATATAATGCCAAGGAAAGAATGCTGACAAGGTTTAAGCAGCAAGAGTAAGACCTGTTTGTGCTCAACTATTTTCTTTTCTTCTTTCTAACAGAACTACCCCCCAACTCCATCAACGATCTCTTGAGCAGCAAGTGCAAGAAGGCCTCTCTGTGCTTAACTAGTCATTTGGAAAGCACCCAGCAACTTAGAGAAGATTGTCTCAAACTCTCTTTTCCTTTCCCTTCTAAAAGGAATTGCCCACAGAACCCCATCTATCATCGCTGGAGTGAACATAAAAGCAAAGTCAGCTTGAGGAAATAAGCAAAGCTAGATAATGCATACAGGGGGAAGTTCTTACAGGGACCGCGAAGCAAGGACAATAGGTCAATCTTCAGGGAGAACAATCTATTCACCCAAAACGATATTCTCCAAGTACTCAATTGCATGGTGCATGCGGCCTTCATCAAACCCTTTAAACAAGGCATTATGTGTGCAATCATCTGGATGAATACCATTCTGATGCATCTCAAAATACAATCTCATTGCATCTTCCCAGTTGCCTTCTCTACAGTTCCCATATATCAAAAAAGTATATGTACATCTGTTTGGTATTAATCCCCTTTCCAGCATCTCATGGAAATGACGATAAGCTAGTTGAGTTCTGCCTGTCCTGCATAGTGCATGTATGAGCACATTATATGTTATTTCATCAGGTTCAACTCCTTCCTCCAGCATCTTCCGAAACCAACCATATGCTGAATAAAGGTTTCCTCTTCTACAGTATGCATGAATTAAAAAGGTATAGGTCACAGCTGAGGGTGAAAACTGATCTGAGATCATGTTACCAAGAAGTTCTATTGCTTCTCTTAGGAGTCCTCTTTCACAATGCGCGTGAATCAAGCAGGTATATGTGATAAAATCAGGCTGTAAACCATCAGTGACCATCTTTGTCCTCAGATCTTTGGCATCTTTCAGGTTACCAGTCTTGCACAGTCCATCAATAAGAATATTGTATGTGACTGTATCAGGATATATTCCTTCCAACACCATCACCTCCTTCAACTGGAAAGCCTTGGAAGTAGCCCCTAGGGTTAGCTCTGCGCAAATCCTGGTGTTATAGGCAAAGGAGTCTGGCTGCAAACCTTTGCTCAGCATCTCATCAAAGAACTCTCTTGCCATAGCAAGGCTCCTCACCTTACACGAACCATTCATGAGAATAGTATATGTACAAACATCAGGCAAACAGCCTTGCTCTACCATTTCCTCTTTCAATCTCCTAGCTTCTTCTAAATCACCTAATCTACAATAACCATCCATAAGAATATTATATTTCAAAACTGTTGGTCCCAACCCAGCACGTCTCAAATCACCAAGCAACCAAAATGCCTCCTTCAAATTGCCTGCCTTACAATAACCCTTTATCAACAAACTGTAAGTAATCAAGTCTGGCAGTAAGCCCATCGCCCTCATTTCCACAAATTTCACCTGCGCAGCTTCTACCTGCCCACTTTTAAGGAGCCCATCAATAATGGCATTGTATGTCACCACTGTAGGCATAATGCCCTCATTCTCCATCTCCAACTGCAAAGACTCAACCTTTTCTATAAAACCCCTTTCAAGCAATGCAGTGATAAGTGGGTTGTAAGTAAAGGATGAAGCTGTCTTGGACAACCGCATGCTGTCAACCAGCCTTGCCGCCTTGTCCAGATTACCTTCCCTGGTGAACCAACTAATCATCACATTACATGTAACATCATTCAGAGAGCAATCACCTCCCTGGGTCTCCATCTCCTTCAGCAGCATGCCAGCCTTGTCCTTCCTTCCCTCCTTCAAGTAAGAATCCAGCAAAGTGTTGTAGGTCACAATGCTTGGCTCAATCCCAAGATGGAGCATCTCTGCATACACAGCATGAACGTCGTCCCACCTGGCTGCATCACGAAGCACGCGCAGCACACGGTTGCAGTCCTTGACATCAGGGGCCACGCCGTGGCACGCCATCTCGCGGAAGGCGGCAAGGCACAGCGTCGAACAGGTCGTGGGCGCGGGGTCGCGAGCCCCGCATTGGGCCGTGAACTTGGTGGACAAGCGTAAGAGGAGGCTGAGCAGGGATTGGTTGGAGGGAGAGCGGGGAGCGGATAGGAGGAGGGACACGAGGGGGAGGAGGAGGCCGAGGTGCAGGGCGCGGAGGGAGACAGGGTAGGCGGCCCGGAGGTGGTTGGCTTGGGCGAGCGGGACGAGGACGTCGGCGAACGCGGAGGCGGTGCGCGGGAAGCCCCGCGGCGTGGCCTCCGCCCACCGGAAGAGCTGGCGCGCGAGGCCCGGGAGGCCGCGGAGCGCGGAGCGGACGTCGCCCGCGGCGAGCACCAGGCGGAGAGGTTCCGGCGGTGGGGGATCAGCGGCGAGGAGCGCGGCGAACGGGCTCTCCTCGGGCAGAGGCGGGGGCAGCGGAACCAGCGCCGGCAAGGAGGAGGAGAGGAAGCTGCTGGGGATAGCCGCGACGGCGGTGGCGGCGGCGGCGGCTGCTACAGGAGCTTGTGATTTGCAGTGTGGGATGTTGAATAGCATGGATTAAAGTCCTAGTCCTTCCCGGCGACGCCTCGCCATGAATGACGGCGCGGCGGCGGCGAGAAGGAACCTGCGGTGATGGCGGCGGCGCATCCACCAGATTCCGGCCGCCGTACGGGGTCGAGGGCGCGCGCGCGCGCCCCAGGCGGCGGCCCCCGACCTGGCGCGGAGGGCGGGCTGAGAGGGCTGGACCGAGATGCCCAGGAAGCGGCGGCGTAGCCGACGGTTGAGCTGCGGCGGCGGCGGCGGCGGCGGCTAGTAAGAGAGAAGGCGCCGTGGGTTGAAGAGGGAGGGATCGGAGGGATCGGAGGAAACAAAGGCCACGTTCACGAGAGCAGCTCTGCCGCTGCGTCGCCGCGCCGATACAGGTGCACGCGCCATCCGCACCGTCGATTTTGCGTCCAGATTAGTGCAAGAATCTTGCTGGCTGGTAAAGCGAGCGCCACTGAACATCCGGATTCTCAAACCCTGTCCAAACTCAGATGAAATTTAAATGGTTCGTTCTTTTAGATGAATCCAGGGCCATCACAATTTATACGACTACAAAGAACCCAAAACAAACACCAATATTCAGCATCGTGTTGTGCATTGAGGAAACCACGAGAAAAAAATCGAGGCTTTGAATCTAACCACAATGAACTGAAAATATGCTTGACATCGTTTCAAAAAAAATGCTTGACATTCTCAAGTTACGTCTCCAATCGATCACAAGTCTTAGGTTTTTTTTCAAAGAAAAAAAAAGGTGCCACCGAACCCCATTTCTCCAATGGTCAGCATAAATGCAATTCTTTCGATAACGGCGACAAATCGGTTGCAGTAAAAACATCAGATACAAAAAAGGACCTTCGTAATTTGGCAATGCTCCTTTATTTCATCACAGAAGACATCGTAGCCAAGTATTTTACATGCACAATGGAGGACCTTCCACTGTTACCCCTTACAATCGGAATCAAATGGGATACAGCTACTGAAACCTAAACCTGAAGCTTCTAAAAATATCCCAACTGATTTGATAAGCCAATGCCATCTTCTATATGGCAGCATTTTGGGAACAGAGTAGGCATATTTTGTACAAGGCACTTCACAGGAAAAGGAAATCAAGGCAGAGTTCACAGCTTTCTGATCTGAAGTCCTTGGAAGGCTGGGCACCATAACGATCAATAGCTGTCTTCATCTGTCTCGGGCCTTCGGAGGTAATAGCGCAGACAATTAATCAGCACCTATATAAGCAAGTTAAAGAGTGCCAAGTGAACACAAGCAAAAATAAACCATGTTAAGAGAGACGAGGATTCTGTTGCTTAAATGGCCAATGAAGTATCTAATTAAGACATGACAACACCTGAGATAAGGAGCTGTTTAGTTTTGCGCCTCTGTAACTCACATGAAACTTGTCCTTGACAACCAAACCCTGTATAAGTATCAGATATTCAGATATGAGCTCTGATGGCCTTAGCAACTAGAAGGGCAAGAAAATGGAATACAGCATACTTCAGTATCAATCTCAGCAGATTCCACATCAACGTTTGTGTCAGTAATGATCTTCATTATTTCCAGAAGTAGGCCAGGCCGATCAGCTGTCTCTATGTAAAGCATGCTGTGCATATTCAACAAAAACTAATAAGAATTGCAAACGATGCGGCACTGTATAAACAAAAAAGAAACACATAGCAATATGGAAAGTTCAGACAGGGGAGCGGGGTGGATAGGTAGGCAGAGCTGGTTCTTATGCCAAAACCAAAATATAGGCAAAATAGGATCCTGACTCCAGAGTGATACAGATTACAGGCTGTAGACAGACAAAAAATGGGGGCCTGGCCTAGAGTTGTACTGCCCATGCCCATCACATTCTTGTCCTGTCCTTCATACTTAAAACTTTCTGTTTTCTAATCCGATCCAGTTTACTAATTGCTTGGCTTGTGTGAGATGTGACGCATAGTTCTTTTTGAGCCTAAGTGTGGATTCAACCTAAGACACTCTGGCTTATGCCTTGCCGTACAGTAACAGCTAATGCATCTTAAACCACAGAAGATTCAGGAAATATCACTTGGTGTCAATATTTGAATTTTCAAATGTATAGGCTCTGGCTTATGCTTTGCCGTAACTAACTGTTAATGCATCTTGAATTTTTAAATGTATAGAGCATATTCATGAATTTTCAAATATCATGTGTATGCTGGGATAAGGTCATAAAACCATACATGTGGAAATGCCAACATATCATCAAACATGAAATATAACAATTATTCTAGAAGTGATCATACGTTCTTGAATCATGATGCTAAATAAACAGTAAAACATCACTAGGAGCTGGCAGAATCGAACCTTCTTTTTGGTCCATCATCTTCCACAACCACATGAGTTGCAATATCAATATCAACCTGCCAGTTCAAAGACTAAGAAGTTCAGGATAAACTATAAAGTCATCAAAGCACAAACCGTAGCGTAATGACACAAGAGGCTTAACTATTTACATTTTTCCATTTCATAAAATTAAGAAAAATCACATATTGTAGTTGGAAATACAAAATATATCATACCCAGACAGCATGGTACAGTATAGCATACAGAATGAGAACATGCACTATACTTGCCTTCTTCTCAGGAGGTTTTATTCCAAAAAATTCACCCATTGCTAACTTCTCACTTGATTCCTATGGACCAATTGACATGCTACTGTGTTAGATACATTCAATGAAAAATATGTGAAATAGTAACAACGCCAAATTGACAAACACAAGAATCTGGAACATACAGGATGATATTGCAGAATGTTGTTAATGATGGTTAGCCGTATCCTCTCTAACATGTCAGGGTCCTCAACTTTGCGCCCGCTAGATACATGCAAAAGGGAGGGAAAGAAATTACAGTTGGAAATAATCCAAATAAAATTTATCTTATGATGGATGAGTACAGAATTTAAATGAAATCTTGGTCCAAAGGTCACTAGGGTGCTATCCTTTTTTTTCCATCTAAGATTGAACAAGGAATTTCAAGAAAGATTGTGAATACTCCCTAAGATTGATGAGATGTGCAGTAGCATATGTGCCACGATTATATGATTTCAGAAGGAACTAGGCTAGCTCAAAAATAGTGGAACCTTATTTCAACAAACAAATGAGTGTACAGGGAAAGAGTATAGTCAAGGAAACTGATCACATGAAAACTAAATACAGGCACAAGGATAAATGTGCTGATATTGTGCACTTAAACAAATTGAAGCATTCAAAAAGTGAATGTATGCGCATGAACAGTGGATGCCATCGTCCTACTACATAGACACAGACAACTAGATACCGTATACGAAAACACAGTAAACAGAAAGTGGCAAGCACCCACAATCGCATGATGTGGAACTTTGTTTGTGTGACAGCTGAGTCAGTTGCCACAGTTCCTTTCGTGACATCAAGGCCCAGGTCCTTGAGTGCCTTCATCTGCAAATAGTGAATACCAGGGCCAAAATAAAATAATTGACAGATATGACAAAAATTAATAGCAAAAACATGTTTTTGGGCAGCAGTCTAAAGAGAAAGCATAAGAAATTTGTACCGTGTCAAGTAGTGCCCCCAGACGGTCTCCAAAACTCAACTGCACGATGGTTGCATCACGGTCTGAATCTTGATCTATCATGACGAGTGGCACTGGAACTGCCTCATCAGATGTCTGGGTAAATTGTTTCCCAATAATACAAATAAAAAGCATCAATCAGCGGAGTATTGAATAAGTCCAAAAGCAGCATCACAATAGGAGTACGTATGAGAAATAAACTGAAGAGAAATAAGAAAACTGCACATGCTAAAGCCAAAATTTAATCAATTGAGTATGCCAGCAGATAGGCAGTTTATATGCAAACATTAAGATTCAAATGCAGGCAGATCGATAGACAAGCAAGCATATATAATGAAAACTGTAAGGGTGTGCTACTGGTTCCACCATATAAAGACATGTTCCAAGAAAGTGTGCATGTACATTGTACAAAGAAAAAGTTATGTGAACATACCGTGGAAGAAGCTCCCAACACATTAGCTGAGTCGACAGATTGGCAACATATTCTGGTGAGATGATAGCAGAAACAAATATATATACATATATCAGCACATAAAAATACAGGATTGGATGAGATACTACTGCACATGATTGTATTCGGAGAATTAAGGAACTGTGTAGCATAAGAATGGGAACGTGGTTTATCTGAAATTGTTCACTAAGTTCAGTGTTGAATAGATACATGCACAAAATTGGAACAAACCAAAACACAAGAGGATGTGCAGGTCTTCTTTTCACCCTTGGAATCAATATAGAGATCCCAATGACCAATTGCAAAGCGCAGCTAGGCATAGGCACAGGTACAATCATGTAATGCAAATCTAGCAAATCACGAACCAAGCCGATGAGAACTGTCGCACCATGATTCCTAATCCAAAAAGGCCCATCAAACCATATCTGATCGGTCCTTTATAACAAGCAAACGAACAAAAGGGAACTGTAGCTGCCACCGGCGACGAGCCCATCCCGTCACGGACAGCGAAAAGCGGGCACCGATCCGGTTCGCGAGCACGCAGGCACCGGCCGATCGCGAACCCTCGCAGGAGTCGAGCACCACAGACAAGCACAAGCAGGACCGGATTAACCCGGAGATCGGACCGCTCACCTCCGCGCGGCCGCGAGCGGAGCAGGGAAGGCGGCTCGGGAGCGGAGGAACCCCCGCAGCGGCAGGCGGGAGGCCGCAGCGGCGGAGGAGGCGGAGGGGGCGGCGCCGAAGAGGCGGTGATGGTGGTGGGAGGTGGCGAGAGCCATTGTGGGGCGCGCCGGCGCGGCCTGGAGCGTCGTCGAGTGGAATCGTCGTGCCACTCTGCGGGTGTCGCCGTGTCGCCCGCCGGCTCTCTCTCTCTCTCTCCCCACTCCGGCTGTGTGCGCGTGGGCGGGCCGCTTGGGGAAGGCGAAAGGATATGGGATGTCACCTAACGGCCTAGTTGAGCGTGACGTTCGCTTTTTTTGAACGTGCCACTTGAATCCATCCTTGCATTATTGGACCTAGACAGGTTGATGGGCCGTTTTTCTGTTTTTTTTCTTTTTATATTAATTTTCTTTTGCGAAGAGTTTTTCTTTTTATGGAGACGACAGCGGTGGACTAAATGGGCCAAGCACCCAAGTTGAGCGGGTGGGCTGGCTTAAATGCTGTATTATTGATTGGGCCCAATGGTATGCGCTAACTACGGCCCACCCGATCAGGCCCGAAAGGAGAGAGGATAAACAATTTCCTTGGAAGCAGCACGTCTCCGTCCCCGACCCCGACGATGCCGGGAGCCAACTACCAACGGAGGGCGGAGGGGACCCCTTCCCTCCACGGGCACGGCCACCGCATCTCCTCCCGCTTCCTATTCCTCTGCGCTTCGGCCGCTCACCGCCCCCCGCCTCTCGCCTGGCTGCCGAGGTAATCCCGGGAAACTGCTCTTTATCTCCCCTTCCATTCCATCGCGCGCGAACCTGTGAGCTCTCTCTTCGTTCAGATCGAATCGATACGGACGTGTTTCAATTTTCACGAATAGTCTTATCAGTATTTCAATTAGATTTGTATAGTCTTTGGATCGGATGGATCCTTGCTCATTGGCTCCATTCAGATCGCCGGTTTGTCGTGCGCTACAATGGTGGGATTTCTATGACCCGTTCATTCTCTGAAACTGGCACGGATGGCATTTCAGAATTCAGGCAACCAAACACGCATTTTGTGTTAATTTGATTTCCCCACCCTCATCAGCATTCTTACACCGCTGCCTTGGTCAATGAGCGAATTGAGGTTGATTTGAAATGTTTAGATCAGTCTTGAGTTTGTGGGATTTGCTTTTTTCGTCTGTGTTGCTCTGATTTAGGATGCTAGTATAGTATGAAGCTGTTACGTGATGTTTAAATTGCTGGGGATTGTTATTGCAGCATTTGTACCAGATGTTTGGACTTAGATTCCAAAAATGTCTGTATAAAAGTTTTTCTTTTTGCACGCCAGCGAGCTACTTGCATGCTTGACATGTGTTGCTTTCCAGAATTAATAATCTCTACGCCACAATGCACAGGTGTTTTCCCTCATGGAACTCAAATTTCACTGCTAAGTCAAATTGAAAATTTTGATGCAGGTTTCACCTGATAATGCAGAAGGAGCTGTCTTAATCATAGAACATAACAATGGGGATATCCAAGGTGACTGGCATCGCTGCAACAGCTTTTCTTGTCACATCTGTTAGCTTGTGGGAGCTGGGCATGAGAATTGCTACGCTTCCTTTCCTATTCACCGGCATTGTTGCTTGCATCGTCACTTTTGCATCTCATGATGCTGTCAACCTACCTTGGATCTTGGGGAAGAACTCAGTGGGAAGATTTCCTTGTTGGTCAATTATACTGTTTGGTCCCTTCTTGATGCTTGCTCGGACATATGCGATGGTTAAGAGATTCATGAGGAAGGAGTCTGTGCATGACAAGATCGTGGAAGGGCTGTATCTGGGAGGATGGCCATTTCTGCTGAAGCATCTGCCCCCTGGAAACCCCTCTGTCATAGATTGCACTTGTGAGCTGCCAAGAAGTTCCTTTGTCCCGAAAGATGAGTATCTTTGTCTTGCAACTTGGGATACAAGAGCTCCAACGCCATCCCAAATCGAACTCGCTGCACGCTGGGCTTGTGAAAAGAGATCCAAGGGGAAACCTGTTTATGTCCATTGTGCATTTGGTTAGTAGTAATTTATCTCTTGCTATACATTCAACTTATGCGGAAAATTAATTTCATGCTTCTGTCTTGAACTCTCGATGTTCCTTTTATGTGCATAGTTGCACTTCCTTGTGTTTGGGCACTATATTAACTGTTACCCTTTTCCTTTGTGATGGACACATTAGGTCATGGAAGAAGTGCTTGTGTCGTGTGTGCAATTCTAGTAGCACTGGGTGTCGCTGAAACTTGGAAAGATGCTGAGAATATCATACGTGAAAGAAGAAAGATAAAAATGAATGCTCTTCACCGGAAAACCTTGGAAGAGTGGTCCAAGCATCGAGTTGCTCAGAAAAAGGGAAATTAGTTGTAAGTGATAACATTTTCATCAGTGATTTAAAGCCCGTTTAAAACATCATAAAGTGGCATATTTGTTTGGGCTCATTGTGTAAGATTGTAACATTCCTGATTTCAAATAATACAATGTACATGGAAATCATTTGCACATGAGAGAACTATCAGCTTTTAACTCTATGAATGCTCCCTACTCCCTATGTATTTGTTATAGAGCCCCTGTGAGTCAGCCCTTCCGATCACAGCATGCTGGTGTCTTGGAGTGGCTCTGCAATCTTTTTTATTTATTTTGGAAGTAATGTTCAACTTTTAAAAATAGTATATGAATTTATACCAGGTCTGCAAGGCAAATTTTCTTGCCCTGATAATTGACTGCAAGCTGACATTATCTATTTATCTTGATTTTTCTTTATGCAACTAAATAGGTGGATACAGACAAAGATCACAGTATAATAACCAAATTTAATTTAGATATTGTATTACTTCGTCTTACGTATATCTAGTATAGTCATACACGTTACTAGTTCACTCAACCATCCAATTCAACATAGTCTGGTGCTAGTTGTGTAGTAATGCTCTAACCAGTGATCATCATCAGAATTGCTGAATAAATTCTTTCATTAACTAGGAAGAGCATGTTTGGGAATTTAGACTGGACAGAACCAGAAGAATGCACAGTACTGGAGATTCTAGCTGTTCTTTTTCCCTCCCCTTCTCACTCCACAGTGAACTAAACAATTTCACCTCCTGGAAATTGTTTGTACAAGTTCCACGCTTTTTTAGAAACACTATTACTGTTTTCCACAAGAAATCCAGAAATACTCCTTTTCGCAAGCTTCCTTCATTTCCTAGGTTTCTTCTGTGGCTCTCAGATATTGCTGGCATCCAAAACTTCTATTCCAAGTCGTTTTTCCCTTGCTCTTTAGCTGAAGGTTAGTTCCACGACATGTCTGATTCAGAAGGCTGAAAATTGACTTTGGGATGATTGTGCCGCAATGCTTATCTCTCCACAATTGCCTTCATCTGGCACTAGTATCCTGCAGGCAATACATGCACCATCAATAACAAATAGATCAGGGAAGCATCTTGAAAAAAGTATGCTATAGCTTTTCAGATAATTATTTTAGAGTTATATACAATTTAGTTAGTTGGCGAAACATCTTGAGAAAGTAACCAAAATGTGGCATAGCATGGTCCTTTTTTTAAGGAAGTATGGGCTCTATGTTTTGTTATAGTTGCTTGCTGACTTTTGATTGCTGGTAGGAGGGAGGTCCATTCCCTGCTGATTAGTAGGTCACATTATTTTATCATTGCCTGTACAGAAGCCCTGGTTCACTCTTATACTAATGTGTACTTGAATTTATCCAATCATTCCTGAATACTACCTTCAACAACTAGAGGTTGGGTACTTCTTTCTTAAGTCAACTGAAGATGGGGGAACTGTCATAGGAACTGCATGATGCTTACTCTCGAGGCCGAGAAGCCCAGAGGGAGCTTAAGGCACGAAGGCGGTTGTGGTACTCGCCAATGGCCAAGAAACATCGAGCTGCCTGTCGAACTGTCAGAATCCTGTGCATCTGATGAAGAGTCTGTTGCCTCAAGTTATCAGCCTGAAAATTACACATGTAACTTTAGCATGCTTCGCAGGAACAATATACAGATGCATTCCAAAAGGATATCATTACATGCTTAGTTGACGAGTCATTTTTCTCTACCATGCAGACATGAGACTTGCACATTTATACATGGTGATGGCATAATATATTTAGATATGAGTTATCTGCAAAGTCCAAAGCATTGAAACTTGACAATGTCCAAAAGGGACAGTTGCTTATTTTTTTTGGAACAATCAGTTGCTTATTTTTTGGCACAACTAGTGCTGAAACTGATGAGGTTTAATATGATACAGGCATGACCAGAAATAAAGATGTCCTGGATGTATCGCTGTGACATTTTTTATTCCAATAAGTCCTACCAAGTGGTTAATTGCTCGTCTACAAAGTTGAGTGTACTATATACAACACTGACCTGACGATCAAGATTGAAGTATAGATGAGGTATAGATGAAAATATTCTTAACCTGTATCACAAAGCCTTCAAGGTTGGACAGCTTGCCAAGGGCAAGGGCCATTTGACCCATGAAGTTCATGTTGGCGTCATCAATCAAAGATCCACCGGCCATCGTGTCAGCTAGTGACTGATGCAGCTGCTCCAGGCCCTGGGAGAGAGCTTCCTCTGCCTGCTGTGATGACTGTTGAAGGTTGCAGATGCCTACCACTTGCTGTTCAGTCAGGGGATCTAGCTGGGGCAGCAGTGTCTGCAGCAACATGAAAAAGTTTTTTAACGAAATTAAGAAAACCATATGAGCTTGTATTTAACTTGAGTTAATTTTACTCTACTGAACTGATTGATGTACTTCTTTTCCTGTAATATCTAACTGTCAAGTGATCTGTGCCAGGTGCGTTCTGTAACAAAATCAACCTTATTTCGGATTACCAACATAGGAGAATGTAGCTATGCATGCATGAGTTTGTTATCAGGTGCTTTATTCAGTTGTCAGACATAAGTTCATACCTTGAGCAGATCGGAGGGCCTGAATCCACCCATCCAGAGGAAGCACCGCTCGGCGGGGGTCGTCCACACCCCGGTGATGAGGTGGAACACGTCGGACTTGACTGCCACAGCCTTGAGCTGGAAGAGCTCGTCATGGTGGGTCAGGGTGTCGTCGACGATGGCTCTGAGGCCACCATCCGGCAAATGCGCGTGCAGGGCTCCGTGCAGCTCTGCCATGCGCCGGGCGTGGTCATCCAGCCACCGGGCGTACTCCACGTCGAACATCGCGGCGCCTGGACATGGAAGGCACTTGCCAGTCAGACAAGTGGATCATAAACTATGGGGGAGTATACTCTATGGCCGACCATAGATTATACTCTCCCTGTATACAAACACTGACGAGCACGTTTAGAAATGAGGATTAGATTATGCACCTGAGCTGGTGTTTGCACCTGGAGCTCCACCAAGAAAGAGGCCCTAGAAAAACACACCAGTCCAGATTTCATTGATTCAGATGGTCAGTAGTAGCCAGAAAAGGTAAAAACACAAGAGTACAAATTTTACCTGGGAACGGGCTCGCTGCATGTCCTGTTCCATCTGAGCAAGCTTCAGCTTGCTGCTCTCAAGCTGCTGAATATAAGCCTATGCCACAATGACAAAATTAACTGTCAAAAACTTGGGAAACTGGAAAAGTCACTGTTGAAAAACTCAAGTTTCCTAGTAGCTGATGATGCTCAAAACATCACCTTCTTTCGCAGTCGGCTTTTACGTGCAGCTTCACGATTCTGAGCCAGCCTTCTGATTGTCTGCTGACACAAGGAGAGAAGGTAACTAAACCTCATTATCTAGGATTTTCAAATACTTCACACACATCGTAAACTGAAGCACCCTAAGGATATGCACCCTGACCTTTGGATCAAGAGTTTTTCCAGACTTTGTAGTGGAACTTGTAGCCATGTTCTGCATACCAAGTAGACTTGGACAAGTCACAACATGTAAATTGGTAAATCAGAGTAAAATTACACAACAGGAGAGAAATGGAATAACAATAATGCTGTTCCGCCTATGTGTGTCCATGGTGTAAACAATATATAGTAGGATCTCGACATTCCAGTTACATTAAACAGAAATAAAAAATAGTAGTGTACATTTGGTGGAAGCCACCCACTCCGACAACAGACAAAACTTGGTTTTGCTTTTTGTTTATGTTGTTGTCACGCTCTAATTGGCAAAGTTTCTTTTGGTTAAGTGTGAATCATCCAGTTAATATACAATGCTTTCAACCAATCTATCTTGGCAGATGATCACTTGACCAGAAAGTACCTAAAGCACCACTGACCTGAAGTTGCCATTAATTATGCATCATTTGGTGCATTTCTATTAGGGCACAATCTTGGAAGCTACAGACAATAATATTGTGCAATGCCAACTTGTCTCCTATTGCAGCACCAATGGCAGTACGTGATCTATCATGCACTAACCTAACATATCCTCTACTGGACTTATCCACACCTATAACACAAAAGATTGTTGATCTAGAATAACTAGAATGACTAGTTCTTCAATTCTTAGACGAATAACTAGAATGACTAGTTCTTGTAGAAAATGTAGTCTATCCTACAGGAAAGGTAATCAAATTGAAAATTTCAGAGATAGGTGATTATATTCTCCATCTAATAATACTAGCGGTACACAAAAAACACCAGTCCAGTGGCAAGAAGCATCAGAGGAGAGCAACTAGAAGCTTTTCTTATTTCTATAGGGGCCTAGGGGCCAAAAGGTTCACCTAACGTGTTGGGATTGGCGATCTTGGGAGCAGCAAAATCATAAATGCCCTGGAATAATGTATTCTTCTACCAATAGGAGTATGTATAGCTAGCTGCATGAGCACCTTGGAAGTTGTGGCCTTTGTGGGCTAGCCAGCGACATGAGGCCAGGATAGGGAACATTACATTTCATTCCAATGATAAGGGTGAGCAAGGAGAGATGGATGCAGAAAGAAAGAATACATCCAAGAGGCACAAATGTATCAAAAAACTGTGAGATGTGGCCATGGACAACACAGAGAAATGCCTACCTTGTGCTGAATCTCCTCCTGCTGCTGCTGTGAACCTTGATCGAACTGGCTCGCCATGTTGTGTGCTGCTCCGTGCTGGTCTGAGGAGTGGTTGCTATTGTTCTTGCTGCTGCTCTCCGAGTCTTCTGTGCTGTCTGCCGTCAAATTTGAGCCCTCCTAACGTGCAAAAGCAAAAATGGGAGGCAGTTGCAAACTTGTGTTCTTGCTTGTACCAGCTAGATGCACAAATAACTCTACAACTTGTAGCTAGTCCATACCTTGGGTGTGTGAAGAGACCTCATAGGCCAAGCTGGGAAGATGTCCAGTGTAGGAGGTGGCCTAGCTGTAGCCGTTGCAGCTGCAGCAGGAGCAGCAGTGGGAAAGGCTGCAAGAAGATATCATAGGGGAGGAAGGAGATCAAGACATGTATGTATCTGGAGTACTCTAGCAAGTAGCAACTGAGAGGAAGCATTGGGATCACAAGGGAAGATAGGAAAGTGGGGGCCACTGTGGCAGTGAAAGTGAGTGGAGCTTATTCTCTTTGAGCTTGTGCCTGTAGAGAGCCAGCGAGAGTTGGTAGTGTGGTACTGGTGTACTACCATGGAGATCAACTTGTTGCACTCTAGAGAGAGAGAGAGAGAGAGAGAGAGAGAGAGAGAGGAATCACAAGGTAGTCAGAGTCACACCATAGCACAGCTGCACAACTGCCACTCTTGCAGTCCTGCTGCTCCTGCATGGTTGCTTTTGACTACAATGCCCTAACCCATTGCAAAAGTGGCTCACAAGGTTGTATGTTTTTGGCCTTGGCCAGCCAGAGGGAGAAAAGTTTGTGTGCTTTCTTGGTCTTGGTCAGAGAGAGAGAGAGAGAGAGAGAGAGAGCGAGGGAGGGAGAGGGAGAGAGAGAGAGAGAGCTGCTTACGCGTGGGATGAGCTGCGGAGGTGGTTGCAGCTTGAGTTCTTCTGAGTGAGGCAACCTGATGCATGAAAGCCTCTTCCAGCTCTCCAAAATAGGTAGCTCCTTCTTGATCACTACCAAGCATGTGAAACGGCAGGTAGTAACGATTAGAGAGGTAGACCAAAAAAGTAGAGGCAGGAAGCATGACGAACGGGGAACCGGCAACCAATATGACAGAAGACGATAACCAGGGAGAAATTCGGGAACTCATGCAAATTTGCATAATAAACTAATTTAAATTAAGTGCAAGGTCACTCATTCATCCTTTGTTCTCCTTCATTTGCATAAATCATGGTCAGCAAAAGGTGGAAATAGAGATGGCAAACAGAACATGAGAGATTGAGAGGTTCTTACAAGAAATTTGGAGTGGCGCTGGCGACGGCACCATGGAAGCCATAGCCAAGAGCACAAGGATCCTGCCTTGAATGACTAGAACTACTAGTCTCTCCCATCCTGTGAGGAGCTAGCTCCTGTGTGATATATCCGACTTCGAATCCTCCTGCTTCTTGTTGATTAACTAGCAACCTAGTTCAGAACACAAAAAACACATCAAATTGGCTGGTCATGATGCTACACATCGCTAGCTCAGAAAACACATGCATGCACAGAAGGTGGACTGAAATTAACGAACATACCAGGATTGAGAGATCTGCAAACAAGCAAGAAGAGCGCAGGAGACACCGAAATAACTTGGAAGCCTTGGAAAAGAGATGGAAAGGGCAGGCAGTCTTGACCGTTCCAGTTCTGAGTTGCTCTTGCTCACAAGCAGCTTGTTGATATGACAGTGTAATAGTTTCAGCTTCTATAGGTGTGCCAATCCTACAGTTCAGAGGAAAATCTTGTCCTTATAGCCTACTTTTGTACTGCGATTTTGTTCTTCCCTATCCAGAGAGAGAGAGAGAGAGAGAGGGAGGGGGTGGGGGGGTGGGGGGGGGGGGGGGGGGGGGGAGGACCCTTTTTTCCCTTTAAAAACCATATGAAGCCACAGGAATCCCAGGCTGCACTCTTATCACATTGGAACTGACTCTGGTTGGCCCCAGCAAGTCCCTCTAATTTATCTTTCTTTATTCCATGCCTTCTTTTGTTCTAAAGTTTGAAACGCATGTAGATGGATGGATATGGGTAGAAAAACTTATTTTCAAATTTTAGGTGCCGCAGAAAGAGTTACAGTTTCACACTGAATTGAAGACAACACTATTCTATATTGGCTACTGAAAAGTAACTGTTGTGATATGTTTAGCTTCAAAATAATTTCTTGGAGCAACTGGTTTTCTACTCAACAACTCGACACCATCTTCGTCACGTTTAGACTTTGACCATGTCTGTCAATCTATGATATCAATACAAGATCACTTACCTTATTATTGTACAGACTAATAAATGTGTGAACCTATTGGATAGAATAAATATTCTAGTCATAGATGTACACAGTGAACAATTTTTTTCTGTTTTGAAAATAAAGGCAGGATCTCTTCCATTGCAAAAGCTGGAGAGGGAGAAAAACCAGCAAATAAGAACAGAAAGGTATGTGGCCAGGCCACGAAAGGCCAAACAATGTTACATGAGGGTATGAACACAGCAAACCATACTTTAACATTTCTTTGTGCTCCGTCCTATCTTTATTTATAAACATATCCTGGCCCGATGGTAGATGTTTAAGTCTTATCTTGCTCTCAACATACACTTTGCATTAAAAAAATATAAAAACAATAGGTTGCTTGCTTATTATTTAAACTAGATCAGCCATTCATATAAAAAAATGAACTGATTGAAAGCATAATCTGAACCTAAACCTGTAGAAACAAGTCTACCGTTTGAGGAGTCTTATATCAATCGTTCTCCAACATTCGTTTCGATGCACAATTATGCAAAATAAGAAAGTAATCACAAAACCAACTGGACAGACAACATCAGTATAGCCTTTTGATTCCTGATTTTAATTTAATTTACTCGCTGCCGCCCCCTTGTTAATGAGTCAACATCCATGGCTTGTCAAACAAAACCTAATCCCACCCCAATCCAATAATATCCATATCCAAAACGCGAGCTAACATATTGAATTCCTGAGTCCAGTGTTAAGTCTAATCAATCGATGGGCTTGTTTTGCTAGCTAATATGTCACCTGTCATACTGATGTGTTGGACTAAGCTAGCTTACATAATTTGTATATGTTTTAACATCTTCTTGCACAAAAGCTAGACGACAACTGAAAGCAAACACTTCATGCATTGTGTGATTCTGCAAAAGTGTAAACCAGAAACTTCACCGTAGGTTCCTAAAGTCACACCACACCTGAACTTTAGTGGTCACATGACTCAACTGATGTAGTTTACAGTAGTGAAAAATACACAAGGGATAGCATATCCAATCTAATTAAAGAGAACTGCACTATCGTGTGATTCCACATCAGATGTTCACAAAGGAGGAGATAATTTTGGCATGTAAATGCTATCCTACCTAGATTCGTTGTCAGTTATCACCAATTCACCAACAAATCGTATAGAACCCTTTTCAATTAGAGAACAGGGTTAGCTGGGATCAGAACAGATGTCCCTTTCATTTTACACTTGAAAAATCAAGTACTTTACTAATCTATGCTGTTCCTATCAAGCCCTTTTTATTTCTTTTCCTCTGTCCCCACCCACTATTTTTCCTACCAATGATTGGCATGAAAATCTGCACAAGACAATGCACAAGAGAAATTATATAATGGCACGATTAAAAGAAGGAGAATGCACATGATTGGATTAGGTGATGCATGAATCGAGCTGCTAGCAGATGGGAAATCTTTATGCCTTACCAAATTTCATATCATAAAACAAATGCAAGTACGAATGCATGCTAACATTTGGTACAGTAGTTGAACCCTCATATATGCATGATTCGAAGTAGCTCATTTAGCCGCTATCAATTGAAGAGTTAAGTGGTGGTTGGTTGGATTCGATTATATTAATAAGTAGTTTCTATGATTAGAACTGTTGTTGATGAGCACAGCTTTTCAAGCAACGTGGTCGGAGACATTAGATAGCTTATTATTAGCAGGCTGTTGTATGCTCTATGCATGCATGACATGAGGATTGTGTCATTCATTCTACTGGAAACTTCCTAATAAGGTAAGGCATGTCTAAGAGCACCATAAGCATATAGCTAACTTCCATCCGCACTAGAAAACCGTGCGCGTGCATTTGATATAGATAGCGGCTGATGTAACAAGAACTGTTTAGTGCTCATCTATGCAAATACAGTTGCATATTCTGTAGTGCTCACCATAAACACATTGGTTTAGAATCAAGTTTAATTTGGGCGCATCCCTGATATATGCAGCAGCCACATCAATACCCACCCTCAGAACTGATGTTCACTATTTTATAAGAACCATGTATGTACATGAACTAATTCAAAATCAAGTCGGTGCAAATGCTCGAATTATCTTTCGAAAAACAAAGCAAATGATCGAATTGTGCAATGTTTTCATTCTCTTTGCTGTTGGTGACGATGCCAATATGAGGTGATTCAAGAGTGAAATTAATGTTGGTCTCAGAGAGTTTGCGTTCCTATGTTCTATTGACCAGACATCCTTCTCCTTTCTTAGTTGCGCTACTCATTAATTTCGCCCTAATGCAATTTTTAGTGCAGCAAAATTTCAGTCTGATACCTTCTCTGGGCCGTAGAAAGTAGCACTAAACTTTGATCTGATCGCATAGCTGTGTTATCGTACAATCTTGATCGAGAGTCCAAAGTCTAAACAGAGGCTACTTAGTACATACTGAGAACCAAAGTGGCAACTGAATCGGGCTCTGATAGTCACAAAATTACAACAGTAATCGCGAAATGGAAGTCGAAGTAGAAAGGGGTTACAGGGGTGTGGAGCGGTGGAGGCGGAATCAGTACGACCGCTGCACTTTCCGGCAGGCCATCACCCTCTCCGTCCCCGCCGCCAACTCCGACCGCCGCGCCTCCGTCGCCGGCTGCCTTGCCGCCCCCTCCCTCCTCGAGTACTCTAGTTACCGGCGATCGTTGGACTTGGTTGGGAAGATGGGCCGGTACGAGTTGGGCAGGAGATTAGAGGACATCATTAGTGGGCCTAGACTTGGATTGGGCCATGACATGATTAAGGCCCACAACGAACTGGTCGTCGTAGGCTCGTGAGCAGCCCATTGAGAGAGATGGCCCGTTTTTCAACTGTTGCGTTGTGCGCCCTTCTCGGCCCAATTAGAGGTAACCTTTGGAGTCAAACAAATTTCTCATTGATTTTCAGGCAGATATTTCGTCCAGCTAGGCAGGATGCAATGCACCAAACACAAAAATGATTGCATTGGAGTCGCTTTCTCTTATCTGAGTGGGCATTGTTTTGGGCTACATCCTCATGATCATACTCGGATTTTGGTGAAGGACAGGTCATCACAAACTCGGCGAAATATCTTCCCGGATTCTCTACGAAACTTACTCTGATGTTGCTAGCTTATCATGAATCTGTCGATTCAGTCTTGGAGGACATCATCACTTGTTGATCGCGGCATGCAAATGCCGACATGGAAGACCTTTGGCTAAGCAACTGATGATCAAGAAAGAACTGTCTCGTGGCTTGGGACAACTGAACTATAGGCGATATTTTGATCTCGTTTTACTGGATTATTCACTCATCTCCCCGACTCGTAATTACTCTGTTTTGACGGTTGTGCTTGCTCTGCAGTTCACTAGTTCAGCTTCAGCTTACCAAATTAACTAAGTTACCCTTGTTTTTTCTTTTGGTCTCTCAGTCTCATCCCCATCACTTGCCCGCTCTCTACTTCTATTTACCTCAGGTATCGCATGCAGTGTGCGTTGTATACCCAGAAACAAGTTGCAGTTGTTTGCAGCAGAGCATCACACATGCAGTTACCTTAGGTTTTCAGTTACCTAACTACTTACTGACCGTGTACCACATGAAGTTTGCTAAGCAGTAAATCTTTGAAATTCTTTAGACTTAGCTCATCAGCTTCGTGCCTACGCATTGTTTTGACTGTCCATAACAGTAGACCAAGGTAAGATACATAGGAAGTGGACAATGAACAAAGATCAAACACATAGCAGAAGTACGTGAAACCCTTGAGATAAGTCCTGCCTGTTTATAGGCAAAGCTAGCTTTGCTGATGATATGTGGACACAAAGAGTGTGTCATACAACAACCTGCTTGATTTCCAGGATCATCTTTACCTCTTCTTTACATGCGTCATGCGTGTAAGCTACAAGAAATGGTAAAGAGAATCCCTATCTCAAAACTCCTACCATTGTACCATATGCCTATACCTATACTATCTTTATATATTTACATGTATATATGTCATATATCCACCACATGTACATGTTTTGCTTACACTTATTCCAAAAAGTAAATCCTGCAACTCGTAAGCACGATGATCCTTCTGTGCCTCCACAGGATCTCTGAAACGATCCCGGCTGCTATAGATCTCTGCCCTCTGGTATGCTCTCCAGCGCAGGCCGCCACCCTCCACAACAATCCTGTTCACGGTCACTTGCTTGTTCTTTGCGCATGAGACACACCATGTCGTCCAGCGACATGCCCTCCTTGTCCAGCATCTTCTTCAGCTCCTGCTTGCTGATCACCAGCTTCACCCTGACGGAGCCGGGGTCGACGACAGCCGCCGGCGCCTTCACCGGAAGCCGGCTCGTCAGGGACTCATCACTTCCGGGGGATGACACCTTGAGGACCTCGCTGCCGTCCACGACGCTCATGATCTTGATCTCCTTCCTGTCTTGAATCACCAGGCAATTTCCCATGATGATCACTGATAGACGATAGCTGCAAGTGCAAGAGGAGCTAGATTGTGATGATGAGAGATTGAGTGTGAGGCACGGTTTGGAAGATCACAATTCACAAATTTGGGGTAATGGTGTGTCTGTAAGCTAAGTGAGAGGGGGCAGTAGTGGATCGTCGTATTTAAAGGAAGAGCCTTGCGAATTCGGCCACATGGTTGGGATCATATTTCTTTAATGCCATTGGCCGACCAATGGAAGTTGCTTCATGTATGCAAAAGCTTATTATCTAATGATGATGAGACTAGGCCACTCAGTAGAAATGAGGGAGCCAACCTGCCCTTTTGTTCCTGGCTGTTCTTGACTTGGTTTTGACATGCTTTGTGTCAGGTCGATCTAGAAAAAGTTGTGGCGTGTCTCAAGCCACTAGGGTACAATTTGCTCTTATTAAGTCAAATTTATCTAATTTTGATCAAGTTTATAGAAAAATATATTAAGATCTATAATATCAAATAATGCATTATGAAAATATATTTCATGATCTATCTAGTGAAACTAGTTTAATGTTGTAGATATTTATCTATTTTTCTATTAACTTAGTTAAAATTAAAGAAGTTTGATTTAGGACAAAACTAAAATGATTAAAAATTTGGAATGAAGGAAGCAATACAAAGAAATGCTATTTTAGTTTTATAAAATCTTACTTTGCAAATGGCCACACTAAACTTATGTGTATTTGGAGTTCGAAAAAGTTTTCTAGGAAAACAAGTCGGCAATACAAAGAACATGCTGATGTAAGTATGACGTCACAAAACATTACAATGCAGTGGGGCCCACCGTTTGGGGCAGGCCGAATCCATGTTTGTGTGCTTGCTAGCTTTTGGAAAGTGGTGGAGGTAAGAATCATTCGCATGTTGTCGATTTTGCAGCTGAAAGTAAGGAAACGAATGAATCCAACTACCAATGCGCCTGCTGCTGAAGTGCAGGGGTGTATGTGCGGGGGACATGCTGAAGACGACCTTACTCCATTAATCAGCAACAACAGCCCACCACATTAAAACATGAATTGCACCAGATTGCTTTTAACTTTATAATTCCCTGCAAATCCCGGCATCTATGTATAAATCTCGTGTTACGCATGTTGTAATTCCGCGCGTGTTATATGCAGCTATTGTTAATTTTAGACAATTAGTTAATTATTAAGTATGACTATACCCACTATTGAATGACACTCGTGACTGGGATTGAATTTTGTAACTTCTTTCTGGGACCAAATGTCCATATGGGGATCTTGATGTCCTAAGTAATACTTTGAGAGTACTCCCTCCGTTCCAAATTGTAGGTCGTTTTGTCGTTTCTAGGTGCATAGATAGTATTATGCATCTAGATATAGTGTATGTCTAGATGCATAATAATATCTATGAACCTAAAAAGGTCAAAAAGACCTATAATTTAGAACGGACCGGGGGTACGTAGGTAACGTACTAGCAAATTCATTGAACTTTTTGTGTTGCTCCTTCGTTTTCTTGGTGGTCACTACCCTTTTGCAGCTGACCCATTCCTCTCAATTATTCCCTAGCTAGCTCCAGCATGAAAACTATCTTAGATTTATTCTCTAACCAAAAAAGTTAATTAATTTCCAACAGAATATGTTAAATGAGAGATGCATTGAGGGGATTGCTCAAAAGGTTATAAGAATTTAATCCAAACCCTTATTTTTTAAAAGAATAACTGTCTGTTTTAATATTTTTTGAGAAGGCGTAGCTGAGCATGTTTCAACTGGCATGACGTAAGCAGACGTTGAAGCAGCAAGACAAAAGTGCGTCATCATGGTCGGTCTCCATCAAAGGAAGTGGCCTTTCGGACATTCTAAAAGACCCACTATGATCCTATACGCTCTCTGATCTATGCTAGGGACCGCGTTAAGGCGCGACCTATCACGCACATAAACAACCGCGCCAATGTAAAGACAATGTGGCAACTTATATGGGTACTCCATACTTATAACAATATCATGTAATAAATATTTCTGTAGCAATCTATGTATATATTTGTTGGTAGGTTTACACATAAGTTATTACACATTTAATACATAACTAGCTACTACACATTCAATGTAAGTTGCTACCGCATAAAAATTATTCCTAGTTTTGTAGATCTCGTTACATGGAATATAGTGGTGTAATCGGAATTTAAAATGAACAATTCATAAAAAAAAATTATCACATTTTTTTAGAGATGGAAAAAAAATAAAACGTGTGGGCCACGGCAGCTCACTAGCAGGCTGCTCGGATCGCGCGCTTAGCCACTGGCGCGACCTGACGCGCACTACTTTTTCCCCTCTGCTAGTGCGCACTATGGTAATTGGCAAGCACTTTGCATTGTGCAGCAACGTAGCAGCGACTTCGTTATCATGATGGACAATAAAGTGAGACGCATGCACTGAACCTGGTCGTCAGTCAAATTGCCTACTAGAAGACTATTCAAGCATCAAGCCTCTAAAACCGAATGGAATAGCTACTAGCTCTGTGTCACACGGCTAATCTCTATAATAAGTATAATGCCTCCTTACCAAACTGAGAAATATATAGGCTGCGGTTTGGATCATGTATGCAACAATAAAGCTGCTCTCAATATTACCATATATACTCCCCTGTATTCCACGTTTTAGTTTCATCCTACGTCAAAATCCTCTAATTGTGACCAAATTTATAAAAAAAAGATCCATAGTACCAAATAAATACATTATGAACAGATATTTTATGATGAATTTAAATAAAATTAATTCTGTGACGTAGGCATTGGTGCATTTTCTGCAAATTTGGACAAGATTAGAGGGCTCGACTTAGAGGGGAAAAAAATCTAATATTTTGGAATAGATGGAGTATATACGTTAGCAATATGGCGAACCATCGGATCAACTTGAAGTTATTTTTTTCCCAGTGTCCATCGATCGATTTTCAGGATATAGTTCTTATCACTTTACTCGAGCTTAATTTTACCACGGTGCAAGGTGGTAGCTTCCAAATTCCAATGGACAAATAATAATACATGACCTTCTAGCAATACCATTAGAAAGGAGGCATGGTGAAGCCAAAGCAACACCGGTAGATCGATCAGTAGCTGGTGGCTGATCAGTGACGCATTTTTGCCTGCGTGCCCGTTGAATACTTTTTTTTAACCGTGTCGCGCGCGGCAGACATGGGCCGGTTTGATTCTTCGCTATTTCTTCGCACGCGTGCGTGAGAAAACAATTCCCTCGGGTGGGCCCGGACGTACGGCGCGGGGGCTGGCGTGGCGGGTCAGGAGTGGGCGAGCCGCCGCGCTAGTGGGGCGGCGCCGCCGCAAAGACCGCAGCCAGCTCGTGGGCGTCGCCGTCGACCGGTGAACGATCGGTGCCGCCGGAGGACGTACGCCCTCGTGCCCATGTACGGCGGCTGCCGGCTAGGGGTCGCCACCGCCATGAACATCGTCGTCGTCGTGTTGTTCGCACGCGTGCGTGACTAGTCACTTCTCCATCGATACCGGGATCGAGACTGCTTACCTAGAGATCGAATGCGGCTCGATCATTCTGCTTGGTGAGGTTCTTCATATATTCTAGCAATAATATCCATGTCTAATCTCCTATTCTCCTCGCATAGATGTGGCACAGGTCTCGGGTAAGGAATCAATACTCGTAACCTAAGAGGGGAGAGGTGAATTAGGCAGCTTAAAACTTTACCCTATAGTTTTCACTACTTTCACATCAAATTTAAACTAGATCATACTATCAAGATATGCTACTATGGTTGATCTAGTGTGAAACTCTAACCATCGGATCAACCGTTGCCCTAGGGTTGTCTTCGTCTTCTCTGCCAATTGCTCCGACGCTACTAGAAAACCCCCAGTCGGAGCATCCGATGCTTCCTAGAACTCAAGTTGATTTTTCAGTTGCACCAATTGCTCCGACGCTTGCTCCGGTGGACCATCGGAACATCCGGTGGTGCTGATTTTTCTAAGTTGAATATCACCACTTGCGCACGAAAGATACCGTCATTTGGATGCTCTAGAATTATTCGCTCTGGATTTTCTCTGCCATTTGGATGCTTGAATACCATAGAATAATTCTAGATACTATGACTTAGTCACTTGAATATCATAACTTGGATACTTGAATACCATGATTTCGTTATCAAGAATACCATGATTTTGGACCTTGCCATGATTTGGATTGCATACTTAAGACTATAAGCATGCTAGACAATCCATTAGTCCTAATGATTATGTTGTATCTCAATCACTAAAATCACAAATATGACCGCCATGTTCACTGCACTAGCGAACTCACGAAGGGCACGACGTTCTTTGCTGCGGCGAGCATGGTGGCCCGGCCAGTGCCAATCCGGTGGCGAGCATGGTGGCCCGACAAGCGCTCCTTCTCGGTAACGAATGGCCGCGGCAGCTCTGCGTGCCCCGACGGCAGTTTAGCCAACTCCGGCGAGCACGGCGGCCAGCTGACAACTCTCTCCGTTCTTACGACTACACACGTGCAGCGGCGGCCACGATGAGCACGTCGTTGTTCCCGGCGGCGGCCCGGTGATACTATGGGCCCTCAATACGAGCAGAGCCACTAGTGTGCCTTACATGAAGAAGCACAAACATTCTGCTATATAGGACCATGCAATGTGCGTAGACGACATACAAAACAAGCAGCAGACGAGCCATATACTCAAATTTTACAATGTTAATGGAGCCATTAGCGTTAAAATTGGAGCCAACAAAGTTAAAATACTTTAAAATTAGTTAAAAGTTTTTAAATTCTTAGTGGAAATTTGCATGACTTGGGGAGGGGGCCTTGGCCCGTATGGCCCCCTACCTACGTCACTGAAAGCAAGATGGGCTACGATGTGTTAAGTGAGCTGGACCGCTAGAGTTCAACGTGAGATGGCCCATGCTACCTGCAAGCCCACGGTAGCCCACTATATGGTACATGCCACCTGCAAGTTCACGGCGGCACCAAATGATTCTATGTCACGATTTTGGCTGCTAACACTCATCTTTGTACACATACGTGATATTCAAGAGAGAAAACTTACCAATCATGACTAAGCATCAAGCCGATGATCTCGTAAACTTACACAAGGATAAATCTCCTATACGTGTACAAGTCTACTACTCATCACAACAACCATTTCCGCACCGTCAAGGCCGGTGAGCCACAGTAAAGTCTTCTCTTCTCCCTTACCGGCGAGGCTGGGATTCCTCTTTCCATGACTGATGAGGTCGGAATTACTTTGTTTGAGATCGATGATGTTGAACACTTTCATCACTTCATTACGGAATCCGCACGACGGGGCTAGGATGTCTTTTGCTAGAGGACGACGAGGCGCTAGCACTTTATTCTTTGTGCTTATGCATACTCGGAGATGATTCTTATTCTGCTCGAAGATGGTACTCATTGGTATAGTTTAACCGGAGGTGTTCCGCAGCCCAACGCTACGGATGTAAGTAACTGGATGCATTTTGGGGCCACGGGATCCAGAAACCAGACAATCATGAGATTGTAACATGTAATTCCATAGTGAACCAAAAAAAACGATATTTTCCGTACTTGTTTTTTGTGTTGTCCAGCATATTTACTCTATTTTTGCATACGGATGTATACTGGCACGCTCGCACAAGTTAGTACTACATACGACCTGTAGCTCTTAGAAAGCTCCTCGATCGGGAGAGCATTTCTTTCCACAAAATAGTCATGTCTGTGTGTGAGCAGTTATAGGAAAGGAGGAACGAGGGCAGGGTGAGAGAGATCGAATGACGCCACTAGTTCGTGATGTTGCCACCTCTGGCTGTTTGGAGTGGAGGAATGTTTGCTTATTACATTTGGGCTTTCAAGGGTGGGGGGGCATTTGCCCTCAACCCTGCCTTGGAGGTAGATCCGATCCGACAATAAGCAGGTACGTGAAGAAGGAATGAGGGCAGGACAAGAGCAAGGGCTCGCATAGAAAGAATGTTGCAATTTGTGATGAATGCGGTTGGGATAGGAGCAAGACTGTAACTCATTGTCGCTAGAGATGAGATGACGTATCACGAAGAGTCGATTCTAGTGTTGTATAAGGAAAAATCGAATATTGACTCTTGGGTCCTCCTTGTACGGGCGGTCCTAAGCATACTTCTTGTACTTTAGTTGCATAAAATTTGTGTAACTTGCAGTCCGAAGAAATGAACGAAATATAGAACGTTGGGATTTCATAATTAGAGTGTTAAGATTAAGAGGAATCAGTATGATAGATGCCGAAGCTTATAAAGGAGATTGCTACTTCTTCTTCTTGTTTTTTCTAAGTGAGAGAGAGGGCCTTTCTTCAGTTGGCTGACTGAGAGCGTCACTCTTTTACTAGTCCTCTGGGCCTGCACGACATCCAGCCTTTTCTGCTTAGGCTGTGCAGAATAATGTGGGCCTCTCACGGTTGTTAACTAGGTAGGTGAGACTCTGAAGCAACATGCAGCCCAAGCGGCAGGCAGCTGCAAACTGCTGAAGCTTCCATGGTAACGGAATGAAAGAAAGCCTAATTTTGGCATGGCTAAATTCTTCAAGCAGGTTTCCACCGCAAAATTCACCCTCTCTAGCCAGTAGCTGCTCCTGTCCGCTCGAAATCCATCCACCTCACACGTCTCCGTACATATATGCACGACGAAAAGCCAGACCGGGTCTCCGATCCCTCCCCCTCCAGGAGCTTTCTAGGTTCGGAACAGAGACGACGAACACACGACGCACCGGCATCAGTGACGACGTGCAATCCTACGGCGTGCCGGCAATGGTGTCTGCCCGTGCGGCCATCGGCCTCCTCGTCGCCGCGTCCTCCCTCGCCGTCGTTCTCTCCGGTAGGTGATCCATAGACGTGCGTGCCTGCGCGGCCATTGATCGATCAGCAGTTAATATACGCTTTGATGACGAGCAGATGGCGGCGGCGGGCCGGCGTACGGGTACGCGTCGGGGAGCCCGACGGGGCCGGAGAACTGGGGGAAGCTGAGCCCGGCGTACGCGGCGTGCGGGAAGGGGAAGCAGCAGTCCCCCATCGACATCGTGACCAAGCAGGTGGTCCCCAACCCCAACCTCGACTCCCTCTCCCGCACCTACGCCGCCGCCAACGCCACGCTCGTCAACGACGGCCACGACATCACGCTCAAGTTCGAGGCGGGCAAGGTCGGCAACATCGCCATCGGCGGCAAGGTCTACAGCTTCGACAGGATGCACTGGCACGCGCCCTCCGACCACACCGTCAACGGCCAGAGGTTCCCGCTGGAGCTCCACCTCGTCCACAAGAGTGCCGACGGCGCCGTCGCGGTCATCGGCATCCTCTACCAGATCGGCGCCCCCGACTCCTTCTACTACCAGCTGAAGAGGCAGCTGGAAGAGATGGCCGGCGACAGGTGCCACTTCGGCGAGGAGGAGTCGCACGTCGAGGCGGGGCTGATGCACCTGCGCTCGCTGCAGAAGCGCACGGGGAGCTACTTCCGGTACATGGGGTCGCTCACCGTGCCGCCGTGCACGGAGAACGTGACCTGGAACGTCCTCGGCAAGGTGAGGCAGATCAGCAAGGAGCAGCTGCAGCTGCTCAAGGCGCCGCTGCCCGCCAGCGACGCGCGCCCAACGCAGCCGCTCAACGGCAGGACCGTCCAGTTCTACAACCCGCCCAACAGCACCGTTTCCTTCCAGATGTAATTCAGATTTCGGACATGTAATTGTTGAAGTATTTTCTCCTAACTACAGTAGTAGGTAGGGAATCAATCAATCGACTAACTATATGTTAATGTAAACCACTGATAACTGTCAAATGAACTCGATCGCTTTTACGTGGCTGCTGATATGATATCACACTTTTTGTTTGGTGTAACATTTGTGACAGTGCTGAGTAGACATGTGGCCACATGTACTACATGTGGAGCGGCCTTTCCCAGTAGTTGTGTAACACATCGGTAATGTCTACCTCAATTTGCATGGAAGGACCTATGGAGATGGACTGCATGACCTAGAAGGTTCAGCTTATGTTCAGGTGGTTGTGAGCAATTCAGTATCAGGCGGGTGTGTCATGTGTACGAGGGTGGGTTTGGCAAATGACAAGAATGGATAAAGAAATTAATGGTGGTTCTCCGATTGGACATATAAGTCCATCTAGATTATCCTAATTCAGTCTCTTTACCTTCGACCATGAATATATATAAAATTTAACATAGATTGCAAATACAACATTAGCATTACTAACTTCATCATGGAAATACTTTCATAGCATATAACCTTTTTATTTTATATAATATATTTCTATAGATATTGATAGTCAGCGCGACAAAAAGTGTGATTCGCGAGACAATCCTATCCTATCAAATGGACTTATGGTTTCCAATTGGAGTCCAAATATGGCTACACTATGCCACAAAGTTCTTTAGGTAGTTTGACCATATTAGGCTATAGTGTTTGGTTGTTTGTCACACCTTACTTAGTCATGGAGTTGTGATAATATGCCCTTGGGCAGGCTAAGTTAGTCAAGTTTGGTGTGAAAGTGTGACAACACTAGGCAATCTTTGGCCATGAACCAAACTAATAAGCATCTTGGTGGGAATCCAGAGTTTGATTCAAGAGAATTCTTACCCAATATTTAGTGTGTGGAACTAGAAATGAAAATTTTTATCATAAACCGGGATAAAACGGTAGAGGTGTATCTATCCTCCACTTAAAAATACAGTAAAATTCACACCCATCCTCTTCCTAAAATCAGTGGTCGCTGGAAGTTATCCTCATAAAACCCATGTAATTCTTATTAATTTCTTGTCTCATCAAAACAAATTTCCTCCATGAATAACTGCCAACTAGGGTCAACCAAACGTACCATATGCAAAAACATAGGAACAAAGTTATTCACAAATAGATTCAAACCATATTGCCACAACTCGGAGCACGATATGTGTTTTTCCTGAAACGACGAGTACACTTGCTACAGCTTACCATGATACCCATTTTGCTCTCAGCATGTTCTTCAGCAGGTTTGCTGCTAGTGCCTAGTGTCGATGGTAGCACACTATAACAAGACCAATAATTTGATGCAAATAGGTATGTGATCCTGATCGGTCACACATCTAACCCTCAAAGGGCGCTTGGGTCGCTTTCAAAAATATACCACCACTTAAAAAAGTTGACCATAACATGCAAAACAACAAAGCTTTTGGAGTGTGACTTGCAGCCTGCGTTAACAAAACCGATGGTAGATTAGTGAGGTCATCACTGTCTTCTTCCTTATTAATAAGGAGAAACAAAAGTCATGGCAGAGCAACCAAATTTTATCAATCCAAACCTCAAGCACCTTAGCTTTGCATGTTAACTTTATAGGACAAACAACAAGAAGTACGTGGGTGGATAGTATAACTAGGTCGAGAACAACTTTGAACTGCAGGTAGCCGGCTTCTCAACGTTGAGAAGGTCGAGAACAACTTTGAACTGCATTTAGCCGGCTTCTCAACGTTGAGAAGGTGCAGTAGGTTAGGAGAAAGGCCATATCTCTTTGGGATATAACTCCAACTGACCGTTTGCCAATGGCAATGTGTTACCATGCAAAAGGTCAAAGACAATGTTAGCAGTGAAATGCACTGTTGTCATGAAAGACAAAGAGGAAGTATGATCACTTTTATTTTACATCAAAAAAAGTATGCATGTGTGTGTATAATATACTATGACAAGTCTAGCGGACCACACTATTTGCGCTGGTTATTATGGCATTTGCAGCAAATGAGAACAAGCAAGAACAGATAAAATCAAAACTGTCAGATTTGTCGAACCAAACATCAATCCTAATTCCAGTATATACACTGCTCAAGTGCTCAACTACAGGTCAACAGCTAAAGCAAAGCAGAGAAAATTAAATGACATGCACGACACACGGACCCAAAACTGAAAATTCTGATAAATCTCTATATAGATAGTGCACTGCAAGACCAGAATCGAATTTACAGCAAATGAAAACAAGACAGAACAGAGCACCAAAAATTTGTCAATCCAAACCTCATCAATTTCTAAGTGCAGTATTTACACAGCTCAACTACTCGTAAAGCACAGCCACAACCAAAACCGAAAGCTACGCCTCAACTACCCCTGCACTGCACGCGCTACAACGGCCCAGATCTCGCCACGCGCCCGTCGTCGTCCTCCATCTCGGCCGCCCACTCCGCCGCCCGCCTCCCCGACGCGAACCGCCGCATGCCTCCCAGCCCCGGCGCCGCCGCCGTCGTGGCCTCCGGCTCCGGTTCCACCTCCTTCTCTTCCCTCCGCCTCCTCGGCGCCTCTGCGAGAGGCGGCAATGACGGCGGCGGCGGGGACTGGTCGACGCACTCCACGGCGCTCTTCCTGGACCTGCTCCGCCGCATCAAGAACCCGAGCCCGCCGCAGCACCCGGGCTGCCTCGAGCTCCCGCGCGTCCTCGGCGGCCGGCCGAGGCGCGCGCGCTCGCGGTCGGAGAGGACCTTCCCGATGCATGACACCTTGGGGGACCCGGGCTCCGGGACGGCGGCCTTTGGCGCGCGCCCGCCGCCGCCGGTCTTGGCCTTCTTGGGGAAGATTGCCGGCGGGTGGTTGTGCTGCCGCCGCCCGCCCCCGCCGAGCTTCCCGGAGAGGCCGATGATGGGCGCGGCCGTCGGCTTGAGGTTGCCGGAGAACCGCTGCGAGGAGCCGTTGTTGTGGTGGGGGTGGTTCTTGAGGAGGCACTTGGGGTTGGTGTTCTCCTTGAGGGAGTCGTCGCGGTCGTAGACGCCGTTGATCTCGGACCAGGCGATGTCGTCGCCGACACGGAGGCGCGTCGACTCCGGCGGGTCGCCGGCGCGCGAGGCGGCGGCCATGGGAGGGAGATCAGAGGAGATGCGAACGCCGCGAGCCCGCAATGGCGTCTGGGCCTTGGCCAAGGGCGGGGGGCGTGGTTTTAACGACTTTGGGATCGCTGTGATTGGGATATCAGCCTGACACGAGCGACGCGCCATTTTTTTCTCTCCTTTCCGCTCTGTGAACCTGGCCTATAGGCGGGTGCATCGATTTCCAAAACTTTAGGATCATTGTCGTTTAGAAAATAAGAGGAGTTCGCATGTTCAATAACTGATCAATCTTGTAGGAGCATGTGAGTCATTTTTTAAATTATGGGTAACATTGAACCGTTACTCCTTAATCCTTACTACTAATTAAAAATACATGCCATTTAAAGCATGATATGGTCTATAATATTAAACGTTTGACTAATAATTTATATAAAAATATAACATTTCAAAGGTAATTGATTAAATATTTTGAAACTAATTTTCACGCCGAGTTTGATATATCTTACAACTATCAATATGTGTCATTATTTATATATTGATGGTCAAAGTTAAAAGAAGTTTGCCTAGTTGGAATTTTTATTAATTGCATGTATTTCAAAGCAGTTTCGGACTCGTATGACATTGGCTAAGTTCAAAATTGATGATTTAGTGTTGGAATTTATGATGCGGTTTATTAGAGATTTAATTTGTGTTAAAAGTTGTCTAAAAATTGGTCCATATAAAAATGTAAATGAGTGGCAACTTTTGGTTTACCTTTTGATGATGTGCATATACTAGGGCCGGCTTGCTCCCTAGCCATCCGGGTTTAAATTCTCGCCTCGGTGGGTTATTGCATTTTTATATATTTATTTTGGAAATTAAATGGTATTAATTCTTTAGTGCTAGACGACGTGTTCGCCGACCGTAAGAGGTATGTGCTAACTTCATCAAAACTCAAAGGGTAGCAGCTTAGGACCTTGAAGGCGCTCACAAGAGGTAAAATTGCGTGCATTTATTATTCGTATAAGTGAGTATGTGTGCTTGTATTTGAGTGTCAAGTGTTTTGAAGGAAATAAAAGCATAGAAAGTCTGCTGTAGAATTATGCACCGAGCTAGCCAGTCCGGAGCTACAGCTTGTATTTTGCTGCACACCCTAAGACCCAGCAACAAGCAACGATCGGTCCATGGACCAGGCCTACAGGTAAACAAAAGAGTGGACTCTGTAATCAAAGAGAGGGAAAGTGCGCCGTATTCAGACGGGGCAGTTGGTTTTAGCGCTGAACAACCTTGAGATTAACGACAGGTTATTAGTTTAGTTTACAAAAGAAAATTCCGAATCAATGAGGTTTCAGACCGTTTTTTGACCTTGGACTTTGCTTGTCGCTTCCCCTGCAAGGTTTGCAGCCCTGCACTGAACAAGTGAAGATTCGCCCAGGTACAGTGACTGGCTTGCGTCTGAATTTTCGTGCGACGGTATACATGCACACAAGTATAAAGGCTCCTACACTTCACCCATTTTTTTTTCTAGCACCGACCATGCACTGTCCCCTTCTGAAGATTTTTCCAAGGAGTTTCAGGAAAGAAAAGAATACGTGCAAATGTTCCATGTTTTGTCAAAGGAAGATTATTGGACAGGCATTGCATCTTTTGGACTTAGCCCACAGAGCATGCCCGCGCATATGCCTCTCCGCTAGCATGGTGTGACTGACTCATGGTCGTCAATTTTGACGGTGCCTGATGACACCAAAAGATTAGCAAAAGGCATTGCATGCCTGTGGAGGGAGAACACTGAGGAAAGACCGAAAGAGACACCGGGCGCATGCGTTCAGACTACAAAAGTGAAGGGTGTACTGTTTACTAGCTTGCGTCCAGTCATGAAGGAGAGGAGGCACAAGCCGATCTTGCTCGGTTTTGAACAAAATTTCTGCGGCGATTTAAACAAAGCAAGTAGTAGCAGGTTCGGCATTTTCGTCAAACAGCGTCGTCTTTTGGTCTTTAGCTATAGCAGCCGCCACCATAAAAAAAAAAAATACAACCATGCAAAGGGCCAACTCTCCACAAGACAGCTCAAGAATCAGACAAATCACAAGGCTAGGGATGATGACCGCCCAAACACTATATATGCATAAGCAAAGGGACGGAAAGTTCTTGTCAACACATTTAAGAAGATTCTGCTAGTGAGCAAATACCTGTTTGACTTCTCTTTGTGATCTTTGAATTGACCTGTATTTCCCAGCTTCTAGAACGATTGAGAAAGCTCACCTCGACAAGGCAAAATCACGTTAGCATAATATTACTCCCTTCGCTGCAAATTATAGGTCGTTTTAACTTTTTTAGTACATAATTTTTACTATGCATTATGTCTATATGCATAATAATATCTATGAATCTAAAAATATAAAATTATCTATAATTTAACGGAGGGAGTAGTTGCTTGGCCGTACAGTACATGCAGCAGTTGGATCGTACGTACAAGTACGGGTATCTTTCATTCGAACAATACATGTCAACTCAAGGTTGATGACAGACAGGAGTTGACTAATCGTAATTAAAAATAGGGTGTGGCCAAAACGGTCAGTTCCTAGCTACCTACATGATGACTCACCAAACAGTACTCGTTGCTAACTAGTCATGCCAACGCCGGCACCTCCATGTCAGCCTAGGGACAGTGTGATAAAAAAAAAAGGTTGATGGACAAGAATGGCCCCAGCCCGTTCGATGCTAGAGATCGAGCAAAATGATAGGGAAAGTTAGGGATGAATTTGGCTATACTTTGCCAAAACAAAACTAAAACATGTATGGATTTTCCCATCAAAGTAAATAATCGAAACTCGCCATTAATTCACGTATTAGGAGGACGATGACGATGTGTAAATCATGAATGTGAATGGGACAAACATGGTGCTTCCATGTGTATGGGTAGGTGGTCATCTTGTTTCGCATGTCTAATAGACTGTATAACCAACCACATATGAACAGGAGAACGATCTTTCGTGGCTCCAGACATCGATCTAAACTCCCGGGGGAAAAGAAATACACTGTTAGCGTCTTGTACGAATGGAGGTCTTCTTGGCTGTCATGGTAATTCTTCTAAGTTCTACAGTTCGATCGGCCAGCAGCACTAGCTCATCAGGCTCAACCTATGGTAATGTTCTATGCTCTAATGATCTTTTCCCAATTTGAAACCAAGGGATTCCGTAGTATTCATTTTATCTGCTCGAAATTACTAGTAGATATCATCTGCGTAAATATATCCTCCAGATGCATCTTATTACAAGTTTAGGATTAGTGAAACTTTGGGTCTACAAAAGGGTAAATTTTATCATGTTTGGTTTAGAGAAATGGACTGTTCCAATCGAATTATTAGATGTTGGTCATATGCCTTAGATTGTCAATGAATCTTCTTTTAGGTAGTCTAGGACAATGAAGTTGATGTCTTTCTGTGATTCAAAATGGAATAAAAACGCACACGAATAAACAGTTCTGTCTACTTTGACATGTGCTTGTTATTGTTGTCTCCTTTTTTTTCCTTTTTTTTTCTTGGGCGTGTGTTCTTGCAATTTGAATCCAAGACAGGTGGATTGAGTTTTGCGTCTTTGTTTTCAAAGTAGATTTAGGACAATGGGAGTTTAATGTCTTTCTGTGATTAAAAATAGAACAAAAAAACACACAAATAATCATCAGTTTTAATCGTACTCAAATATTATAACAAACAGTTATGTCTACTTTGGTTTTTGCTTGTTATTGTTGTCTTCTTTTTTCCTTTTTTTTCTTGGGCGAGTGTTCTTGCAATTTGAATCCAAAACAGGTGGATTGAGTTTTGCGTCTTTGTCTTCAAAGTAGATCAATGAGATACAAACATCAACTTGCGCCACATTTTACCCGAAAAAATTACGCCACTTTTTTTGGTTGGTACTTACTATTGAGGATTTTTGAGGCGACCTGAATTTGGTAATTTAGAGAATGACATGAAAATTTGATGAGCAGCGGTGGGCGGAAGGGCCCAGAGATTCTTTCTTACGCTGACCACATCTATTATGGGCTCATGTCGGCCCACTAAAATGCCCCATGAGGTCGAGCCCACTCACATTCCTTGACGGACACCACCTGACCAGTAGTGAGTGTTTGCCTGACCGGCGATGCCGCTCCGGCCGTCCGGCGTCCCCTCCTCGCTCCTCGCCGTCCAGCGCGCTGTCCGTCGTCTATGAGATGGCCGGCCAGCGCCTGCGGCTTACCCTTCAGTGCAGCCAGTCGGCGGGCCCAAACACCGGCGGCGGCACCCACGCAGTTCGATTTCCCCCAAATCTGGTGGGCTCTGTGGACGCGTGCTGTCTCCACCGTTCAGTCGATTGCTGAGCCTTGGTAAATGTTCTTTGATCTAGGCGTCAATTACTTAAGCTAACTGATGTTTTAGCCTAGGTTGTGTTGTGATCAGTCTCTGGACTCTGCTAATCTGTCATGATTTGGCTGTTATAGTGTTGGATTGCTGGATCACTGATTGGGGGATTGTGAATTATACTAGTCTGTTTAGGACTCAAGTGCTCAACGGTGGGATTATTGTGCCCACCTGAAAAGTGAATGTGGTTTCTGAATTCAGTTCAGCTATCATGTGGATTTTTTAGCTTCTATGTCAACTGTGTAATTGGTTCAATCGTGTACTGTTTCAACCTTTCAAAACTGAACAATCTATAGTCGGCAATCTGTTAACTGTGCCTATCTGACAGTAAAGGTCCATTTTTTAGGCTGCCATGTCCTTTCCACCAGCTCCTAACTATATCATCCTACTGTAAGGGTTTGTAGTCCATGGAGTACTATTTTATTCCTTTTTTGCTAATCCAAATATAATTTTATAATATTTACCTAATAAACTTTTTTCCCCATACATTAGGTACTAATCTGAATAGTGATGGAGCCTTTCAGTTCCCTATGTTCCACATAAATCATCCATTGTTACCTTCATGGACCCAGTCTGCAAATATGCAAGACACCACTATCATAAGGGGCGACAACCTGCAGGAAAATGTATTCTTTGTGGCCATCAGCCTTGGGACACCAGCTGTTCTTAATCTTGTCACTATTGACACCGGTTCCTCTCTCTCCTGGGTTCAGTGTCGACACTGTGACACGCGTTGCTATTGGCAAACCGGAAAGGCTGGACCAACATTCAACCCCCTGAAGTCCTCAACTTACCGGAATGTCAATTGCTCAACTGAGGTCTGCCATGCCATGCACAAGATCTCTGGTCTTTTTTCTGGCTGTGTCGATGGCAAAGATGCTTGCCTCTACAGAATACGATATGCACTGGGAGAGTACTCAGTCGGGTACTTAGTCAAAGACAAGCTCACTCTTCCTAACAACTACACTATTGATGATTTCATCTTTGGTTGCGGTGCGGGTAATCTATACAGTGGATCTAACACAGGTATCATTGGTTTTGGGAATGAAAGTTACTCATTTTTCAACCAGGTAGCTCGGCAGACAAACTATAGAGCATTTTCTTACTGCCTTCCTAGTGATCATGAGAACGAAGGGTTTCTGTCAATTGGACCATATGTTCGAGATGAAAAACTTAAGTTGACTAGATTGTTTAGTTATGGTCATTTACCATTCTATGCTATTCAACAGCTTGGCATGATGGTCAATGGGATCAGACTTGAAGTTGATCCCCGTATCTATAGTACTGCGATGACAATTGTTGATACTGGCACTACTGATACATATATTTTGTCTCCTTTGTTTCATGCGCTTGACAAGGAAGTGACAACAGCAATGCTAGCTAAGGGATATGCACGGGGAAGTCTGAAGGACAAGATTTGCTTCGTTACCTCTGGTGAGCCAATAGATTGGAACGACCTACCTACTATAGAGATGGAATTTGGAATGTCTACCCTGCTGCTACGTATGGGAAATGTGTTTTATGTGAACTCAGACAATGATATATGCTTGACATTTCGGCCAGATGATGCCGGTGTAAAAGGGGCTCAAGTTTTGGGGAATAGAGCAATGAGGTCATTTAGGGTTGTTTATGATATCCAAGATAGGATCTTTGGCTTTGAAGCCGGTGCATGTTGATGGATGGAAAGTGAATATTACCACAAAAGTTTAGTACCTTGTGCTTCAGGTTATTGAAATTGTTGCGGTTATTGTCCGTTGTAAAGGTGCAGGATTTCTCTAATTTGGTGCTTGACGCTTTATTAATTTTCGGTCTTGAAACTTTCTGGTTAGACTGTTAAATTGTTTCAGCTACTATCTACTCATGATATGGCAGTTCATGGTACATCTTGTTTCTATATCATAGCTCATCATGCATGTACCAATTTCGGAATTGTTAGTTCTACATCTCGATAAAGAAGAAAAACTACTAATAATACAATAACAAAGACTTACGATGTGATTTGCTACATGGAAAACTATGTTCAAAGCTATTATGAATCCCTGATTATGTACTCACCACATTGATATACTCTATTTGAATTAGCATTGCGCATTATAGTGTTCGCATCTACCGGCCTAGTGAATGTAGCGTGGAAAAAAAAAGAATAAAGGAATAACAAAGATATTATGAGAAAGTTCCACTGTCCATGTTTCTAGATAGATATTTCGACAGCAAATGGTTCCTTCTCAAGTGGCCGTACGTGCCTTTTTTCCTTTTCATAAGATGAATGGCACATTGGCACCCAACGAACAGACACCTAGCATGATTCAGAATTCGTGCTGCTGGGTACTGGAATTATGCTCCAACATGCTTGAACCGCTTCAACGTTTTAGTTGCTATTCACTTGTCCGGTGTGCCTTTGTATCCGAACATGATGTATCATTTCCTATTTCAATTTGAAAAAAAAATAATTATGGTTCAAAACTATGTGTAATTCAAAAAAATTATGGCAAACAATGATCCAAAATGATAAACGGGATCAAAGTTGTACTCATGACGACACTGCATCAGCAATCCAAATCTCCTAAATCTAGCTAGGACACCAATGCAAATATATAGCTTCAGCATTCTTACAACCCTGATCGTCGTTATAATCTTCTAGCTTCCAAAAATCTGCAATCCGCAAGCTTCTTCTTAAAATCTGCCTAGACCTGCTTTTGTAGATTGTGAAAAGCCGAGGGTCAAAAGCTGATGGTTTGTTTGGCAGCATGGATTCTAGCTCATGGTTTCTCTCTTTCTTTCACTTACACGTTGGCACGATATCATGAGATTGAGGAAGCTAAGAAATAAAGTTGTTTCGAAAAAAAAGGAACGAAAGTTGACTGTTTATTTCCAATTCAGCTTATAAAAGGTGTTTTTCACAATTTTGATGTGGAAACAAATAGGGTTCAGACCATGTTTGTGTCACATACATTTACCAACATGCTATTGTGGCCACATGTAAAGGGAGAAAAAGAGAGAAATATGCCGTAAGCTAGAATCCGTGTTGCCACTTAGCTTTCTATCGGACCATTTCTGAAAAGAACGGCAAAGGAATTCGATCATTTTACTATAGGGTTTGGATCCACCAGCGGCTAAAGTCTACAGATTTTTTTGGCTAGCTAAAATTTAGCTGAGGTAAATACTAGTTGAAGAGAGAATTATCTATACTAGCCTTCCCTTCCACCACCACCACCACCACCACCACTGGCATCATCTCCGTCACAGCGCCTCCTCCGGCCGCGCACAGGCCAAGCGTCACGATGAGAAGGAACTGCCGCCCGGTCCAATCGCCGTTGTCATGCCACGCTGCCGCCGAGACTATGCACCGCGCCGGGCGCCCGCGGTTGCCCCCTGCGTGTCAAGACCCTGCCGTCGCCATCGCGCATCACGGCCGTGCCATGGCCTCGCGTCGCGCTGGGGCCCCACCCCGTCGACCTGAGGCCACGCCGCTGCCAAAGCCGCACCCTCGACCTGGGGTCGCGTCACTAGCTACTACAGCACAGCCCCGTCCCTCGCCTCGCGTCAGGCCCCAGGGCATGGCGTGCCGCCGCCGCCACTCGTCCCGGGCCCGACGGCCACCGCGCCAAGCTTCTTGTTGTTGAAAAGAATCGGTGCTCGCAGCCTAAGAGAAAGAGCGGATGAATTAGATAACTTAAATCCTTAACTTATGGCTTCCTCTACTTTGCATGATTCTATCCAAGAAGTACATTCTATGGTTGATCTAGTGTGGAATCCTCATCCCAAAATAAGTTTTGCAACCTAGATCCAATCCTAACAAGACACTACACTAAGAAAGTAAAAGCACACAAGTTGCAAGTATGAAATGCGGAAACATAAGAGGTTAGGATTAGGGGAAGCAAACACTTGACATGATGATTTATCCCGTGATATCGGTAGGCACTAAGCCACTACTAGTCCACGTTGTTGAAGCACTTACACAAGTGTATCGCTTCCCGATCACCAAGTTTCTCCCAAGGCACCCCTTGACTTGCCACAAAGGCTTGACCACTAAGGCACATGCCAAGTTCCTCGATCACCTTAATGCCGTTTTCACTAAAGAGCTTCTCCACGAAGTGAAGGGGGTCTCCACATCCCCCGCATAAGGTCGTCGACGTCGTTCCACACTAAGCCGGAGGGTCGAAGACTTGCCAGCACGCCACCAAGGCTCCAAGGTGCCGGCACACCTCTTGTACAATGGTGGTTCACTCTAGAACCTAATCACAAGGTCGGCACACCTTGCACTCGCTCCTCTCTAGGCCTATCTTAGCACTAATCACTCTCTTAAGCTTGTGCTAAGCCTTTGATGGATCACTTAAGCACTTTTGGTGGCATGGATATGTTCTTGATGAGTTTTGGTCTTCAATGCATCCCTGGACACTCCAGCAATTTCAAATGGTCAATTAGTGGGGGTATAAATAGCCCCAAGGGCTCAAAGAGCTGTTGCTCCAACGGCTAGTGAAAAAGTATACCATCGGATGTTTTGATGGTCTATTTTTCACCTGCATCAGAACATCTGGTGCAACTAGCCGTTGGACTCCCCACGCCCAAGTTCTTCACGACACACCCAAAATTCATCCGGTGGTACCGTCGGATCATCCAATGTTGAAGGCATTCTGACCAAAACCTTCTAGAAGGAATCAAAGAAAATATACTTTTTTCGACGCTCCTCTTGCACGTACCATCGGATCATCCGGTGGTACTGGATTTTCTCCGACTTCTAAGCTTGTCCCTCAGAATTCGTCTGATGCTACTAGAAAAGTGACTATTGGAACATCTAATGGTTGACTTTGACTTGACTTTATCGCAGCGTACCAATTGCTCCGACGCTCTACTGAGGGCAATCGGAACATATGATGGTGCTGATTTTCTGGATTTCTTGGGTTCTTTGCTTGTCTTTGGTTGTGGTTGCTTCCTTGGGACCTAAAATACCTTCACAATATGTTCTCAACACTTTGTTAGTTCTAATGACCATATTGTCATTGAATCACCAAAATCATGAACAAATAGCTTATCAAGGCCATGTTTACTACACTTCTCCGCAGCGCGCGGGAGGGGGTGCCGCTTGGCCCGTGGTGTCGCGCGCGCTAGTCGGGACCGATGCCGGTGCTGCTGTCGCCGCCATTGCGACGGGAGAGGTGGGTGTGGAGGGCGAGGGCCTCTCACTGACAAGCTTCTCCACGAAGTTCTTAAGCAGCCCTTGGCGCGGCGTCGTTCTTCCTCGTGGTGCCGGACAAGGAGATCGCCACGTCCCCCACCGATGGGGTGGACGAAGCAGAGGCCCCCATTCTGGATCGGGATGGGGAGAGAGAGAGGTGGGAGTGCGGGCTGTATGGGGACTTAACCGACGAGGGTATTTTGGTCTTTATAGGTTTAGCTGGTTTTAGCTAGATTCAACCAGCTAAAGATCAATGGGAAGGCTTATTTGGATCCTTAGTCCAATCTCAATGGAAGTGTCATGGGGTTTGATGGACATTTAATCCCATACCACATTAGCAAAACTGCTGACTTGGTAGGTTATTTATGAGGATAGAGGAGAGGGGAGTTTCATCTCTATGAAATCCACTTGACACAGTTACCTAGTCTAATGAAATCCAATGAAATTTGCAGTGAGCATGTTATGGTTTCATGGCATGACACATTTGATCATAGGATAACGTAAAAATTAAATGATTTAGTCTACCTATGAAACTATACAATTTATGCGTTTCATTTCGTTAAAAAGCTAACATGACACTATTGTTAATAGTACAATGAAATTATGCAGCCAGCTAAAGTTTGGCACCTAAGGATTCCAGGCTCAAATAGCCGTGCTTTTCCCGAGGAGGATGGCACCGGCCTAGCCTAAACCGACCTAGCAAAATTCTGGATTTCGTTGGTGCAGGAATTGCATGCACTCTGATGAGTGTGCGTGAAGATATGCTCGACTGCATCGCCGTTGAGCGCTTGAACAGAAGTTGCAGTGATCGATCACTTGTGACATAGTAGAAATTACTGAAGTTGTCAAAAAACCAGTATGATGTATTGATGATATCGTGCTGAATTTCTGACTGAATCCATCACTTTATGGAAACATTTGAGGAAGCCTTAGGTAGCTGATGGCCTGATCGATGCTTCTCATAAGCATGACACCGTTGCATCACATGACTAATCATATATCGTGTGCAAGCTAAGTATACCAAGGACATCAACGACATCACTTAGCTCATGTCGTCGTCTAGTCTATGCATGCGTTCTTGGCTGCGTGGTGGTCGTCGTCTTCCCCGTGCATCTTGGCTGCGGCGGCGGCGTTGGCGAACTGCAGCCTGAGCCGGCCGCCCTCGCGCGTCGCCTGCAGGAGCTCCTTCCCGGGGATCACCACCTCCAGCAGCACGAACCTCCCGTCCTCCCTGAACGACCGGAAGCACACGTACGGCTTCCCGCCGCGCCCGATCGACCGTATCGGCGGCGGGAACGCCTTCGGCTGCCTCTCCTCCTTCATTGCCTCCTCCGCGGCGCCGGCGGCGTCAACGTTCCTGCTGCCGTCTGCCGTCGTCTCCGTGCCCTTGACCGCGTCGGCCTCAGCCTCGGCGTCGCCGTCGAACTTGACCATGTCGTCGGCGTCCACGGTGCTCTCGGAGCCGAGCCCCTCGGTGCAGAGCAGCAGCGACGCCGAGCTCTTATTCAGGCAGAAGCTCGCGCTCCTCTTCACGGTGGCCACGGCGCTCGCGGCCGGCTTGGGCCGCAGGAGCGCGTCCAGCGACGAGTCGTCCTTGCTCTTCTCATCGGCCTCGGCGGCGGTGGCGATGTCGAGCCACGACGCCGGCGCCGGCGCCGGCGGAAGGGCGGCTCGCTCCGGCTGCTGCTTCTCTTGGAAGTGGAGCTCGCCGAAGATCTCGGTGAAGGAGGACGGGTCGATGGGCCTGTTGGGATTGGGGTGGGTGTTGCGGTGGCACGCCGACAGCGCCTCCAGCAGCGTCGGGTTCTCCGGCAGGGGCTTCTCGAACAGCCGCCGCAGCCCGCCGTCCGACGCCATGGGCGCAGGCATCAACTGCTTATCCCTCGAGAACATGCACTGCAGAGTAGGAACAGAAGTGAACAGAAGTATTTTCAGTTCTTCACCGCGTGTGCTGTTCAGAATTCAGAAACCATGTCAGTTTTCAGAGACCGCCACCAGGAATTTTCTCTCTGAATAAAAAGGAAACCATAGCGATGATGCAAGAACTGTATGCGCAAGTGCATAGTGCATATGGAGATGTGCCACTTTATTTACCTGCAACAACAAAGGAGCTCAAGGATATGCAGAACAGTTTGAGGGGTGTGACTGTCAGCTTGACTCAAATCTTTGTGTTCTTCTGCCTTGTGGAGGTAGAGAGAAAGATTTATATATATGTATATATATACTAGGAGAAAAAAAAAGGAGAGGTGGAGAAATATGCAGTGCTTTCTGTGGCTGTGGAATTGGAATATAACAAGTGGAGGGTAGTCTTTCAACTTGAGAGTATAACCGTCGCAAAAAAGCCTTCGTTTTTATATAACGGTCACTGCAGAATCCATGAAGTCTGAAACTCTGAATGCACTTTGCACCAATGATCAGTTGCCTCAGTATTCAGATTCCGTAGTGAAAGTTGACCTGTCATGATGCTGGTGATCTTGCAGTGGCATTTGTCGGGCCTGAGCAAATTATACAGCCCAGGATGGATGGAAAATTCCGATAAGGTCAGAATACCAATCTGTCTGCCCAAACCAGATTCTGATTTCAAGTGGTGCTAGAAGCCTGGAACAGAGTGATGCCGGCTCGACAAATTTCCCCGACCAGTGGTTTACTTGCATTGTCACTGAGATTAACACAAATGTTATCTAGAGGAGGGAATAACGAGCTTCCAAGACCGAACAGGAACAGAGGATGTGAAAGTCACCCCTGAAAAGAGCAATTCGTCAGATTTACAGCTCATGCACAACAATCAGAGAGCAGGGCAAGAGCTCTCTTTATTCTCATGCCGTTTCATTGATTGTTGTCATTTGCATGTTTAAATTGCATATTCTTTGTGAAAGGTGAAAAAAAAAAGCTTACCACAGATTTGATAAACAAAAACGAATGGAGAGAAATAAAGCAATGAAAAGGGACATGGTTACGGTGCTTTAGAGCTCAGTTCAGACATTTCACTCAAGTGCAAAACAATCTTCAGTTTTTCTTTTTATAACTGTCACTCCATCAAGCACCAATTCATGGATATTTTTAGAAATCAGAATATGAGCACCAACTTGCATAGCTGTATAGGACTGCAAATTTGAAATTAATGCAGATCAAAGTGGTATCTTTGTACTGGGCACTGATGAGTCATTGCTTAAGTATTATGGGACAGAAGTTGACATGTCCTCAGTTGTGATCTTTTAGTACCATTTGTCTGCCTTGCGCAAATTATGCAGCTCGAGATTGAATCCGATAAGGTCAGCACACCAATCTGTCTGCCCAAATAAAATTCTGATCTCAAGTGGAGCTATAGCCAATCAATGATGGCAAGAACCATTTTCCTCAACCGGTACTGTACTTGTCACACGGAATAACGCTAGTGTGATCTTGAAATTGGAATACGGAGCTTCCAAACACTGACAGGGAATAAAGGATGTGACAAATACCACAACGTAGAGCAATCTGTTCCATTTCTAGCTGAACAGGAAAAAATCAAGGTAACCCCAAACATCCTTTGATTGCCTGAACTTTCTTTTCTGAAGCAGGCTTAAATATCTGAATGAAATGGTAATCTGTGGTGCCTAGTCTGTTCCCCTGTATTCTTCACGTAAGCTGGAAAACCTTTGCGTAGATTCTGTAAGCCTGTAGTCGGAAAAAAAAAATGAAGGAGAGGAGGTAGAATAAAAAGATGCTTGAGAGCTCAGTTGCAGACAGTTGCATAGGAAATTATAATGTGGAAAAGGATAAGCTCATAAGCAAAACAGAGAGCATTGAGACAAAGGGGCAAAGACATAAAGCTTAAATTTTTTCAAAGTACAACACAAGAGTGATCAATTTTAGCTGATCAATCCAAAATTTTGAAAGGGAAACATGCAGACAGCAGAATAAGGTACAATGCAATGAGAACTAGCACAGCACAGATCATACCTGAACTGTCAGGCACTTCTTAATTTAGGCATAGAAGAGATTTATGTACAATGAAAAGCATTATCTTTCATTCAGTCCAGCGGTAATCATAAGAAAGATACAAAAGTTAGTGAAGGAAAGAAGATTGAATCCGAAAATACCATGACCATGATACATCAAGAAATGATACATAGAAAACGCAAAATGTGCAAGCAAAGCAGTCGAGGGTCCTATGTTCAGGAAACATTGGGTCAGTCATCTAGTACACAATAATAGCAGCAATGCGATTTTGATTTCATCTCCATGCTTCGATCCGTTCAACCTTGGAGTTTATTCGGCTCACAATGCTCACACCTCTTGATTTCTCATCTGCAGGTGTGGCACGTGTTCCAGACTGGCCCTTGACGTTTCTGGTCCTCCTACGATTCAGGCTTCGGCTCCCCTTGCCTTGAAGAGAATTTGTAGCTGTTGCACCAGAAGCATCAGAAGTAGCAGCCGGAGTAGCAAGTGCAGGTTGTGAGCAACTAGTGGAGCTCTCCCTACTTGCCAGGATTTCACTTGTCTGGGCAGTGAAAGCAGCAGTGGCTCCTTCAGCAGCATTAAATTCATTAGGTTTGTCCTCAGAGCTGTGTGCAGGACTGTTCAGAAGGGGCTCTTCATTGACGAAAGAGGGACGCCTGGATCCTTCCTCAAGTAGAGAATCAAGTGTCACGCTGGGTTTCTGATGCCCATTCTCATCAGATGGATCCTTCTGGGGCAGTGAAACATCCTCGAGATTGGACTCTTCTCTATCCTTGAGAGTCTTCTGTATTAACATCTTGAGAAAATTCATCACTTGCACTGCATACATCAGTGCAGTCAAAGGATCTGCCATCTGCATGTTATGTGTCCTATAGTTAGCATGCCTAACCATTTCAATATTTCTATGTGGAGTGAGCTATATTGCTAGTTTGCTATGCTATTAGCACAGTGCATTACCTGAGTCATATTCGGTGCAAAAACCATAGCAATATTTCGAGTGTTCATTTTGTTTATCTGTTCTTCTTGGACTACATCAGCCATCAGATTAACAGCCCAGTCAAGCAAAGCTGCTTCAGCTGACGGAAGGCATTTTGCAGCCCGAGCACAATCCTCTTCAGATTGGCATTGCATCACCTGTTCAGGTGGGATAGGGTCCAGCACCCCACTTGGCATCTCCCTAAACCAGGCCTGGGAAGAGATGGAAAAAAAAACCAGATTGGATGAGAACATACTATGCCTTGCCAAGTAAAGGTAACTGACTCAAGAACATAAACTATTAGGGTCAACTAAGTTGACCGCACTCCTTGACTGTTCCCAAAAGCAAGATTATATTCTGCAACAGAAGATTCGTAAATAGCACGACCACAAATCCACGATCACAGCTTTGTACGTGTAGGGATAAAAGTTGAGGCAAAATCTTTGTGAAAGAAAAAGAGAAGATTGAGTACTGTTGGAAAGTGAAGTGTGGATTCACTGACAGTTGTTGACATGAAATTCTATCAGTCAAGGTAAGTACAATAATTAATAACTCCCTAATTCCTTAACATTGATTAAGAAAGTGATGCAGCCAACAGAATGAGTAGAAAGAAGCTTACTTTGATTAGACCTGCCAAACAGTGGACATCAATGCCATCTGGAACAATTCCACTGTTTAACTGGTCTCTCACAAGCTCCTCCTGGCTATTCTCCGCGTTAATACGGAAGATACCTTCTGCCTGGAAGTACAAAGCAAGACACCTTGATCAGAACAAAGCTACTAAGCAATTAAAATAGATTAAGAGTTATCGGAGATCCTAAAAAACACACCTGAAGTCCGCCTTGTTCATATAGGCGTCTTTGCATCATCAAGAGGATTGTTGGGACACTGTTTCCTCTCGAATCGTAGGAACACTGCATTGATTCTGTTGAAACTCCGAAGACACTTGCACTGCATTTCAAAGATTCAATCGGCCGAGGAATAGCAAGAGCCAAAGTAAACATGCACTGGAGTAGCAGTTTATTTTTGTTCAAAAGTTATGATGTTCAGAAGTGCACATTAGCATTGAAAAGAGATGCTTCTTGCAAGGCATAGGATATGGCCACATGAAAATGGGACCACCATGCCGATGATGTCAAGGCATCTCCATCTTTTTAAAGATCAACAATTTAGGTGGTGTCTAACAAGATTCCCAGAATCCTTAGAAGTTCTGCAAGGAACCTGAACAATCTTTACACACAAAAACTCAGCATCAAAACAAAGGTGCGAAAAAAAAATCAAAATGTTATTTGGAAGCTGAATTGTTCGGTGTACAGGTGGTTGCTCAGTTGAGTGAAACTACCATTCCTTTTTTCAGGAACTGTAACATTTAAGAATATCTCCAATTATCGATTCGTTTCCATTGATCATATATCATCAATTGAAGATTAGGCATAGGTATTTGTGCCACTTTATCTTCTTTTGAAGGAACTAGAGCCCCATCCTTCTGCAAAGTAGGAGCAAGATATAGAGCGCTTTTGTTTATTCTTTTCAGAATGCATAGTACTGAAAACCTAAATCTTGGAACCTACAATGAGAAACAATGTACAAGATACCTATGCACTTTTCATACTCTGTGTTCCATTCCAAACTTCCAATTATAAACCAGAAAATATGGCAAAGCAGAGAAACAAATATTTCAACACATAGTCCAACATCAGGCAGATGACAAGTGATCTAAAAGAAAAAACTTGAAACTCTAGTGCAAATAAAAAGGGTGTAAGTCATCTAATTAAGAATATATATGCTACCAATAAATTATGGAATCCCCAACAGAATTTTTATTTTTTCATAACGATAGATGATGTAACAATCCATTTTATATCAATTCCAGGATGAGATAAGCAGGTACAGAAAAATGACGAGACACTAATAAATAACAGCAAATCACAAATGACTCATCAATTATTTAATGGAGCACGGATGAAACATAACAGAAAATATTTCTACACAAAAGGGTAGTTCGAAGCATATCCAGTGATCCACTATGGGCAGTCAGCCTAGCACAGTTCAAATCAAGCCAAGGTTACCAATACAAACACCAAGTTCCAACTATACACACACTAAAGTCAAATGGGAAAATAAATTTTATCTGAATGTCTTCCTAAAAAAATTCACCAAAGCAAAAGGAAGGTTGCAACGCAAACAAAAGCAATCATCTTTACAAGGTTACCCCCCAGTTAGAATGGAAAAAAGGACATCATGCAAACAACTATGCCGTATAAATGCTAAAAAGGAGTGAACCTTTAACTAACCCCGTTCTAGCAACCACCAATCCACCATGTTTACATTTAGGACTTTGAGCAACACTTTATACCAAAACGCCACGAAATTTCAAAAGGGGAGCAAAATATGTCAACATCCGCCAAAATAAAATTTAAAGAGGACCTAAAAATTGAATGCTGTGAGACCACTGAATTCAGAATAAAACTCGTATCTTTCAGACTTCAGAGCATGAACTTGACACCGATTGATGAACACGGGATACGGTACCGACCTGGCACTGGGAGCGCGGCGGGGCACCTCTAGCTCGAACTCGACGGGGAGCCCCAGGAATCCATGGAACCTATTGAACGTGACGTGCGCCACGTGCTGCACGTCCGTGGGCAACCCAATCTCCATCCCGCAGCCGCCGCGTTGGACCTCGCCGGCGCCGGCGCCCACCGTTCTGCACCCGAGCAGCGACTTCCGCAGCAGCTCAAACAGCAGCGCCAAGAACGACCACCGCTCCTCCTCCTCCTCTTCTTCCTCCTCCTCCTCTGACCCCCCTGCCTGTTGCCCCCGCCGTTCTCGGAGTCCTCGGCTCCCTGTAGATCCCGCAGGCTGCTCCTGGCTGCCGCTTCCCGGGAGCACGTCGCTGTCGGCATTGGCTAAATAGCGCAGCGAGGAGGAGGTGGAGGCGCGGCTTGCGGGGGAAGCGAGGTTGGTCGGGCCCCGGAGGAGCGCCACCTCCGTCATTGCTTCCTCCTTTTCGAATTCTCACTGGAATTATGAGCTGTGATCTGGTGCGGTGTGGGGGCGATTTGGGGGGGACGAATTGGGAGATGTTTCTTGGGATTTCTCTGATGACGGAGGGGGGGCAAATGCACCAAGAAATGATTGGGGATTTCTCCTAGTGGAGTTCTTTCGACCGGAGATTGGGATTGTTGGGGGCAGGATGGAATTGGAAATGGACGAGGGGATTGGTTGTGGTGGTGCGCGTGGTCCAAATCCACGATGCAAAACACAACAAAAAAAATAATTGGATCGTCGAAATGGACAGCAAAAGGGAATTATTTTTTAACTTCAGTAATGGGTCTTTAGCCAGAAAAAGACGCAATTTTTAGCAGGAGATGATGAAATCTCGTGAGCTGTTTGGTGGAGAATGGATAGGATTTTTGTGGAGGTGGAGTTGGATTGAAGGGAGGGGGATTGAGCTGGAGCTGATGGCGCCATCATTCGTATTTGCTCCTGCTCCTCTCCTCCCTTTTTATGCCATGCTTCTCGTTCACATGGATGCGCATGCTTCTCGTTCACATGGATGCTACCATCAGAGAAAGCCTAACCTTTTTTGGAACTATTTCGAATTGGCCACGTCGCCGAAAGTTTGCTGGATGGACTAAGGGGTTTGGATACAAGAGGTTAAATTTTAGCCCTTTTGGATACCAGAGGTTAAATTTTAGCCCTGTCACCTCGGATGGATGTTCGGATACTAATTAGGAGAACTAAACATACGCTAATTACAAAACTAATTGCAGAACTTCTAGGCTAAATCGCGAGATGAATCTATTAAACCTAATTAATCCATCATTAGCGAATGGTTACTGTAGCACCATATTGTCAAATTATGGATTAATTAAGCTTAATAGATTCATCTCGCGATTTAGCCTAGAGGTTGTGTAATTAGTTTTATAATTAGTCTAGGTTTAATACTCCTAATTAGTGTCAAACATTCGATGTGACGCTCCTTGCAAACACCCCTAACTGCAAATATGTCAATTTGCATGGTACCGAAAGTCTAATTTGGTTCAGCTAAACAGAAAGGTCCAATTTGGCTGGAAGGGGGCAAAAAGGTTAAAGGTACAGATCGATTAAAACGGCTGATAGGAGGGAGGTGTTTGGCTTAGGCAAGTTAAAGTTTAGTCCTATCACATCAGATATTTAGGTATTAAGGATCTGTTTGGATATCCTGTGTTAAAGTTTTAACACTCTTAAATGAAGTGCTAAAGTTTAACATATTGGGGTGTTAGGATGGTATGTTAAACTTTAACATTTTTGGTGCGAAATGACTCCATTGCCCCCTCATTTATGGCCAGCGGACCACTTGGGAGGAGAGAGAAGGGGCAATGGTGGGAAAAAGTGGAGAGGGGGACCACTTTTAACAAGTTTAACAAGTTTTAACACCCCTTTGATGTGTTTATGAAATTAGGAGTATTAAACTTTAACACATCCTTTTTAACATCCCTGTTTGGGAGGCAATGTGTTAAAAGTGTGTTAAAAGTGGGGTGTTAAATTTTAACACCCCTATCCAAACACCCCCTAATTAGGAGTATTAAACATACTCTAATTACAAAACTAGTTGCACATATGGAGTCTAATTCGTGAGAGGAATCTATTAAAGTAGTGTTTGGATGTAGATATTGGAGCCCAGACATTGGAATTGGAATCAGGTTTCTTCAATACTGTTGTTTGGATGCACATAGAATTGAGATTTGGCATTGAAGATCCAATTCCTTAGAGCAACTCCAAGAGTACTCCAAAAAATTCTTCCCCAAAACTATGTATTGGGGGTTCCTCCAAAAAAATTTCCCCCAAAAAACATATCAATCCACAGCAGATCGCTAATAAATAGCCCCCAATATTTTAAAACAGGCCACGTCATCATATTGGGCAAATCGGAAGGGACTCGCGAGCGTGCGGGAATCAAGATTGGGGGAGGAATGCCAACGCTAAAATATACGCGGTGGTAGGCTGTTTTTTAGCGTTGCTAAAAAATTGGGGAAGGTTTGGATGGACTGTTGAAGTTCATTTTTTCTCTTTTTTCCTTTAAAAAAGTATTGGGGTAAGATTAGCAGCTTCTTGGAGTCGCTCTTAGTATTGAACTATAGGAGCCTATCCCAATACATATCCCAATACAGAGCCCGACCCCTCCGTATTGAGTGGAATTGGACCCGACTGCTTCTTCACCGTGCGCAAGCGCCCCCGTCGCCGGCGGCCAGCGCCCCTCTTTCTCGTGGCTGGCAAGCTCCTCTTCCTCTTCCCCATGCCCGAGGAGCTCCTCTTCCTCTTCTCCATGGCCGGCGGCGCGAGATCTGCTTCCTCTTCCCACTGGATGACGACGCGACCTCCTCTTCGTCTTCCCATGGCCGACGACCTCCTCTTCCTCTTCTCCATGGACGGCAGCGCGAGATCCGCTTTCTCTTCCCCATGGACGGCACCACGGCCTCCTCTTCCTCTCCCTATGGCCGGCGGCACGAGGTCCACCATGACGACTGGCGCGAGATCCGCTTGCCATGTTGGCTGGGGTTGAGGTCCCCTCGTCGTTGCTGAGGTCAAGCTCCCCGTGGCCGCAGTTGAGCTCCCCTGCCATGGCTCAACATTTCAATTCCATTCTTTCGCATCCAAATCTACTTGCTAGGATTCCAAAAGCCAATTCAATGGTCATCCAAACAATAGTATTCCAATTGCAGCCATTTCAATACCATAGCTGCTTTGGTATTGAACCCAATTCAATTTCAGCTCCCCCAATATCTACATCCAAACGGACCCTAAACCTAATTAGTCCATGATTTGATAATGTGGTGCTACAGTAAACATTTGCTAATGATTGCTTAATTAGGCTTAACAAATTCATCTCATGAATTAGCCTAGGAGTTTGCAATTAATTTTATAATTATGTCATGTTTAGTCCTTCTAATTGTCATCCGAACATTCGATGTGATAGGATTAAACTTTAACCTCTGTTATCCAAACACCCCCTAATTAAAATACCTGCTCCATTGCGTTTCGCACCAGAAGATGGCTGTCATGCACTCAAAGCAGCGCCCATCAAAAGAAATGCAGTACTGAACTGGAAGAAAGCTTTTTTTCTTTTTGCTTCATAAATTTTACGCAGTTCATCTAGTTGTTACTAGTACTGTGCACCAGTACAGCTTCCTGGCCTCATAAATTGGCAAAGCATTTTGCTAAGATGTTCATCTAGAGATTCTCCGCTTTTGTGGATGTGCAAGAAGAAGATGACATGGCATGGCATGTCATTCATCATATGATGAGTGATGACACAGTATTAGCAGGAGCAACAGGATTCTTCTGCTGACCACGTGATGTGCATGTGCTCTCTTCAGGATTGGACCCAGCACAAGAGGAGTTTCTGGTTGGATTTACAAGTTTCAGAAGTAAAGCTTCAGCAATGTTCAGGGCCCAGAAAAGTGGCATATACATCTGAAGAATTATATTTATTTTAAAAATCGTACAAGAGCTAGTACTCATGAATTATTTGGCTAATTATTTGATCTGTTGATGCCAGCTAAACTCAAGTGTCGTCCATTTTAATCCTCGAGAAAACATTGCACGTTGCGTGACAATCAAGTCGAAACAACATTCTTCTGTCGTATCGTACCGTAGTACTAGCTCCTGCTAGGCCGGTTGGTGAGGAGTAATAAAAAACCCAGAAAGTGCTTGTATCCGAGAATGTTAGTACGTTTAGGATTGTAAGATTATAACTTCAGTTGGACTCTACCTGCCATGTTCAAGGTTTAATGGCATTGTTTTTAGAAGTTTGGCATACCAAATTGTTGCATCATGCTTTTAAATTTTTTAAATACCATTCGTTGTGTTATAATGCTTCTGCTGCTAACTTACAATTACGCGAGGATGATAAAAAACTAAAATGACCTGCACTTTGGAACGTTAGGAACAGAGGGAGGATTTTTTTATTTTCTTTTCCCAGCTGCTTCTTCTGTTGGATAAGAACAACACACCAGGACTGCTTGACTTGGATTATGTGATGGCACGACGATACCACTCATAGTTAATGATATGTTAATTTGGCCAGCTCGCAACAAACCTATAATAAGTGCGTGAAGCATCTTCTTCTTCTTCTTCTTTATTTTGAAGTTGGTTGATTCCATTGTTGAAAGAAAAAATGTATGATAAAATAATCTAATTCCTTTATGTAGGATAACAAGCATTAAATAAACACGGGAAAAGGTAGAGGTAAATAGACTAGACTTCAAAAGAAATGGAGACATCGTGTCCATCGAAATGCTTCTCGTTGGAATCGCGCACAAGATGTTTGGGCTGTTTAGTTGTTACCAGTGTGCGGCCCGGCCCACCTTACAAATGGGCTTGCGTGATGCGTGAGCGTGAGTAGCTTAATCATCAGTCAACAGGACTCTGTGACCTTCGAATCGAACGTGTTCTTTTACCAGCTACACACTTTTTTTTTTCCATATAAGAAGCTACACACTTCAGTTCATGTTTCCATTCCAGCACCAGCAGGCAAATGCAAACCACTGGAACGGAATCTTGTACGTACATTGTTTAGAAAGCTGCCGTTTATAGTTCGGCTTGCAAGACATCAAATTCAGGTGACATCGATCGAACGCCTAGGAGTACAAAGTGTTAAAAACTCCCAAGTTCTGACCCCATTAGCCGCATCAAAACTGATGATTCTTTGCTTTGCCAACTGAAGACGTACGTGTTGCTAAGCAACCGCCATGAGCCATGATCAGTACCAACAAGAAAGCTGCAGGTTCATTGTTTACAGAAGAAAAACTAAATTTGCATGGAACCAAACATTTATGCAAGATGAGACATCATTTTTTTTTTTTGTGACCATGGTTACCCCAATTTCCCTAGCGAAACAGACATACAATCATCTGTTTTACATGCGAGTACAAGCTGCAATGGAACTTCCTGAACCAATACCATCAGCTTCAATGCTTCGAAACACTACTTGCTAAACACTTTGCTAGCATCACCGTTCAGTATTCACTACTGGTGCTTGCGTGCTTCTAGGCAACACGGATCCTGAACGATGGCATGAGGAGCTTGCATGCTCGGCTCCGGCGAGGTGATGAAGCCCGGTGCAGCGTAGAAAGACCGCGGCGGCGGTTGCCGTGGCATGTGCCAGCTGACCAGCTCGATGTCGTTGCTTCCAGTACTGCTGTCGCCGTCGTCGAGCTCGTCAGCCGGCGGAGCTCCTCTGACCTCTGCTCGGCACGGTTCGGCTGTCTGGAGGAAGAAGAAAGACGGTCAGAGAGAGAGAGGGAGATGAGGCCGGGGAGTTGGTGGCTGCGCGCTGGAGAGCCGAGGCGAGGAGGGACGAGCGCGACCGGCAGACGCGTGGCGGAGCAGAGACGGCACGGGTGAGGAGGGCCGAGCGCGAGCGTCTGGTCTGGCGCGTGGCGTCGCCAGTGCCGACGGGACGCCGACGGCATGGGTCGCGGCGGGCAGTTGGCGCCGGAGTTGGTGCATTGCGTCGCGTTTGCGCGTGACGACGTAATGTGGGGGCTGGACGTGGGCGCCGGCGCGTGTCGGCGTCGGAGCTCGCCGGCGGGCTGAATGGCTGATGACAGCCGCGCGTTGTGCATCGCTAGGCGAGCAGGTCACGGCGGCACGCACTGCAGGGCTCAGTCCGTGCACAAAAATCCGGCCCCAAACTTGCTAAGGTAGGTTCTGGATGCGGATCGGAATCGAGGAGGCCGGATCGGAATCGGACACCGCGCGCGTGCGATCCAAGCAGCAGCAGCAGATCGGAGTCCGACTCCCGGTGATTTGCCGCCACCACCGCCTACATAACCAATCGATCCATCCATCAATCAACTCGTCGTCTCTGTCTTGGCCATTGTTCCTCTTGGGTGCCGTCTCCCTTCCGATCCCTGCCATGGAAGAAGATATAGTGTGGGAGATTGGGGAGATCGAAGCCCAAGGAGGAGGAGAGTCGCCGCCGTTGTTTGACCAAGCCACGCCGCCGCCGCTTTACCCGCCGGCGTCGGTCTCGTCACTCACCCGAGGCGATGCCGCCGCCGCTTCCATCAGCAACAAGCGCGGCCGCGTCGCCGCCTCCAGCAAGGCCATCCAAGGCCTGCGGGAGGTGACGGCGCCGCCGACGGACGGGTCCGACGACGACTGCTGCGCCATCTGCCTTCAGGATCTCGATTACTCCGACAAGGCCCATCCAGTTCCGGTGAGGGCCATGCCTTGCTCGCACACCTTTCACGAGCACTGCATCTTCGAGTGGCTCCGCCGGAACGCCGTCTGCCCTCTCTGCCGCCACCAGCTGCCCACGGAGGACGACCACGAGCAGGAGCAGGAACAGGGGAGGAGGAGGAGGAGGAGGAGGATCAGGAATTTCAGGATCCGGTTCGTCTACATCGATGAGGACGGCCAGCCGCGCTATGGCTCCAGCGACGACGAGGAGGAGGAGGAGGAGGAGGTGGACCCGGAGCAGTTCGAGGCGGCCTTGAGAGAATTTTACGCTGGACTGGATCAGACGATCAGACCACAAAGCTAGCTTGCACTGGGACTGGAAGATGATCGATTCGGCATGCCAGAGCCTCCTCCTCCATCTCAATCCACTGCCTTCAACTTCAGCTTGAGCTTGCTGTTGAGTTTCTATGTAATCTTACTTAAGAGATGCCAGATCAACTGGATCTTGTGTTCTATTTGAATTCATCCTATGAGATTCATATATCTCATTCTCAGACTCATCATGCATGTTTCCAAATTCAGTCTCTAGAATTTACAACTGCCTCCAGGTGTTGCAGCATATCACTGTGCTTGTCAATGTCAATGGTCTCCTGCATTGTGAGTAATCCTGGAGGTTCAAATTTCAAAACAGGGCTATGAGCTGAAGAATTAAAAGACATGAACCATGCATGCAAATAGAGAGGGTAAAATAATCTCATAACAATTGGGGGAGCAATTTCCAAGCAGCTCTTTGTGGCACTGAGAAACCACCATGCCTACTTGTATCATCTGCAGTTTTTTCTTTTTTTGGCAGAAATGTGTAGTGTGATATTTGCGTTGGTACAAGCACCAGGAGTTGGAATTGGGATGGCGCCAATTTCCTGAATTGGTGAGCATGCACAAAGGCTCATCAACTTCTGATTTTGTTTTTGGGTAATTCCATTTGTTACAGTTATTGGTGCATCCTAAAGCAGTGCATATTACTATACTGCTTTTGTTGGTACCTATCAGAGATAAATTTTGATCTGCCCTTGTTTGAAAAATCCTTAAGATAGCGTATTTGGAAGCCAAACTCTGAAACTCATATGTAATGCAGCAATGCGACATTGTACTTGCAAAGTGTAATGGTTGCAATGCCTTTACTATTGCTGCGATTCTCAACATGACTTCTGCTATCACATTCAGATAATTTTAGGCATGCACAAAAGGGACAAAACTCTGGATATAATTGTAAGCATATAAACTCCAGTCATATCTTAATCTGAGAACCATTCAGGAACACCTTCACCTAGGAAATTTAGCTTTTCAGTTTTGCACAAGACTTGAGTTATTGGTATGAATGACGGAAAAAATGCAGGCATGGAATTTACCGAGTACCTGTCAGTTGCTTTGTAAAGTACAATACAATTGGCATTAGTTATCACAGATTTGTTGACATACCAATACTGAAAACATGTGAACTTTGCAACAAATACTGAAAATACCTGTTTCTACCACTGTTCTACTGTTGGCCGCGCCCCGGTTGATCGTGGCCGTCGGCCCTGCCGCGTGCGCGCCATCAGACTTCCTTAAAAACATATACTAGATGGATATGGATGCTTGTTACGATAAATGTCGAACTGGCAGTTTGCTGCTTTATAGCAAAACGGAGTCCTAGGTCTTGGTACTACTTACATGGCATTTTACTCGCCACTGGTATCCTTGCTCTTCTAGCTTTAACTGTGGTTTTGCACAAAATAGATCATGCCTGCGGCCTGCCTTGCCTATGCTTCCTGTGACAGCATCGCCTAATGCTCGCCAGCTTGCCATGACAAGTGTAGCCAGCCTATGTCGTTATGCCCAAGTACAGGTAAGCATGTTGTTCCAAATGTCGTTTACATGGTCTCAATGGATTGTTTAGTTTTGCTTTAGTCGACTCCTGTAGCTTCAACACTTATATGCAGGGCTACTCCCACCGTGCCTTTTTGTTTACTTAAAATGATCTTCTTTTCAGTTCTCTACATTTTTAAAATCATAGAGAATGCTGCCTAATTCTATATAATCTTCATTCGATTGTATTATTCTTTCATGCAGTTATGCAGATTACATTGCAATATATGCTCAACTGACCTGGAGCCCTCATCAAGAATGCACGATTAACTATGAAATGGTGCCTACTTACAGCTGCATGACACAGATTACTGTCCTCGGCTCGAGGTATGAAGTGGTCCGTCCAATTTGATAGTGCTACTAATTAGTATATGTAATGTTCACACATCTGTGTGTGTTGTTCATCTGCTCAGGCAATTTACATGCTTACTTCGGTACTAACTTCATGTTTAGCCCTTCATCTAGGCTGAGAGGTCCTCTTTTTCTCTCGTTAAAAGCTGCTACTTTCATACGTGCAGATTCAAGTCCCTTAGAATGTGACATACACTGTGAATCATATTGCTGATTGAGGTTAGTTACCGACTTTCCTCTGTTTTATGTTCATCGTCAGGTGATTTTTGTGGACTTGAATTGTGAGTCATCACTCCTATATGAAATTGGTATGTCAAGATATGTATGGACACTCACAAAAAAGACATTTCATCTTGAATGAACATGTCTCAAATTTCTGGTTAGCAGAAGAACAAAAGAAAACTGCACAACAATACGTGGCTTTTAAATATTAATGAAAGATTCAGGTTCATGTGCATTAACTAATATTTCAATAAATGCTTCATCTAATCCTAATTGCCAATGTGCTTGCTCTGGCCCTTACCTCGGAACCCCTCTGCTTACATCTTGCATGCCATGTGTACCAAACTGTATTGCATTAACTAGAACCTCTCCGATGCTGCAGTCTGGCGTCCTGGTAGCTGTGAGGGAGGATAAGAATCTGCCGCACCACAAATGAGATGCAAAAATAGAGGCAAGGCTTCAAGATGGTTGTTTATTCTCAGTTTTTTGGGTATTTTGTTTATGTCTTAGTTTGCATGGAAAATAGAGCATTAATATGAAAGCACAGGCATAGTTTTTTGTCTAATATTTAATTCCTTTACATTATTTTGAATGTAACAATTGAATCTGATTTCTCTATTCACCAACAGGTATGAAGTTCACATTGAACTCAACATGTAGATTGACTACAAAAACTGACTGCCACCAGCTTGGTGGTGTTTCAATGCAGCAATTACTGTTGTCTTGGACCAAGCACCAATGGGGTGATAGAAAGATCAAGGTTAATATCCTGCTCATACATTGATCGATCTAACAGTTTAGTGTCAATTACTTCATCATTCCTAATAGCAAATCCAAATTTAATGAACCCTGATGTCCTCTGTAAAAAGTTCTGAATTAGTACTAGCCTAAAACATATTTGTGATTTCAAGTTAACTCTACTTAATTCCATAGTCTACTCTAAGGATGTGTGTTTTTTCAGATTGCTCTTGGTTCTTGTATTTTTTATATGATAAGTAATATTTCTGTCCTGGCCCTTCCTTTATTTTAGCGCCTTGTGTATGGTTTGCCCCACATGACACTGTTGGACTAAGTTCATTTTTCTCCCTTCTTGTGACTGTCTTATGATAGTTTGGTTAATGGTATTACACTGTTCATGGCCTAATTGGCCTGGTGGTTCTTCACCTGATTATTGTTCTACTGAAACCACGCCAGCCCTGCCTGATTCAATGAACTGTCCATACATAACTGCATTTCATTCTATGCAGAGCTATTTGTGAACCTTTGCAAGTTCAGCTTGATGCTATATTGGTAACTGTTTACTGTCCATTTCTCTTATGCAGCAGGGGTCAATGGAATTCAGTTGGCAGCTGTGACAAGGAAACTGAACCGATAGCGAATGAACAGGAACCTGCACCATACACCTTGGTGTACCTGAATACAACAAAGATGTCTGACTACAGGAAGGAGGTACACCCTTCAGTCTATCGCAAACAGAAGTTGACTGAGGAGGAGAGGACATCGCCTGACAAGAATGAATGAAGTCGTTACCCTACACAACATGCTGGAATTTTGATTAAATCCAACTTTTGATTCAGAGATTCAGTGTTTCAGCAACATCGGCAGTCAGGTCAAAATAGGAAAGTAGGCAACGAGCTGTCAAGCTCGGCAAAAACTGAACTCACCCACCGTCCCTGGAAACTAAATCTGGCCATTGGTTGGTGGAACTACAACAATTTCACAAGCCTTGGCGGCCCTGTGGCAAGTGCGGAATTTTCTAATTGCATCCTGCCACCGTAGCGGCGTCGTGGGGTGCGGCTGCACCGAGCTGATGTCATCCTGTGGATGCAGAGGCGTCGTGGGTTGGTGCGGCTCCACCGTCAGTGAAGCGAGGAAGCGGTTGACAGCAAGAACCGCCAACACAAAGGTTATCTCGACACTCCCTCCTCTGAATTGCTGCATCTTGAGGTGCTCCAGGGTGTGCGCTAGGCAGCGGGCTGAGTCGATGGCGGGGCACTCGTCGTTGCCAGTGGCCTTGTCGACACGCTGCACATAACACATTACAAATTGATTGATGGATCAATTCCGATGGATCAAGCAGAGATACATGACAGATGGAAAGCGAGCATACCCGGAGAGTAAGGTCCTTCAGGTTCGGCATCCAGCGAAGCAGTGATAAGAGATCTAATGCATGGTGTGCCGTGGCCAACTCAACAGCCACACCAAGGGTACGAACGAACGGTAGTATCAGTACCTGCTGACGGCTGACCTGCAGAACATCAAGTAGAATGCTAAAACTTTTTTTGGAAGAACTAAAAAGGTGGATGTATCAAACAGAGGCAGGCAATTAGAGACATACCCTCATCATGTACTCGGATCTGATTACAATGTTCTGTTGGTGCATATCAACCTGATCGACAGTGTTCAAGATGCTGCAGAACATAATGTTGATCTGTACCAGGGGAGGAGGACGAGCCGCCGCCGCCTTGGGGGCAGGTACCACCCCGAGGGTGAGGCGTGTGAGTGCAGGGGCTTGGCCAATGGTGACCTTGTGGTCGGCCGTGCAGCTGTAAAATTGCAGCGCCACCAAACTTGGAGACGCAATGAGGAGACCATCTTCATTGCAGGCTTCAGTCAAGGGACACGACCGGATGGTGAGAGTCTTCAGCCCTTGCAGATCATGGACAGTTTGTGATAGATCAGACCCGTCGAAGGCGCAAGCTGTGAGTGTGAGGTACTTGAGGCTGGACCATGCGTGGCCATCCAGGTAAGCAGCTTCCATTGCGTGGCGAAGGCAAGCCCTGATGTTAACGAAACCAATTGCCAGGAAAGTGAGACGCCGGCTGCGGAGGTGCTGAAGAGGCGCCTCCATGTCCTCCGGCCTTGTCAGGTTAAGCAAGATGACTTCCTGCACCTCCCTTGCCGTCAGGATGTCGATCCATCGCCGAAGACGCTCCGGCGCGGGGAACGCCGACGAGTCGACTCGGAGGCACGCGATGGGTCCCGGGTGAACGTCCAAGATGCGGTCTATCTCCCCGGTCACGTCCACGTAGCGCCCACTCAGGCCGGGGCCCCACCTGATGATGGAATCAGCCGCCGCCACAAGCCCGGCGTCATGAAGCTTCAGCGGGAACTTCATCCAAGCCTGGAGCCGCTCCTCCTTGAAGGGGCGCTGGTAGATGAAGAGGTCGAAGTAGGGGTCGAACCGGTCGTCAGGGTAGATTCCTCGGTAGTGCAGCGCGAGCGCCACGGGGTCCTCCTTGTCGTCGTCGTTCGCCCCATCCAGCAAGATGAGGCGATCCGGCGGAGGGGGAAGAGCGCGGACCGACTTCTTGATGAGCGCGGGCGTCCGCTCCAGGGCGCCGGGCCTGTCGCCGCCGCCGCCCTTTCCGACCCCGGTCTGGGGTGCCGTATCCATCTCCGCCTTGGACTTCTCCGACGCGGATGGCCTGATCAGGGCGCTGGAGGTCGATCGGGAGGGATGGCGCAGGTAGGGATCGACCGGGTTTGGGAGGGATTGGGGGAGGATTAGGGATTGGGGATTGCAGATGCGTCGACCGTTAAGAGGGAGGGGCCTCGAGGGAGGGGGTTTTTATTTGGATTCTGTCCTCCAAGGCTCCAACCGTTTTCGTTTCCTTAGCTTCAGAGAAGCAGAGGAGGTCTGCAATTGCCAAATGATTTTTTTTTTACAAAGTTATAAGATGCTTGGCAGTTACAAAACGCAATCACGGCTAAACTAAATTGTTTCTTCTGCTGATCTTGACCCAACCATTCACGGGTGCTGCTTCTGCTGGCTGAAAGGTAACCCCCTGACTGAATGTCTGAAACTTAACCATGGTCTGATGATGGTTGCAGGCACATCATGTCTTGTGCTGCGTGAGGCTGGACAAGATCGACTTCGCGCCCATGATGGCCAGATACCGATGCTGATGACGGCAGGCTGGAAAAGCAAAAGAGAGTGTCCTTCCTAATTGTTCTTGAGATGCTGTTGCAAATTCAGTTTGGGGATGATCCACTTCTTTGCCAGATGTTTCAGGCGTCAATCACTGTGCAATTGGGGGATGGTAACTTGGCGCTGTTCTGGAAAGATAGATGGAATGGAGATGCATCCCCATCTGACATTGCACCGGATCTATGCAGACTGGTAAGGCCAAAGATTGCAAAAACAAGAACGGTTGCTGAAGCTCTGTTGGGAAGACGCTGGATAGCCGATATTGTCGGACGGCCAACAGTCAACGCCTTGCTGCAGTACATCCATTTGTGGCACATAGCTGATAACGTCCTTCTTCAGCCGGGAACCGAAGACATTGTTTCATGGAAATGGGATCCGTCAGGCACATACACGACAAAATCGGCTTACAAATTCTTATTCCAAGGAGCTACAACTTTCCCTGCAGCCAATGCAATCTGGAGGACTTGGGCACCATTGAAAGTCAAGTTCTTCATATGGTTAGCAATTAGAGACAGGTTGTGGACTGCTGAAAGGAGACACTGACAGGGCCTGCAAGATAATACCGATTGTGCTCTATGTGATCAGGGAATTGAGACTGCTGACCACCTCTTCGCGACATGTTGCTATACCCAGGAGATCTGGTATGCAGTCAGCAGGAAACTGAACATCCAAGTTCCAAGTCCTGGCCTGACAGTAATTGACTGGTGGCTGCAAATGAGATTGGGGATGACCAAGCACAAGAAGAAAGTTCTTGACTCCTCATTCATGTTGACCTCCTGGACTATTTGGAAAGAAAGGAACGACAGAGTCTTTAGCAGGTCGCCAGCCCAATCTGCTGCTCATCGGACCACGGTGATCCTTCATCAGGCTCAGCTATGGATGGAAGCCGGCGGTAAACACATGACAGTTTTGGGATGGCCGGCTGCAACTGTAGGGGTTAGAGCCCAGTAGTCCATCAGCCTAGTCAGTTTGTACCTTGAGTTGTTGTCATTCCTTTTGTAATACGGCTCCTCACTCTCAACCGTATGTGTGTGCCCGGATGACCCGTGTTGTAAGAACTTTGTTCTAATTCTTAAAGATATGCAGCTCTTCTGCGTATTCTCGAAAAACAAAGATGCTGTTGCATACATCAGCAAATAATTAGTTGTTGGAACTATCTCAAGTTTGTGTAGTAAGCTTGACTGCGCACAGATTTGTTTGAATACTTGTTGATCATTGCCCCAAAAGAGGAGGGAAAAATAGATAATTGCTGCTATCTGCAGCCTGAAAATGCTTGCTAATGGATCAGTCACAACTCACATCACCACATGTTTTCCCTGCGAGAAGAACAAAAATGTGCAACATATCATGCAGGAGAGGAGGAATACAAAGTAGGTGCAGCGAGGATAGTTTCTGAAAAGAGTTCTTCACAGCATTTGGTGCTTTAAGATGATGTCTTTGCGTGTTTAGACGACTGCCCACTTGCTGTTTCTGTTTTTTTTTCTTGGGAGGTTTACGGCAGGCAGATCGCAATTTTTTTTAGAGATGATGTTCCTAGTAAGTAGTAATTCCTTTTTCTTAAAGCCAAATAGTACCTGAGAATTATATGAATCTCAGAAGTTGAATAAGAATACTACTCCAGCTGAGAATGACTGGCATCTATACATATGTATCTTTACATTGCATTAAAGATCAGAAAATGGAGAAGATAGGCAAGCGGATTGACCGAAATAAAACAAAATGCTGCCTACAAACTGCAACTCCTGGTGCTTGTACCAACGCAAATATCACACTACACATTTCTGCCAAAAAAAGAAAAAACTGCAGATGATACAAGTAGGCATGGTGGTTTCTCAGTGCCACAAAGAGCTGCTTGGAAATTGCTCCCCCAATTGTTACGAGATTATTTTACCCTCTCTATTTGCATGCATGGTTCATCTCTTTTTAATTCTTCAGCTCATAGCCCTGTTTTGAAATTTGAACCTCCAGGATTACTCACAATGCAGGAGACCATTGACATTGACCAGCACAGTGATATGCTGCAACACCTGGAGGCAGTTGTAAATTCTAGAGACTGAATTTGGAAACATGCATGATGAGTCTGAGAATGAGATATATGAATCTCATAGGATGAATTCAAATAAAACACAAGATCCAGTTGATCTGGCATCTCTTAAGTAAGATTACATAGAAACTCAACAGCAAGCTCCAGCTGAAGTTGAAGGCAGTGGATTGAGATGGAGGAGGAGGCTCTGGCATGCCGAATCGATCATCTTCCAGTCCCAGTGCAAGCTAGCTTTGTGGTCTGATCGTCTGATCCAGTCCAGCGTAAAATTCTCTCAAGGCCACCTCGAACTGCTCCGGGTCCACCTCCTCCTCCTCCTCCTCCTCGTCGTCGCTGGAGCCATAGCGCGGCCTGCCGTCCTCATCGATGTAGAGGAACGGGATCCTGAAATTCCTGATCCTCCTCCTCCTCCTCCTCCCCTGTTCCTGCTCCTGCTCGTGGTCGTCCTCCGTAGACAGCTGGTGGCGGCAGAGAGGGCAGACGGCGTTCCGGCGGAGCCACTCGAAGATGCAGTGCTCGTGAAAGGTGTGCGAGCAAGGCATGGCCCTCACCGGAACTGGATGGGCCTTGTCGGAGTAATCGAGATCCTGAAGGCAGATGGCGCAGCAGTCGTCGTCGGACCCGTCCGTCGGCGGCGCCGTCACCTCCCGCAGGCCTTGGATGGCCTTGCTGGAGGCGGCGACGCGGCCGCGCTTGTTGCTGATGGAAGCGGCGGCGGCATCGCCTCGGGTGAGTGACGAGACCGACGCCGGCGGGTAAAGCGGCGGCGGCGTGGCTTGGTCAAACAACGGCGGCGACTCTCCTCCTCCTTGGGCTTCGATCTCCCCAATCTCCCACACTATATCTTCTTCCATGGCAGGGATCGGAAGGGAGACGGCACCCAAGAGGAACAATGGCCAAGACAGAGACGACGAGTTGATTGATGGATGGATCGATTGGTTATGTAGGCGGTGGTGGCGGCAAATCACCGGGAGTCGGACTCCGATCTGCTGCTGCTGCTTGGATCGCACGCGCGCGGTGTCCGATTCCGATCCGGCCTCCTCGATTCCGATCCGCATCCAGAACCTACCTTCTCGTCGGGCAATTGCAGGTTCAGACTTCAGAGGTGTCATCAGCCACTGAACAGGTAGGTCTTGTTTTTGATCTGCAAGCTGCAGCTTCCTGAAACAACTGTAATTGTAGCTTCCCTTGTTGGCGCAATGGATCTCATCTACTGCAAATTTGCAATTTTATTTGGCCAGTTTCTTTTAACTTTCTAATTAGCATGGCTATGTATGCCAGTAGTGCCTTTTTCCCTTTTTACGTTTTAACTCCTCCGGGCAGATGGCATTCACCTCCCCATCCGTAGAGCTACAGATTCTGAAAACTAACACTGAATGCTTCAAATTTTGCCAAAGTTCAGAGATATTTATCTGTCAAACTAATTATCCTTTGAGCGTACAACTGTTATAGAACTTGTAGCACTATGTACCAGCTCCATCCAATTTCTAGTAAAGGTTCATGGTCGGCTATAGTTTGAAATTTTATGAAATTTAGCAAGTTTGGTGATCTGAGCAGCTGACTGCGCTGTTGATCGTCCAAAGACTCTGTCATTCCGTTCTCGCCAAATGGTCCAAGAGATCAACATGAAAGAGGAGTCGAGGCCCTTTCTTTGTGCCTGTTAAAACCCAGACGCATCTGCATCCACCAGTCGACCAGCGACCCTGTTGGAATAGGAGTTTGGACGTTGAGTAGTCTGCTGACTGCATACCAAACCTCCTTGGTGTAGCAGCAATCCATGAAGAGGTGATCGGTGGTCTCCACTCCTTGGTCACAAAGTGCACAATTTGAATTATCTTGGAGGCCTCGTTTGTGCCTCCTTGCTACAGTCCACAACCTGTTTTTGATTGCTAGCCACATGAAGAACTTGATTTTCAATGGTGCCCAAGTCTTCCAGATCGCATTGGCTGCAGGAAAAGTCGTGGCTCCGAGGAATAGGAATCTATAAGCTGATTTGGCCGAGTAAGTGCCTGTTGCTTCCCATTTCCAGGACACAATGTCCTCAACCCCCGGCTGAAGGGAGACTGAATTGACCGAGTGTCATAACTGAATATACTGAAACAAAGCTTCTACTGTTGGATGTCCGACAACATCAGACACCCAACATCTGTCCATCAGAGCTTCAGCAACCGTTCGCGATTTGACGATCCTCGGCCTTACCAATCTACAGAGATCAGGTGCGATGTCGCATGGGGAAGCATCTCCATTCCATCTATCTTTCCAGAACAACGCTAGGTTGCCATCTCCCAGTCGCGCAGTGATCGACGCCTGGAACATCTAACGGAGGAGCGGATCGTCTGCAAACTGAACTTGCAGATATTTCCATGGTCAGTTGGCGTCAGTGCGTTGCAGCCAAAGCCATCTCAGGCGCAGTGCATAGGAGGCCAGCTTGAGATCCTGGATCCCCAATCCTCCAAACCTTGTCGGCTGCAAGTCCCTATCCATGCCACCATGCAGTGTCCTCCTTGGCAAGTTCGCTTCCCCGCCCACAAGAAACCCCGGCGGCGTTTGTCTATTTCATGAATAACCTAGTCCGGCAGCTTCAAGGAGATGATGGTGTGAATTGGAATTGAACTCATGACACTTTTAACAGTGGTGAGCCTACCTGCCTTGTTCATAAGAGGAGCTCTCCAGGCCAACATGCTGCGCGAGATTTTATCCACCAGAGGTTGGAAATGCACCTTTCGCAACCGCCCTATTGACAGTGGCAAACTGAGATACTGAAGTGGGAAGTCTGATAGACGAGCCGGCAAGATATTAGTGATTCTGCCAATCTGCACTTTAGAGCATGCAATCGGAGCAATGAAGCTTTTATGCAGATATGTGTGTAGGCCGGAGGCATTGGCAAGGAAAGCAGCAGCTCCCTGATTGCCACCACATCTCTCACTTTCGGTGCAAGGAACAACATGACATCGTCGGCATACACTGAACACTGGTGGTGTATGGCCGGGCTTGCAGGCAGCGACAGAATGCCTTCATGGGCTGCCTTGCTAATAAGAGGGTGCAGCACCTCCATCATCAAGATGAAAAGCATTGGAGACAATGGATCCCCTTGCCTCACCCCTCTTGCATTGTGAATTGTCCTCCCAGGTTCCCCATTCAGAAGGATTCTAGTGGAAGCAGATGAGGTTAGGGAAGCAATCCAATCTCGCCATCGTCTGCCAAACCCCATGGCTTCCAGAACCCGTAGCATAAAGACCCAGTCCACGGTGTCAAAAGCTTTGGAGATGTCAAGCTTCAACAGCAGCGACGGTTTTTTCTTTATGTAGAGCAACTTGGCTGCTCGACGTACTTAAAGTTATCATGGATTGATCGCCTCTTAATGAAAGCGCTCTGGTTAACATCAATCAGCTTATCGAGCTCTGGTGCAAGTCTGTTAGCCAGAAGCTTCGCCACCAGCTTAGCAAAGCTATGAATTAAGCTTATGGGGCGATAGTCACCCGGGCTCTTAGGATCAGGACCTTTTGGGATCAAAGTGATGAGAGACCCATTTAACCGGTACAAATATGCACAAGCATTTCTGTAGAATGCATTGAACCCTGCCATTATGCCGTACTTGATCACCGACCATGCTGATCTGTAGAACTCTGCCGTGAACCCGTCAGGTCCTGGCGACTTGTCATTCGGCAAGGACTTAACTGTGCGCCAGACCTCATCCTCTGAAAAAAGGTGCTTCCAGGTGCGTGAGGTCGGCCTGCTGAATTCCTAGAGCTAGGAAGTTGATAGCCTCAGAACGCTGGTGCGGTGTGCCAAGGATTTTGGTGAAGTGCTGGAACAGCACCTCCTCTTTTTCCTGCTGTGTCACTGCCACACCTTCATCTGTGTGAAATTGAGCTATGAACTTCTTGTTAGTTCTGTTGCTAGATTGCAAGTGAAAGAGTTTCGTGTTGGCATCTCCCTCCTTCAGGAAGATGATACGCGAGCGTAGGCGCGCCATAGTTCTCTCCAAGGAGGAAAGGCCGAGAGCTTTCAGTTTGAGTTCTTTCCGCAGCTGAACCGTGCCTCTTGTGCCTTATCAAGCCACAACACAATTGTTCTTGCAATGAGAAGCTGTGACTTAATTTGGCCGACGGTACGTTGGCTCCAGCTTTGGAGGTGCCTTGCCGTGTTCTTTAGTTTCGCATCAATCCTGTAGAGAGGATCGGTGATAGCGTCATTGCATACCCAGCCTGCCTGCACGGCATCTAGATACCCCGGGATTTTAAGCCACCAATTTTCAAAGTGGAAGCGCCGCTTAGCGTGGAAAGAAGCGTTGGTTGAAATGAGTAGGGGGCAATGGTCCGAAATGTCTGAGGATAGCGCCTGGAGATAGCAGAACGGGTAGTTTAGCTCCCAGTCCACCGCGACAAGGACCCTGTCCAACCTTTCCGTCGTGGGAGTGCTTCGCTCGTTGCTCCAAGTATAGCGGCGTCCGTGGAGGAAAATGTCTTTGAGCTGCAAGTCGACGACGAAGCGCCTGAACCGGCCCAAGTTCCTTTGGTTAATGTTCACGTTGTTTTTATCAGATGCATGGAGAAGGAGGTTGAAGTCGCCAACAATGATCCAGGGGCCGGTTAAGAGAGCATGTATGGAGCGCAATTCAGCGAGGAACTTAATTTTATCGGTGTCAGGCTGCGGTCCGTAAACCGTGGTTAGAACCCACTGCTCGTTGGTTGCTTCGACGGCAATGTTGACAGTCACCGAGAAGCGCCCGGAGTTCATGACAGTGCAACACACCTCAGGGCCTTTACATGCCACAAGGATCCCGCCACTGGCACCCACTGAAGGCAAGTAGGCAAAGCTCGCGAACCGTGTTCCGAGCGTTTCGCTGACAAGAAATGACGAGATCGCAGCCAACTTGGTTTCTTGAATACAAACGATCGAGGCATTGGCATCGGCCACTACCGATCGGAGATGGTCTCTACGACTCCGCATGCCCAAACCACGCACATTCCACACTAGGATATTTAGGTTACACTGATTCATGATGATGGAGTTGCAACTGAGGGCTGGGAGATGGCAGCAGCATCAGGCAGCGATGGTAGAGGCAGCCTGCTGAGCCGCCGTTCTGAGCTCGTCGTCAGAGAGCAACCTCGCCGCCGGGAAGATGTCGCGCAGGGCGGCAAAATGCTGAGGTAACATGGCCGCCGCAATGAACCTGTCAAACTCTTTCGCCGCCTGGTGGTGCAGCTCCTCATCGGGCGCGATGATGCCCAGCTTGCGCATGGCCAACACTTCCCCTTTCTTGGACGGCCGGACGAGCGCGTTCAGCGCCTGGTTCGCGAGGCGGCCGCTGCGGCGCGGGGCGGAGACGGGGTTTGCGGTGTTGGTTGCCGGTGGTCCGATCTGCGACGTTGCTCCGATCAAAGGTGCCTGCAGCGCCAAGCGGATACTGGAAAGAAACTTCGTCGTCTTCGCCCGGGCGGCGGCAGAGCAGGAACCTGGAGAAGGCTGCGGCGGTTGGCACGGTGTCTGAGCGTGTTCATTCGTTGCCGCACGTTCCTGGCGCACCGGTGCCCCAGCGTGGCACCTGGCACCAGTTCCTGCGTCCTTGGGCCTGCGAAGGCTGAGCGTGTCCCGCCGCCGTTTCTTCATCAAAATCCAGCCGGACGGGGGAGACCACTTGGTCCTGCTGAAGCTCGCCATCGGAACAAGTTTGCCCCCTCTTGGAACGGCGCACGTACGTGCGGAGCACGGGCGCGCACGAAGCCAGGGTCGTCCGCGCCGGGGTTGTGGCGCGCGAAGTTGAATCCCGCGCTTGCGTCAGTCGGGATTCCAGGAGCATTGGGTCGTGCATGTGACTCACAGGAGCCATTGGACTCGTGACGCAGGAACAGTGCGGCGTCGTCCTCGAACGCGCTGCGAGCGGCGCCGGGCCCACGGCGTTCGGCGGAGCAGACGCCTTCCCATTGGGGAAAGTTGACCCGCTGAGCAGCAGGCGACGTGCGCTGCAGCGCGTTCACGGGCGACATGGCGCTGCGGCCTTTTGCCTCGGTCTTCGTGCGTGAAGAAGACAGCTCCTGCCCCGCTGAGCTGGGCGCCGGTTGCTCCCTCAGCTGCTCCGCCGGTTGAGGCACGGACCGGTCGCCGACCGGCGAACATGGCCCCGGCTCGCCGGCAGCAACCACCTGCTCCGGCGTCGTCGTTGCGGCGGGCGAGGAGGCGAGCACAGCGGGCTGTGGCCTGGGCGAACGCGCAGTGGGTGAACGCGAACGCGCACAGCACGCGCCGCCGGCACACCGCGTCCGCGCACTGGAGCTTGGTCCCTGAGTAGAAGCGCCGTCGCAACCATCCTCGACGCCAGGCTGTATGAAGAAGCCATGCAACCTCGGACCCACTCCGCGCGATTCTCCATAACCGCGATCGGGGTTTCCATCATGACCCGAGTCTCCATCGTCGGAGGGAGGCGACGGCTCCGGGGAAGGCGACCTCGAACGGAAGTCAGCAACGTTCCTGAGATGAATGAGCACGTTATAGGCTAGTACCTTCTTCAGCCTGAGATATGGCGGCAAGTTCCCAAAGATGCGTTGCATGTCGGGGTCATCGTATGTGACGCGATGCCCGTGGCCCGTGCTCGGCGATGAAGATCGTCTTGCGCCGCGGAATTCTTGCCGGATCATCTGTCCATGCCGTCAGCTTCATTCTGGACATGTCAGAACATGAACAAGCTTGATACTTTTGTGAATTTCCCAATCCATGAGACCATGACCTCAGTATGAGCAAGTATGTGAAGCAGATGTCGAGAGGTGATAAGCAGCCCATGTATGAACTCTATGCGCTGATCAATCATAATGATGATCTGGGTGGTGGACACTACTCAGCATACGCAAAGGTACTTATATTTTCGTGTCGCTGTTATATTAACATATTATATTTACATATGTTTACATTATTGTAAGTGTTCTTAATTGTATAGCTTCCTGGAACCGCTTATGGTGTCACTTGCAGGAATTATTATTTCTTTTTTATTTCCAAAGGATGAAGAGGACTACGAGGAGGCCAAGTTCGATGCTCCAATGCTCTTCTAGGCAGATGGCATTCACCTCCCATCCAATGCTCCAACAGAGTTACTGGACCTGAGACATTTAAATAACTCCTTCCTAACGTACAACGGTGTAACCATGTCCTGAATATATCATATACAAACTACTAGTATTTGCAAGCAATATGGTAACTGCATACTTGACTCTTGATCACATCAACAGGACATCACCTCCATTGTCGTCTAGTCCGGTTAGGATACCTGGCTTTCACCCAGGCGACCCGGGTTCAAATCCCGGCAATGGAGTTAAGCTCATCATGACATCAACTGTTGCATTGGGCATTTAACCTAGCTTGACTTTTTGATGGATCAATCTGCAAACAGCTTCTTCCTTATAGGTATTTCTCCATTAGTCCTAAAAATTTAGTTTTCGTTTGTGTTTAACCTCCTACCCCTATGGCATTTACATGATCACTACATATAGCGTATAATATTATTATATGATAATAATATATACATATGACCCTCACCCATAGCAACGCACGGACAAATTTGCTAGTTATATAAAAAATACAAGAACCAAGAGCAATCTGAAAAAAACACACATATCCTTAGAGTAGACTATGGAATTAAGTAGAGTTAACTTGAAATCACAAATATTTTTTAGGCTAGTACTAATTCAGAACTTTTTACAGAGGACATCAGGGTTCATTAAATTTGGATTTGCTATTAGGAATGATGAAGTAATTGACACTAAACTGTTAGATCGATCAATGGATGAGCAGAATATTAACCTTGATCTTTCTATCACCCCATTGGTGATTGGTCCAAGACAACAGCAATTGCTGCATTGAAACACCACCAAGCTGGTGGCAGTCAGTTTTTGTAGTCAATCCACATGTTGAGTTCAATGTGAACTTCATACCTGTTGGTGAATAGAGAAATCAGAGTCAATTGTTACATGCAAAATAATGTAAAGGAATTAAATATTAGACCAAAAAAAACTATGCCTGTGCTTTCATATTAATGCTCTATTTTCCATGCAAACTAAGACATAAACAAAATACCCCAAAAACTGAGAATAAACAACCATCTTGAAGCCTTGCCTCTATTTTTGAATCTAATTTGTTGTGCGGCAGATTCTTATTCTCCCTCACAGCTACCAGGACGCCAGACTGCAGCATCGGAGAGGTTCTAGTTAATACGATACAGTTTGGTACACATGGCATGCAAGATGTAAGCAAAGGGGTTGCGAGGTAAGGGCCAGAGCAAGCACATTGGCAATTAGGATTAGATGAAGCATTTCTTGAAATATTAGTTAATGCACATGAACCTGAATCTTTCATTAATATTTAAAAGCCACGTATTGTTGTGTAGTTTTCTTTTGTTCTTCTACTAACCAGAAATTTGAGACATGTTCATTCGAGATGAAATGTCTTTTTTGTGAGTGTCCATACATATCTTGACATACCACTTTCATATAGGAGTGATGACTCACAATTCAAGTCCACTAAAATCACCTGACGATGAACATAAAACAGAGGAAAGATGGTAACTAACCTCAATCAGCAATATGATTCACAGTGTATGTCACATTCTAAGGGACTTGAATCTGCACGTATGAAAGTATCAGCTTTTAACGAGAGAAGGAGGGCCTCTCAGCCTAGATGAAGAGCTAAACATGAAGTTAGTACCGAAGTAAGCATGTAAATTTCCTGAGCAGATGAACAACATCCACACAGATGTATGAACATTACATATACTAATTAGTAGCACTATCAAATTGGACGGACCACTTCATACCTCGAACCCAGGACAGTAATCTGTATCATGCAGCTGTAAGTAGGCACCATTTCATAGTTAATCATGCATTCTTGATGAGGGCTCCAGGTCAGTTGAGCATATATTGCAATGTAATCTGCATAACTGCATGAAAGAATAATACAATCGAATGAAGATTATATAGAATTAGGCAGCATTCTCTATGATTTTAAAAATGCAGAGAACTGAAAAGAAGATCATTTTAAGTAAACAAGAAGGCACGGCGGGAGTAGCCCTGCAAATAAATGTTGAAGCTACAGGAGTCAACTAAAGCAAAACTAAACAATCCATTGAGATCATGTAATCGACATTTGGAGCAACAGGCTTACCTGTACTTGGGCATACCGACATAGGCTGGCTACACTTGTCATGGCAAGCTAGCGAGCATTAGGCGATGCTGTCACAGGAAGCATAGGCAAGGCAGGTATGATCTATTTTGTGCAAAGCCACAGTTAAAGCTAGAAGAGCAAGGATACCAGTGGCGAGTAAAATGCCATGTAAGTAGTACCAAGACCTAGGACTCCGCTTTGCTATAAAGCAGCAAACTGCCAGTTCGACATTTATCGTAACAAGCATCCATATCCATCTAGTATATGTTTTTAAGGAAGTCTGATGGAGCGCACGCGGCAGGGCCGACGGCCACGATCAACCGGGGCGCGGCCAACAGTAGAACAGTGGTAGAAACAGGTATTTTCAGTATTTGTTGCAAAGTTCACATGTTTTCAGTATTGGTATGTCAACAAATCTGTGATAACTAATGCCAATTGTATTGTACTTTACAAAGCAACTGACAGGTACTCGGTAAATTCCATGCCTGCATTTTTTCCGTCATTCATACCAATAACTCAAGTCTTGTGTAAAACTGAAAAGCTAAATTTCCTAGGTGAAGGTGTTCCTGAATGGTTCTCAGATTAAGATATGACTGGAGTTTATATGCTTACAATTATATCCAGAGTTTTGTCCCTTTTGTGCATGCCTAAAATTATCTGAATGTGATAGCAGAAGTCATGTTGAGAATCGCAGCAATAGTAAAGGCATTGCAACCATTACACTTTGCAAGTACAATGTCGCATTGCTGCATTACATATGAGTTTCAGAGTTTGGCTTCCAAATATACTATCTTAAGGATTTTTCAAACAAGGGCAGATCAAAATTTATCTCTGATAGGTACCAACAAAAGCAGTATAGTAATATGCACTGCTTTATTTTATTTTTTTTTTGAACGAATTGGCACGGGATAGTGCCTATTGCATTGATAAAGAAGATAGTTACAGATTTTACATTGGGGTTACCGGGTGTTGTTTTTCATACGCGATTACTCTCTGGATAAGAATTTCGCTAGTGGACTCGCCCCCGCTAAAATCCATGTGTCTGCTTCCGCCTTGATGTGCGCCTGCAGGGAGGGTGCTGCCATTCCTTGATGGTCGAAAATTCGTCGGTTTCGTTCCTTCCAAATTTCCCAGATTACCAATAGGCTCATCGAGCAGGTTCCTTTCCGAGGAGCTTCTGTCCGTGTAGTCATATTGATCCACCACTCAAGCGCGGTGTTACATGGTGGCCATTCCGAAGGATGCAGGCCGGGTTGCGATGCCCAACTGGTTACGAGACCCCATATCCGTTTGGTGTACCTGCATTGTGTCAGGAGATGATGAGCAGTCTCTTGGTGTGCATGGCATAAGGGGCAACATGGCGAGTGCGGCCATCCCCTTCGCGCGAGCCGATCCGCTGTCCACACCCTATCCTGTAGTATCAGCCACGCGAAAAATTTGCATTTCGGTGGGGCCCAAGCTTTCCATATTGTGCTGCTGTGCGGCGCGTAAGTTGATCCAAGAAACTGTGCGTTGTATGCTGATGCCGTTGAGTATTGCCCGTTTGGCGTGAATTTCCAGCGGATCGTGTCTTCATTTTGTGCTTGTAGGCTCGCTGTCTGTACGAGTCTCCATAGGGTGGTGAATTCGCGTAAGTGCTGCACTGCTAGGCCGGCGTGTATGTTTATATCCGTCACCCACCTATTGTTGTGTAAGGCTGCTGCAAGAGTTTTTTTCTTCCCCTTAGTTATTTTGTATATGTTGGGCGCAATGTCCTTTGGCCGTTCTCCGTTTCCCCACGCATCGTGCCAGAATTTTATTTTGCTTCCATTTCCCACTGTGATGTCTGTGCATGCAGCGAATAATCGTCGGTCAGAGCCGTCGCATGGGATCTCCGTTCCTATCCATGTTTTTTCCGGGGACTCCCACTCATGCCAAAGCCAGCGGAGTCGCAGAGCTCTCGCGAAGTTTTGGAGGTTTAGGACTCCCAAACCGCCATTATCCTTTGGTAAGCAGGTTTTGGTCCAGTTGACCTTGCATTTGCCTCCTGTTAGCTGAGTGTCTCCAGCCCAGATGAATCTCTTCCTTATTTTATCTAGTTCTTCCAGGACTTCGCGTGGTGGTTTTAAAATAGTAAGCAGATATAGAGGTTGCGCAGAGAGTACAGCTTTGGTGAGGCAGATTCGGCCTGCTTGTGAGATATTGCGGTTCTGCCATCCCGATAGCTTCTTAGATGCTTTATCTATAAGGGGTTGGAAGTCTACCCTCCTGAGGCGCCTTATTGCCAGTGGTAGCCCGAGGTATTTTAGCGGGAAGCCAGTGCGAGTGATTGGCCATTCGGATAGTATTTCATCGAGGTCTACGTTAGTGCAGCTAATGGGAGTCACTGTCGTTTTTTGTAGATTTGTTTGTAGCCCTGTTGTCTCGCCGAAGAAATGTAGGAGTTTTGTCACATTGGTTACATCGTCCTTTGTTGGTTTGACAAAGATAGCCGCGTCATCAGCATACATGGAAATGCTAGTGCGCAGCATGCGTCCGTCCAGTTTTTGAAGTAGCTTCATTTCTGTCGCCGTGCGCATGAGTTGGTACAGTGGGTCTATTGCCAGGATGAAGAGAAAGGGGGAGAGGGGGTCTCCTTGCCTTAGTCCCCGTCCATGTACTATTGCGTCGGACGGGGATCCGTTGATTAGGATTTTGGAGGTTGATGTGATTAGTAGTGCCGTGATCCAGCTACGCCATCTTGCAGAGAATCCTCTATGTTGTAGTAACTCGAGCAGGTAGTCCCACCGTACGGAATCGAAGGCCTTTGAGATATCCAGTTTCATTAGCAGTGTCGGCTTGCCTCGTCTGTGGAACCTTCTCGCCATGTTGCGGACATATAAGAAATTGTCATGGATACTTCGTCCTTTAATGAAGGCACTCTGGCTTGGCGAGATCAATTTGTCCATGTAGGGCTGAAGCCTAGTGGCTAGGGCTTTGGTAATGATCTTGGCTATTGCATGTATGAGACTGATCGGCCGGAAATCGTTGATACTTTCTGCTCCGTCTTTTTTGGGTATCAGCACGATAGCTGCGGTGTTAATTAAATTGAAGTCGTTGCATCGCCCAGCGTGGAAGGCGTTTACCGCTGCTGTGATGTCTCCCTTGACGATGTCCCAGCAAGACTTGAAGAACAATCCTGTGAAACCATCCGGGCCTGGCGCTTTATCTTTGGGCAGGGCGGTTATCGCATTTTGTATTTCTTCCTCTGAGAAAGGATCGTCAAGTCCGGATAGGTCCACCGATGGAAAATGCAGGTGTTCCCAGTTGAAAGTTTTGGTGCGGGCTGGGGGCGTGGACATGACCGTGCTGAAGTGACTTTGGATGATTTGCTGTTTTTGTAGGTGCGTCACAGCCCATTCGTTTCCTCTCCTCAATCGCTGAATGAAGTTTTTTCGTCGTCTCCCATTTGCCTTAAGATGAAAAAATTTTGTATTCGCGTCTCCTTCGCGTAGGTAGGTTATCCTAGAGCACTGTTTTTTCCTTGCTTTCTCTATGGCCGCCCATCCCAACAGTCGTTGTTTTAGTTTGGCCCGTATAGTGTGCTCAGATGCCGTGAGCGTTCTTGACTCTTCAGCTATATCAAGGCGTAGGATCACTTCTTGTGCCATATGTAGTTTTAGACGAGCATCTGAGACATGCGTTCGGCTCCATGTCCGAAGTGCGCGGGCCGTATTGTGTAGTTTGCAACCCAGCCTGTGGAACGGCTCAGTATGGGCTGTCGGCTTTGACCATTCGTTGTTTACCGTTTCGCGGAATCCAGGCAGTCTTGCCCAAAAGTTTTCGAAACGGAAGGGAGTCGGTTTGCGAGGTCCTGATTGTTGCGCTAGTATCAACGGGCAGTGGTCTGAGTGCGAGGAGGATATGGCGTGGAGAACGTGATTGTCAAATTTTATATCCCAAGGTGCATTGCAGAAAACTCTGTCAATTCGCGTTAGCGTCGGCTGGCGTCGTGCATTGCTCCAGGTGAAACGCCTATTTTGTAGGTGTATTTCTTTAAGACCGCAGAAGTTCAGGGTTGCCCTGAAGGCTCTCATGAGGCTCCGGTTTAGGTTGGAATTGTTCTTGTCTGCCGCACTATATATTAGGTTGAAGTCACCTAGTATTAGCCATTGGGTGTCGTCGTCAGGCGCTATGGCTCGTAGTTGACGTAGGAATGCAGGCTTTGCCGAGTGTCTTGCCGGACCGTACACTGTCGTAAGTTGGAAGCGGTCGTTGCTGTGTTTGACTATTGCTGTCGCTGAAATGCAAGAGCGACTGGTTTGGATATCCTGCAGATCAAAAACTCCCCCGTCCCAGAGTACTAGTATGCCGCCTTTTGTGCCTGCGGCCGCTTGATATGTGAAATTTGATAAGCGAGGCCCTCCTAGTAGATGTACTAGTGCCGCGTCGATGTTTTGCAATTTGGTTTCCTGTAGACAGACAATGTGGCATGGTGTAGCCGCTATGGTTTCGCGTACTGTAAGACATCTTGCAGGGGAGTTCAACCCTCGCACATTCCAACTCATTATTTGAAAATTGTTACTCATTAGGGGCATGTCTGTAGCGCACGGAGGTGGACGGATCGGTGGGCTGATCGGATTTCAGTTGATGCGGCCATTGCGTTTTAACTTGTCGAGTGGTAGTCCCCTGGGCGCATCGCGTTGTGGTCGAGGTTGCCGTTATTGTGGATTTGCGAGCGTCTGCGCATTTTGCAATAGCTAGAAAAGGCGTCCCTGTTTTAGGTGAGTCGTAGTCGGGGCGTAGTGCGTAGTTCATGGTTTCTGCCCGAAGGTCGCAGCCAGCAGGGCTAGAGTGGAGTCCTCCCCGAAGGTCGCAGCCAGCAGGGTGAGGAGCATCCATATAAGGTACATATAGGTAGCAATGCATAAACTGATAGAGGGACGCTGGACGTAAGTGCCACAGTAGAGGTTTATGGAGCCGCATGGTGCATCTGTTGGAGCTCATCGATATCAACGCCGGCCATCTGTAGAAGGGCTTCATTAGCTTGATCCGCCGCTGCGTCGTCAAGGTCGAAGAGAGTAGTCATGGCGGCGATAATGTAGTCCGGCAGTGGTCCCTGAAACATGTTAAGAAAATCCTGCAAAATCTGCTCAATTGGCGTTATGTCTTCATTTCCGATGCCTAGTTTTTTGCAAAGATTGCGCTGCGCTCGTTCTACCGCTGGCATAGCCGGTTTTTTAGCTAAACGTGCGCTGCGCCGAACTTTGGTCATGTCAAAGGTGCGGCTTTTGCGTGTGCGCTGCGGTGGGGTGTGTAGCAGAACTGGTGGTGGTGGGTTTACGAACAGGTTCTCCACTTGGGGCTGTTGCATGACTTGTGTCTCGGCGGATTGTATCTGGGAGAGCGTGGGCCGGTTTGGAGTTGTGTTGTTGGCCGTTCTGGTGCGGCGGTGGTATAGTATGGGCGCTGGTTTTGTTTTGCGGGCCGCAGTGTTGTGCTCAGTGTTGTGCTGTTGGGCCATAGTGGCTATGTCCCCTCGGCATGCTTCCTGTCGCAGCGATGATGGGCTCCCGAAGTGGGCTTCCGGCCTCCCCCTTGCCGTGGCAAGTTGGTTTCCCTGGCGGGCCGCCCCACCAGGAGGGCAACCTTGCTGGGCCGCCCTGCCGGGCGAGCCATTCTTCTTCCGCTGGGCCGTGTTGCCAGACAATGCTGCTAGCTGGGCCTCATCGCTAGGAGAGTCCTCTCGCTGGGCCAGGTCGCGCGGGCTCCGCCGGTCGTCCTCAGTCACCATGCACAGTGCATCGAGGGCGCTGCTGACCTCGTCGACCGTCGGAGAGGCCGCCGTCGCCTCCGCCGCCGGCCCCAGCATCAGCGCCGAGCGGAGCGTGGTGAAGACCCGCGGCAGCGGCACAGGAGCGGACCAGGCCTCATCCCCCGTCACCTCGTCGTCGATGCCGATCCGATCCGCCAGCCAGCTGGCCTTGCGGAGGTACTCGTCGGCGCCGTCTTTCCAGAAACGCTTCCTGGCATCTAATGTGGAGGGGTCAGCAGAAGGAGGTGCTTCGATTACCTGTTGGTGGATGTAGTCCTTCAGAGTTGCCGCCTGCGCCGCGAAGAGGGCTTGGAGCTGGGATGGAGGTAAGGCTGCAAGTCTCTGATTGTCGTCGTCGTGGCGCCGTCCGCTCGGGGGGCCGTAGTTGCGCCGTGGTGGAGAGCGGGTGCGGTCACGGCGTGTTGTTTCCGCGCACCCCCAGTAATCGGACTTGAAGTGGCACCCCTGTCCTGGGTGGGTGTAGTCGTCGTCTTGGTCGTCGTCATCGCCGCGACGGGACGGCCAGTTGAATGGCCGGTCGTCGCAGCGTTGTCGTGCCGCCTGGCGCTTGGCGCCGTCATCTTTGTTGCGGTGGGCTTGATGAGTGGAGATGTCGCGTCGCCGTCCACCGTCTTCTGGTTCCCCCACGGCTCTGCGTCTTGGCTCTGTTCTGTGGCCGCCCGCCGGGGCGCGCCGCCCTTCGTTGTGGTCGCCTGCTGAGCTCTCCCGCGGTGGTCGAGGTAGTCGCGCCGGATAGCGCGAGCGGGCGTCGGAGGGCGCCCCGTCAATCAGGCCGTAGCGCCATTCGTAGCGCCGCCTGATGGGGACGATGCTCTGTGGGTTGTCGATGGCTTGCTGGAGGTCCCGCGCCGCCGCCGAGTAGTCCTCCAGAAGAGGCAGGTGTATGAAGACTTCATACCGAGTCCCTTGCTGCCATGGCAGCTGCAAGGGCTCGGCCGAGACAGCGAAGGAAGAAGAGCTTGCTGCTGGGCTATTGGTGAAAGCGAGCCATACCTTCTTCGGGATTTCACTTGGGTCGACGGTCCAAGCCCAGAGTTCTATGTGTCTGGAGTCCGCCGGTTGAAGAAGATCGGTGACGATGTGTTGTAGAGCGCACTTGTGGCCGATGACTCGCTCCACGATCTCCGGTGTCCACGCGTGCGCCGGAATCCCGTCGAGGCAGAGGCGGACTCTGTAGAAGATGCGGAATCCCAGTGCGTGGGTGAGGCTTCGCCAGGGGCGGAGGCAGATGTCGATGCCGGCGCCTGTGAACCTGCGTCGCCGTCGTGCCGCCGCCGCATGCTCCGCCTGCTCGAACTTGATGAGGTAAGGTTCGGGCTGGTGGAGAGTGACTGTGACGTCTCCTGGCCTCAGGTGGAGCTCTCTGGTGAGGAGTGCGGCGATATCCCTGGCGCCGGCAGCAGGGGGCAGGTGTATTGCCCACGGAACGAGTGCGCAAGCTTCCCAGTCGCAGGCATCATGCTGAAGGTGGAAGGTGGGGGAAACGAAGACGGTCTCAACCTCCGGCCTGGTGTTCGGGTCGCCAATAGCCATTTTGGGTGCGGCGGCGCTTGGTTTTGCTGGGTGGCGGTTGTGGCTTTCAGGGGCGCTGCGGTGTGTATGAGGGCTTGTGCTTTGGTTCAGCGGGCGGCGGTGGTGGGTGGGGGGTCTGGCGGTGGGTGGCGGATGATGGCGAGCAGGCTCCGGCGGTGTGGAGGTGCAGGGCTCAAATCGGCGAGGCGGCGGTCCCTCTGCTCTGCACTCGCGCTCTCTGTGCCCGGAGCGCCGGCACCGGAAGCAGCGCACCGGGTCGCGGCACTCGGAGGCGAAGTGGTTGGGGGCAAGGCAGCGGAAGCAGAGTCCCTGAGTCGCCCGCTTAAAGGCCAGCAGAGCTCGGCTTGATGGCCGTCTTGAAGTGTCGCTGCGGCTCCGGTCATGTCCGCCGTCGCGTCTTGGCTCCTCGGGCCGCGCTTGCCGCCGCGTTCTTCGGCTTGTCACAGTGTGCCAATCCTGGAGATCCGAATTGTGCCGCTGAGCCCCCTTTACTCCCCCATACGGAGGTCCAGGAGGCGGAGGCGCTGGTGCGGGGTCTTGAATGCGCCGCGTTGCTGTCGTGTCGCCGGATGTACGCCGTCGTCCTTGGGTCGGTGGGCTGCCGTCACCAGGGTGGCGTAGATGTACTCGAGCAGGTGAGGTATTGAAGGCTCTGCCGCTGACGACTTCTGCGTAGGATCGCATCCTACACCGCGCGTCGGGTCTGTGGGCAGCAGGCAGGAGATCTTGAAGGGGAGGTCGCGGATCCGGCGAGGTGACCGCCGGATCCGGCGATTCCGGCACCCAATCGACCTCGGTCGTCGGCCGCCGGTGAATCCGCGGTGGTGGCGGCGGGGAGGCATGGGTAAACTGCGCCCAGGCTCTCGCTGAGGTGGGGGATAGGGGTCCGGGCAGGTGGATCTGGGCGCGGTGGATCTGAGGTTGGGTGGGCGCCGGCAATGGTGGGCGGCGCGGCGGTGGTGGAGCGGCGGGGGCTTGGGGGGAAGGGGGAGCGGGGGGGGCTCGGTGGGGAAGCATTTTCCATGCACTGCTTTAGGATGCACCAATAACTGTAACAAATGGAATTACCCAAAAACAAAATCAGAAGTTGATGAGCCTTTGTGCATGCTCACCAATTCAGGAAATTGGCGCCAACACAAACTGCAACTCCTGGTGCTTGTACCAACGCAAATATCACACTACACATTTCTGCCAAAAAAAGAAAAAACTGCAGATGATACAAGTAGGCATGGTGGTTTCTCAGTGCCACAAAGAGCTGCTTGGAAATTGCTCCCCCAATTGTTATGAGATTATTTTACCCTCTCTATTTGCATGCATGGTTCATGTCTTTTAATTCTTCAGCTCATAGCCCTGTTTTGAAATTTGAACCTCCAGGATTACTCACAATGCAGGAGACCATTGACATTGACAAGCACAGTGATATGCTGCAACACCTGGAGGCAGTTGTAAATTCTAGAGACTGAATTTGGAAACATGCATGATGAGTCTGAGAATGAGATATATGAATCTCATAGGATGAATTCAAATAAAAACACAAGATCTAGTTGATCTGGCATCTCTTAAGTAAGATTACATAGAAACTCAACAGCAAGCTCAAGCTGAAGTTGAAGGCAGTGGATTGAGATGGAGGAGGAGGCTCTGGCATGCCGAATCGATCATCTTCCAGTCCCAGTGCAAGCTAGCTTTGTGGTCTGATCGTCTGATCCAGTCCAGCGTAAAATTCTCTCAAGGCCGCCTCGAACTGCTCCGGGTCCACCTCCTCCTCCTCCTCCTCCTCGTCGTCGCTGGAGCCATAGTGCGGCTGGCCGTCCTCATCGATGTAGAGGTACGGGATCCTGAAATTCATGATCCTCCTCCTCCTCCTCCTCCCCTGTTCCTGCTCCTGCTCGTGGTCGTCCTCCGTAGACAGCTGGTGGCGGCAGAGAGGGCAGACGGCGTTCCGGCGGAGCCACTCGAAGATGCAGTGCTCGTGAAAGGTGTGCGAGCAAGGCATGGCCCTCACCGGAACTGGATGGGCCTTGTCGGAGTAATCGAGATCCTGAAGGCAGATGGCGCAGCAGTCGTCGTCGGACCCGTCCGTCGGCGGCGCCGTCACCTCCCGCAGGCCTTGGATGGCCTTGCTGGAGGCGGCGACGCGGCCGCGCTTGTTGCTGATGGAAGCGGCGGCGGCATCGCCTCGGGTGAGTGACGAGACCGACGCCGGCGGGTAAAGCGGCGGCGGCGTGGCTTGGTCAAACAACGGCGGCGACTCTCCTCCTCCTTGGGCTTCGATCTCCCCAATCTCCCACACTATATCTTCTTCCATGGCAGGGATCGGAAGGGAGACGGCACCCAAGAGGAACAATGGCCAAGACAGAGACGACGAGTTGATTGATGGATGGATCCATTGGTTATGTAGGCGGTGGTGGCGGCAAATCACCGGGAGTCGGACTCCGATCTGCTGCTGCTGCTTGGATCGCACGCGCGCGGTGTCCGATTCCGATCCGCATCCAGAATCTACCTTCTCGTCGGGCAATTGCAGGTTCAGACTTCAGAGGTGTCATCAGCCACTGAACAGGTAGGTCTTGTTTTTGATCTGCAAGCTGCAGCTTCCTGAAACAACTGTAATTGCAGCTTCCCTTGTTGGCGCAATGGATCTCATCTACTGCAAATTTGCAATTTTATTTGGCCAGTTTCTTTTGACTTTGTAATTAGCATGGCTATGTATGCCAGTAGTGCCTTTTTCTCTTTTGACGTTTTAACTCCTCCGGGCAGATGGCATTCACCTCCCCATCCGTAGAGCTACAGATTCTGAAAACTAACACTGAATGCTTCAAATTTTGCCAAAGTTCAGAGATATTTATCTGTCAAACTAATTATCCTTTGAGCGTACAACTGTTATACAACTTGTAGCACTATGTACCAGCTCCATCCAATTTCTAGTAAAGGTTCATGGTCGGCTACAGTTTGAAATTTGATGAAATTTAGCAAGTTTGGTGATCTGAGCAGCTGACTGCGCTGTTGATCGTCCAAAGACTCTGTCATTCCGTTCTCGCCAAATGGTCCAAGAGATCAACATGAAAGAGGAGTCGAGGCCCTTTCGACGTAACAAGCATCCATATCCATCTAGTATATGTTTTTAAGGAAAAATCATTTTTTTCTGCAGACGGCCAATGTAGTATTTCCCCACAGACCTAGCTGGAGTACTGAAATACTAATTGGCAAGCACAGGGGTAGCATAATAGGAGAGAACACACACGTTGAGTTAATTTCAGGTTGTAAAGGATTTATAAATTCGACTGTGAGCTCAGCTGGAGCGGGAATGATGCATCTGGCACAAAATAGATCAGAAGGACCAGCTTCCCGGTGACCATCACCGTGGCCTGAGGGGGCATGGCAAGGAGCACAGTGAAATGCCGGCGACGGATCTTCATCCACACTAACAAATCTGTGATAACTAATGCCAATTGTATTGTACTTTACAAAGCAACTGATAGCCATGTGTGCATGCATGGTTCATCTCTTAATTCTTGAGCTCATAGCCATGTTTTGAAATTTGAACCTCCAGGATTACTCAATGCAGGAGACCATTGACATTGACAAGCACAGCACAGCGAGGCTGTGGTCTGTGATATGCTGCAACACCTGGAGGCAGTTGTAAATTCTAGAGACTGAATTTGGAAACATGCATGATGAGTCTGAGAATGATATGAATCTCATAGGATGAATTCAAATAAAACACAAGATCCAGTTGATCTGGCATCTCTTAAGTAAGATTTACATGGATATATCTAAGATACGCCTCTCCTGCCATGCCTTGCGGTGGGGGTAGAAACTCAACAGCAAGCTCAAGCTCAAGTTGAAGGCAGTGGATTGAGATGAAGGAGGAGGCTCTGGCATGGCGAATCGATCATCTTCCAGTCCCAGTGAAAGCTAGCTTTGTGATCTGATCGAATGATCCTCAGCTGAGGCTGCGGCGTTGCGCCCCATGTTGAGCCAACCAGCGTAAAATTCTCTCAAGGCTGCCATACTCACCACAACCTCCTCCTCCTCCTCCTCCTCGTCGTCCCTGGAGAAAGGTTGCGCCGTGTAGTACCAGAAGCCATAGTCCTGGCCCTCCTCATCGCTGTAGACGAACCGGGTCCTGATCCTCCTCATCCCCTGTTCCTGCTCCTGCTCGTGGTCGTCCTCCGTGGGCAGCTGGTGGCGGCAGAGAGGGCAGACGGCGTTCCGGCGGAGCCACTCGAAGATGCAGTGCTCGTGGAAGGTGTGCGAGCAAGGCATGGCCCTCAGCGGAACTGGATGGGCCTTGTCGGAGTAATCAAGATCCTGAAGGCAGATGGCGCAGCAGTCGTCGGACCCGTCCGTCGGCGGCGCCGTCACCTCCCGCAGGCCTTGGATGGCCTTGCTGGAGGCGGCGACGCGGCCGCGCTTGTTGCTGATGGAAGCGGCGGCGGCATCGCCTCGGGTGAGTGACGAGACCGACGCCGGCGCGTAAAGCGGCGGCGGCGTGGCTTGGTCAAACAACGGCGGCGACTCTCCTCCTCCTTGGGCTTCGATCTCCCCAATCTCCCGCACTATATTTTCTTCCATGGCAGGGATCGGAAGGGAGACGGCACCCAAGAGGAACAATGGCCAAGACAGAGACGACGAGTTGATTGATGGATGGATCGATTGGTTATGTAGGCGGTGGTGATTGGCAAGGGGCGGGCGCCTCTGCCCAACCACCCGCCACCCGTCCGACTCCGGCCGCCGCCGTCGAAGCCGGCCTCCACGTCACGCTCTCTTCCTCCCCTCCCTCCTCCTCTCTCCCTCTCCACTCCCACTCCGCAAACCCTAGCACCGCCGGTAGCCTAGATCTGCCACCGATCGCCGGCTGCCGCGGGCAGATCCGCCTCCCCTGAGCTTGGATCTACTCATCCTGGATGCAGGGCCCCTTCCCCGATGGCCGCCACGTTCTCTCTCCCCCTTTCCATCGCCTGGAGGACAGGGGTCGCGACCGGATCCACGTTCTCCCTCCGCCACCCCTTCCACTGCCAGAGGCCGAGCGGCGAGGGTAGCTGCACCCCTACCCGGCTATCAGGTCCGCCGGGGGGTGGGGCTCTGTACGCCGCCGCCGGCACCGCTGGCGCGTGGCCGCCCAAGTGGACCACGACCGGATCCGTGTCCCTCCCCTTGCCACCCATTCCGCTGCGAGGATGGTCGCGTCCCTCCCCGGCTGTCGGGTCCATCGGGGGCGGGGCTCTGTGCGACGCCGCTGGAGCGTCCCCCCTGGTGGCGCATTTTCGCCAACTGGGGGGGGCGAACAACTGGCTATGTGGCAGCATTCTTCCACTCCTTGGCGCCCGGCAGTCCCTGTGCTCCTGGTGGCAGCGGTGATTTCTGGGGAAGAAACGGGGTTAGGCGAAAGCCTTGTGCCTGCTTGCAGGTCGATGATGGCGACGCCCCCGGGTGCCACTTCCTTTCTTGAAGGTGTCATTCATTCCCCTTTTCCCTCCCTACGACGAGTTTTCGGGTGAAAACCTTGACCGTGTTGGTCGGACGACGACGGCGCCAGTGGTGTCGCCCCCTCCCTTGAGGCGTGGTTTTGGAAGCTTAGCGGGCTCTTGCTGCTGTCACTGCAGGGATCATTGCTGAACGCCGCCCCCGGTCGTCTCCGTCGGTCAGAGTCCTCGTGGTGGCTGTCTCGGGAAGTGTCTTCTTCTGTGCCTACCCTTGCTTCAATTTGTCAACTCCGCTCGGGTTGCTTAGGTCGTCGTCGTCTAGCAGATGCTTTGCCACTGTAGTTGCTTCGGGTGGATGCTTTGCCATCGCGGTTGTGCTGGTTAGGTGGATGCTTTGCCACTGTTGTTGTGTTCGGGCGGATGCTCTACTGCCGTGACCTTTAACACTCTTGACGAGGTTGCATCTTTTGGCAGGTTCAGGAGAGTGGCTATGTCTAGGTACGTGGGTTCGAGTGTGCTTCCTCTTTATTGTTTCGCGTCGTATGGTGGTTGTTTGTCTGTTTCTTTTTCTTTGTTCTTTTGTGCTCTCGTGCTGGTCAAGCTCTGCTTGACTTCATCGAGATTGTGTCTGTAAACTACTTTCTTGTTAATTGAAAGGTGCTGAGGCACTCACGAAAAAAAAGAGCGTACAACTGTTATAGAACTTGTAGCACTTTGTACCAGCTCCATCCAATTTTTAGTAAAGGTTCATGGTCGGCTATAGTTTAGAGATATTGTAGTTCACTTGAAAAGGTTCTCATGCAGCCGCTACATGAACAAGCTTGATACTTTTGTGAACTTCCCAATCCATGAGGCCATGACCTCAGTATGAGCAAATATGTCAAGCAGATGTCGAGAGGTGATAAGCAGCCCATGTCTGAACTCTATGCGCTGATCAATCCTAATGATGATCTGGGTGCTGGACACTACTCAGCATACGCAAAGGTACTTGCATTTTCGTGTCACTGTTATATTAACATATTATATTTATATATGTTTGCATTATTGTAAGTATTCTTAATTGTATAGCTTCCTGAAGCTGCCTATGGTGTCACTTGCAGCTAGTTGAAGAGGGTAACTGCTATCATTTTGATGATAGTCATGCCTCCTCTGCTAATGAGGATGGGATCAGGACGTTTGCAGCACATGTCTCCTGAATATATGTAGGTTTCTTTGCCTTCAATAATAGGTTAGAGGTGATGGTGCGATTGATTTTTGAAATTGTAGCCTGAACAATACATTTTATGCTTGCACTTGCAGGGAGCTTTTGCAGGAATCATTATTTCTTTTTTATTTCCAAAGGATGAAGAGGACTACGAGGAGGCCAAGTTCAATGCTCCAATGCTCTTCTAGGCAGATGGCATTCACCTCCCATCCAATGCTCCAACAGAGTTACTGGACCTGAGACATTTAAATAACTCCTTCCTAACGTACAACGGTGTAACCATGTCCCGAATATATCATATACAAACTACTAGTATTTGCAAGCAATATGGTAATTGCATACTTGACTCTTGATCACATCAACAGAACATCACTTCCATTGTCGTCTAGTCCGGTTAGGATACCTGGCTTTCACCCAGGCGACCCGGGTTCAAATCCCGGCAATGGAATCTTTTTTTTTTTGTTCTCTTTTTCTCAATTCCCTCAATCAGACCTCTCCTTTTCTCGTTCAGTATTTGATGTTCTTGTCCGTCACATGACAAATCTCAGGAAATTATTCGCAACAAACAATTTGTTCTTCTTCTCTATTCCGTAGGATTGGGATAAATATGGGCGAACGCATTGGGCTGGGCTGGAAGGGCTTGACACGGCGGTGCAATTTGAGCAATGGGCCGAACAGAGGAGGAACGGCCCACCAGAGTCTCTCGGGACAGAGGAAGGAGAACCCGACCCCGAGTCGGTGTCGGGCAAATGGCACGGCGGCGCAGTCACCCGCGCTGCACTCGGAACCGGGGACCCGAGTCGGATTCAGCAATGGCGTTTCCTCTCTGGCACGCGCGTATATAGCTGAGCCTCCACGCCCAACACTTCCTCATCAGATTGTGATCGCTCGCTCCGCCTCGCCTCCTCCGCTCGATCACCTGCGCGTCGGCGGCGGTGCTTCCCTTTCTCTGTCTGTTGTGTCTCCCCGTCCGTCGCTGATCCATGGCCATACCGGTGGCGCGCGTGCACCTCGCCATGGCGCACGCGGCACTTCCAGGCCTGCTCCCGTCCCCGCCCAAGCGCATGATGCTGCCGCTGCTCCCGGCGCCGCCGTGCACCGCCATCATCCTCCCCTGCTCGCCTCCCAGCAGGCCCAGCCGCGCCGATGCCGTGGAGAGGTGGGACGCGCACAAGATCAAGATCAAGCAGGGCGGCGGCAGCCCAGCGTCGCCGCCGCCGCCGTCAGCTGGCCAGTGTTCCTTGAACAGCATCAGTGGCCCCGGGGGCACGTCCTTGTCCGAGAAGTGGGTGAGCAAGAAGAAGAGCGCCGGTGCCGGTGCCGCGACGTCATCCTCGTCAAGCAGCAGCAGCAGCAGCAGCAACGGCCGCGCAGACTCCGAGGAGAGGTGGGACGCGCACAAGAGGCCGGCGAGCCCCGCCGCGTCGTCGTCCTCGGCAACAAGCAGTAACAGGACGAAGACGCGCCAAATCAGCAGGCGCCCCAACGGCGGCCGCGCGTTGTCGCCGTCGTCTGCCGACCGCTGGGACGCCAACAAGAAGCCTCGGGCGCCGCCGGCCGCCGCCGAGCTCGACGACGGCGAGAGCAGTACTGGAAGCAACGACATGGAGCTGGTGGTGGACAAGGCGGCCCGACGGGCATTCTACGCTGGACCGGGCTTCAACAGGTCGCCGGAGCCGAGCATGCTTCCCAAGCCATCGTTCCTGAGGATACGCGTTGCCTAGCTGCACGCACGCACGCACGCACGCACGAACGCACGCACGCACGAGGGGATGGCGGACGGCAATAGAATTGGAAAGTTAGCACTTTAGCAGCGCGTGTGTACCCTTTCTGTTGTTGTGTTGTAGTTGCTGCAAAGTATGTAATCTTGTGTTGCGTCGATTTTATGTAAATTTCTTCTCCTATCACCTCTAACAGCAACTCCAAAAACGAATCTGTTGCCTAGTTAAACAATCGAATCCTGGCCCGAATTTCTGAAATTCACCCGGTGACATCCCAAATTTTTCATATTTCGAATCCAAAAACCCTGGCCATAAGTCCTTATATTTGTTGACAAATTTGAAAAATGTGAAGTTCTTACATTTGTCGACCAAGAGAATATGTAACTTTTGATGTAATATGTGGATTTTCCACAATAAATGATAAGAAAAGTTAAAAAAAGAGACAAACCCAACATCTTTATATGGTCAAGGAAAATAAAGATCTAGGTTGATCAAAAACATCTAGGTTGATCTAAAACATCTAGGTTGATCTAAAAGTTCAATCCGCATGGTAATGCCAATAACAGTATGAGAAACTCCACGGTGGACATGCTCACACTGATGGAAAGAACCACTCTGAATAAGATTGGTACTTTAGTTTTACAAATTCTCCACTATGGATATGAGTGGGCTCATACCTTAATGCCATGTAGTGCGGTGTAGGTTGCTAGATGTGCCTTGAAGACTACATCTATATATAGGAGCTATATGTGTAATACCAAATGAATAATGAGAAGATGTATAGCTCCCTCGTATACTTGTCTCTTGTGTTCCTTCTATGGTGGTCATGTGTATTAGGGAGAGGGAAACGGGATCTATCTACAACTTCTTCACGCCTTGTTCTTGGAAGGGAATTGGGGAACTGTATACGCGTTGCCTAGCTGCACGCACGCACGAGGGGATGGCGGACGGGACGACAATGGAATTGGAAATTCTTTTAGCAATAGTGTGTGCATCTTTTCTTGTTGTGTGTTGTTGTTGCTCCAGCAAAGTATGTTCATACCCTTGCGTCGATTTCATGTAAATTTGTTCTCCTGTCATGTCACCTCTAAACTGCACTGCGATAATGCTAATATCATGCTTGATCTATGCAAGTAAACTCTTTGATTGATGTTTGTTTCGATTTTAGTGTGTAAGTAGAGATGCTTTTATGGCGCGTACATATTTTTTCATTAAAAAATTTAGTAAATATAAGCATTTGATTCGTAGATCAAATTACCTGGGCCTCATATACCAACAAAGAAACTTTGTAGAATGGGAACTTTGTACAAATTTGGTTAAATTTTAAATGGTTTGATTTAAGATAAGACTAGAATAACCTAGCATGGGACCCATGTATAGAATAAATGCCGGTTCGACAATAAAATAAATTTTACCGACTTTTTAGGTCTTAAGCAGCAACGAAGAGTTGTGCGGCATTAGTGGAAAAGGCCTTACCATCACTGAGCCGAAGTACTTGGTTCTATAGGTCCGACATGATTCAACCTCGCAAGACAACGATGTCAGATAGGATCTACCCTAACAAACTATCGTATGTGTTTTCCAGCCCTGATGGGTAGCGTATACATACTTGACTATCCACCCCCCTCACTCAAAAATAGTATCAGGTGCGAATTTGTTTGGAAACAATTAAAGTTCCGATGGCAAATACTGAATTTTCTCCTGAGAAGTGCCAAAGTCTTATTCCATCCATACCGTGGTGTTTTCCAGCCCATATTGCTATTTGATATGCTTATCTAGATCTACCGCATTGAAACCGCCCCTTCATAAAAGATAGTACTATGTTGGTAGTGGCAACAAAAAACCAAATGGTCATCTCATAAACGTAGATAATTTTCACATATGATAACTGATAAGATGCATGAAGTTCTTATAAAAAAAGAGACAGAAACATTGTTTTTTTCAGCTTCTACTGCCACGGAAAGGACCACTCCGCGCTAAACACAGCTGATGATGGTATGATGTCCTTCGTCTTCCCGTCAAGGAACACCGGGCTGCTCGTGCGGCTCCTCAGGTCATAGAAACCATAGCTGGGAAGAGGGCTGTAGTCATCGCAGGCTTCGCAGCCATAATCGGGGCACAGAGCTTCCTTGCAACACGTCGGCAGATCAATGCCGAGAAAGTAGACACGGTTCCCTTGAAACCTCTCGTCGTCGACGTCGCCCGTCGTTAAGCGAAGTGATCTGGAGCACCCTCTGCTGACGAAGAGAGCCTGGTCGTCACCCAAGCTGTCGACCTCGAGCCACCGACCCATCCCCAAATCCGCCTCGAAGACCTTCATCTTGATCCCCTCGAGAACCTTCGCGGCTGTTCCTTCGTTAAGGCGACGAGGAACACTCCATTTCACCATCAGCAGCTTTCCGCCGCAAGATGACACGACGAGGTAGCGCATCTTGCTGGGACGCTCTTCCTGCAGGTCAGTCGTTGGTGGGGACGACGATTCTGATGCCTTGATGACATGCTCGTCTTGAGATTCTCCGGCGATCTCTCCGTCGATGACCTCAAGAGCGAAGAGGTCGTCCATGGCGGTGAGGGCGTAGAGCTTGCCACGGTGGAAGGCGACGTCCTGGTACCACGAGCCGTGGCCACGAGTATATGGAGGAAGAGAAGATAACCACATGGGAGGACCCAGCCGGTAGCCGTCTGGCTGGGGCGCCATCATCTTACGCTTCAGGGACGCGGTGGAGATGACGGCTGGCGCCGTGCCGCCGCCGTCATGGAGGCGGCGGCGCGGTGGCACCTTTGTGGCAGCGGCGCCGGCGGAGGAAGCGTTGACGAGGACTCGTGCGGTAGATGCGCCGTAGAACTCGTACAGGACCCAGCAGCCGTCCAGGGAGCAGAAGCAGTCCTTCATGTCGGTAGGCGGCCCCACTTCGCCGGCGCCCGTGAAGGCTCGCGGCAGCAGCCTGCCGCGGTCCGGGCAGTCTGCTGTAGATGGGGACACGTTCAAGCAGATCCACGGCAGCGCTGGCGGCAGATGCTGCTGCTCGGCGAGGCCGAGGCGCCACCACTGGCGGCAGACGGGGCCGAAGCTGAGGCGGTCGACGACGTGGGACGGCAGGCGGCAGAGGATGAGGCCTCCGACCTCCGGCGGGAGGTCCGACCAAAGGGGCACATGGTCCTGCGGCGATGACGGGCGTGGTTGTCCTTTGCTCAGGCAGGTGCCCATTAATCGATGCCGAAAAGAGACGAGACGATGGCATGGGCAGCCATGTGGCTTCTAGATATATACATGACAAACAAACTAGGGCTGCATCTTACGAGTCGTCGTATGTAACTCGGACTGCCTAAGAGATATTGCTGTTGAGATTTTGGTTTGGCTGTTAGAGATAAGAGTCTTGATGTAACAATATTTCAACCGAACCAAATATCTCCAATATCCTAGGTTGTAATCTAACCTAATCTGTTGGGGGACTTTCTCCCTATATATTATCGAGATAGGCAACCACGCTCTATTCTTTTACATGGTAATCAGAGCATCTTATTCCACAATACATCTACCCGACCACTTGACCCATGCGTCGCCCTCGATCAGCCTCATCTTTTGTTCGGATTTGAGGCTAAAAGAGATCGATCTGCTGTTTCATGTAAACCTAACGTTAGCCCATATGGCAACAGACTCCAACCATAATATCTCTCGACGACGGGCGTGGTTGTCCTTTGCTCAGGCAGGTGCCCATTAATTGATGCCGAAAAGAGACGAGACGATGGCATGGGCAGCCATGTGGTTTCTAGATATATACATGACAAAGAAGCGGGCTTTTCACGGTTAAGGTTAAACAAACTAGGGCTGCATCTTACGAGTCGTCGTATGTAACTCGAACTGCCTAAGAGATATTGGTGTTGAGATTTTGGTTTGGCTGTTAGAGATAAGAGTCTTGATGTAACAATATTCCAACCGAATCAAATATCTCCAATATCCTAGGGTGTAATCTAACCTAGGCCTGGTTTGGTTCGTTTGCTTATTTTTAAGCACCCGTCACATCGAATGTTTAGATACTAATTAGGAGTATTAAACGTAGACTATTTACAAAACCGATTACATAAGTGGAGGCTAAACGGCGAGACGAATCTATTAAGCCTAATTAGTCCATGATTTGACAATGCGTTGCTACAGTAAACATTTGCTAATGATGGATTAATTAGGCTTAATAGGTTCATCTCGCTGTTTAGCCTCCACTTATGTAATCGGTTTTGTAAATAGCCTACGTTTAATACTCCTAATTAGTATCTAAACATTGATGTGACACTTGCTTAAAAATAAGCAAAAGAAACCAAACACCCCCCTAATCTGTTGGGGGACTTTCTCCCTATATATTATCGAGATAGGCAATCACGTTCTATTCTTTTACATGGTAATCAGAACATCTTATTCCACGGTACATCTACCCGACCACTTGACCCATGCGTCGCCCTCGATCAGCCTCATCTTTTGTTCGGATTTGAGGCTAAAAGAGATCGATCTGCTGTTTCATGTAAACCTAACGTTAGCCCATATGGCAACAGACTCCAACCATAATATCTCTCGAGCTGTGCGAATACGTGGCATGTTAGATTACAAAATACGGTTAGCGTTCAAACTCACCTATTATCTATAGTAGGTAAACAAATCTATGTTGGACTGGAATCCGAACGGGGCCGTTCCTATACTTGGGCCAACGTATAATCGTGAAATGGTTAAACAGACTATCTCGTATTCCATAATTTGTTCACAGAACAAAAGAACTATGTAGAAAATTTGTCGAACATAGATTAGCTGACAACAAGTTTACTTAATATTTTTTCCCCAAAATATAGCTACATTTAGAGTTCCAAATTTGTTCCAAAATATAACTACTTCTGAGTTGCCAAGCCTGATTGAATGGGTCAATGGATGAAAATAACCCATTTCGCGCTCACAATTTTGTTTATTTAGCGTAGAGATATATATGCAAGGAAAGGATCACTACCATAAAGATCATGTGTGCATGCATGGACAGGTTTAATGAATGGTATATTAGACCTTTTATCACCCTCCTTAATTAATATGACTGAAAATGGCTAGATGTAGCTAAAATTGTGGGACGGAGGGAGTAGTTTTAGTTAGCAATTAGCATCATAGGTGGAATGTGCATCAATTTTAAATTTTATTCAAGGAAAGCATTTGTGCAGAGTTTACGGGCAGATAGATTCCACAATAAGAATTCTATCCAAGTGAATTAAAACTAGCCATGATGGCTAACTTAATTTTATATGTTCAAATAAATAATGTATTCCCAATATATATGCTGTAAATTTTAGATGAATGGAGCTTTATTAATAATAAAAGTTCCCGCCTTTGCAACAAGCTGATACGCGCAGCCATTACAAAAGTTGAAGAAAAAGGAAAATAGAATGAAACTCAAAGCGCTCTAAACATCACAGAATTTCTAACTCAACCTATCGTCCTCCTATGAAAAGAATGTGATGAACAGGCTATCTAAAGTATCTCAAATGTCACGAGTTAAATAACAGCACTTAAAGATGACAGTGACAAAGTGATATCATGGGACCAAATTGATGATCGGTCTTCCCATGAGCAAAATTTGACCCTCTTATTTCCATATAAGCCCCAACAAATTGGAGCACACCTCCTCCTGAACAAAACAACTAAACAGATACCGAACATCAGAGGATATCTAGCACAATGTAATATCTGCAAATAATGCCTCTAGGGAGAGACATGACATCATTGATGTGCCATGGCCCAATTTGGTGTGTTCAAAACACAAAGTTTTCAGCTAGGAATCCAACCAGCAGTACTTTGAAGAGACTTGAGCATCCTAAACAAATATACTACGAGAGGTGAAACGGAATCTTTTCAAGAAATACATATAATGATTATCCACGTTCAACATTAATGTCATTGCAAATGAAATAGCTGATTTGGCATCACTGCAAAACTAAAAAACTGCTGCTTAATAAGGATGTATGCATCCCTGATACCGTTCCCTATTTTAAGCTTACTCTTGTGGCAAGAACCATTCCATGCTCCAAATAGGCCGTACAACCCGCATTCTGTCTAAGGCAACTTGACTGATCGTGCCGTTCGTTAGGTCATAGAAACCGTAGCTTGGCATGGCATCATAGCAATATCCGAAGAAATCATGGCCCGAAACATAAACACAGTTCTCTTGAAACCTCGGATCATCCCCGGTCAATCTAACAGCCTTAGAGCAACCCCTGCCGACGAACAGAGCTTGGCCACTGTCCAAGTTGTTCACCTCCGTCCACCAACCCATCTCCAAATCCGCCTGAAATAGCTTCAACACGATCCCGTCGGTAGCCTTGGAAGATGAGAAGCTCCAGTAAGGGCCACGAGAAGGGACCATCCACTTCACCATGAGCAGCTTCCCTGGGCAACATACGACGAGCTAGGTAGCGCCGCCGCGTCAAGAGAAGCCCTCCCGGATTTGCCATCTCTGGAGGCTGTGCCACCACGATCGCGTTCTCGACGACGACCTGAGACGCCTTCGGTATGCCGGCGGCGCCGTCCCCGACCTCATGAACGAAGAGCCCACCTTTAGCGTTGAGGGAGTAGAGCTTGCCACGGTACAAGGCAATGTCCACATACAATCCCCTTCCATGGCTATCCGTTGGACAAGCCGACCATGAAGGGGCGCCGGGCCGGTAAAACCCCCACCGAGCTGCCCGAGAGGATCGCGGCTACGAGGTCAGGTGAGCACATGATGATCTTGCGCATGGGGAATCTCCTGATTTTTGTGCCATCATCAAGCCAAAGCGGTATCTCTATGGTGTTAAGAATATGTTTTTTGAGAGGTTATTTAAGAATATATGTTGAATGAAAAATATGACGTCATACCTAATAACTCTCTGCATCAGAGCGTTTATTTTTCTTTCTAAATTAAGATGTGAGAGAAGGGCGCCGTCCCCTACATATGGAGGCCCTATGCTGAAGTTAATTTAGGCCCCATAATTTATTTAATACCTAGAACATAAAAATGGCTATGTAGATCAATTCCCCAATATTCGTTAGAGTGCGCAGCAATGCAACCCAGCTTTCTACTCCGATCCCCAATATGGTACTCTGCAGTCACCACGGCCGCCGCTACTTTTTTCTTAACGAACATAGCAGAAAAATACAAGATCACGATCCTGGAAGACCACAATCAGGAAAGAAAAAGAAAGATTAAGAAAAAAATAACTAAATGTGACTAGCTGGATTGGGACATCAACACGACCACACCACTCTACTCAGGCTACAAGTCCAGCCGGTTGGATTGGGACATCAACACGGCGCACCACTCAACAGCAATACCTAACCAGTTGGATTGGGACATCAACACACGCCACACAAAGTATTGCGCCACTCAACTCGCAGTGGCCCGATTGGAACAACAACTCGGCTGGAAGGATGGAAACACCATACGCTGATGACCACAGACGATCCGCTAAGAGGGAGAACCTAGCACCGAGCCGGTCGCCACAATGCGTGGCTGATTGCCGCTAAGCCAACATGCAGTTGCAAACGCACTGCCGTACTCTAACCAGTCAACACTCCACCGAAACGTGCGAACCCCCGAACATCAACACAAGCTAAGGTTGCGGGGGAAGAGGACGAGAGAGAAGAGAGATGCACTCGTCCTCACGCAAAACCCCACCGTTTTGACAGCCAAGAGCGCCACAGAGCCGATGGTGGGCTGCCGAGAAAAAGGCCGGAACATGATCTCCAAAGAAACGATGCTAAAGCGCCGCCATCGCCCGCCTGAGGACTCAAGCATGGTTTTCACCCGGAGAATCCCGTCAGGAAGAGGAGGGCACCTGGACAACACACCCAAGGGGGAATATTGCGTCCATTGAACATTGCCGGCCCCAGCACGAGGCCGAGCAAGACTTTCGCCTGGAAAGCCCTTCCTCCCACAGCCGCCGCAGCTCCAACGCCCCTAAGTTAAGGCAACACGGTCAGTCACCCACCTCACGCACGACAGCCGTAACATCCATGCTGAGCCACCATCCATGCGCTCAAGCACGCCCATCACCATGCCGGTGAGTCACCACTTGCGGCTGCTAGCCTCGTTTGCCGCTGCCTCCAGATCCACCTGTGCTGGAAAAGGTGGCCCGGCAATACCAGCAGCACCACCTTGGTGTCACCAGTGCGCCCCAAGCTACACCACCATGGCGCCGCTGGAGAGCACCGTACTGACTGCCCCCGGGCGCACCACCATGGTGCCGCCACCAGTCCGCCCAGGCATCCGCACCTCCGACCCGCACTCCACCGCAACCTCGCCCATGGCCACCGCGCGACCCGGCCGCTGGGCATGACCCACGGTCTCCACACGCCTGCCGGCAGTGCTCCGCGCAGGTCTGGCTCCAGGAGCTAGTGCCGCACATCGCCTCCAGGGGACCGGATCCGCCGCTGCCACCGAGCTGTGGTAGCAGACCACAGCCTCGCCGCCGCCTTCCTGCACTCCTCCGCGCGCATCTTACGTGAATCAACGTGTGACCGAATTTTATTCAACGGAAATGCATGTACCTATGCAAAGTTTGTGACTCAATTCAGATGAACATGTGTTTCACCACAAGAATTCTAACCCAGCAAAACTATACTCAGCCATGATGGCTAACTTAATTTTCCGTGAAGAAAATGTCGTATATCACCAAACTAATTAAAAGTAATGAACATACTGACTGAATACTGTACCAGAGAGGAAATGGAACATTTTCAAGAAATATAATTATTATCCACGTCAAACATGCACTAATATCTTAACAAATGAAATGGCTGATTTGGCATCCTTGCCAAGCTGACAACTTCTGTTCAATAAGGATATGAGTATGAAGCTCTGAATCACCTCCACGTTTTAACCCTACTCGAGTGGGAAGAACCATTCCATGCCACTGACGGGCCATGCAGCAGCCCGCATGCTGTCATGGAGAACTTTAACAATCTCGCCGTTCCTTAGATCATAGAAACCATAGCTTGGCATGGCAAGATGGCATTTACGGAAGAAGTTATCGCAGCCCAAAGCGTAGACACGGTTCCCTTGGAACCTCTCATCGTGACCGGTGAACCTAACAGCCTTGGAGCAACCCCTGCCGACGAAGAGAGCTTCACCGTCGTCCAAGCTGCTCACCTCCAACCACCGACCCTTCTCCAGATCCGCCTCGAACACCTCCACTGTGATCCCGTCGAAGTTCCTGGGAGAGGGACGGCGACAGCAAAGAGGAACCGTCGTCCATTTCACCATGAGCAGCTTGCCTGTGCACGACACGACGAGGTAGTGGCGCTTCTTGCTAAACTTCTCTTCAGGATCCACCGGCTGGGGGCTCTGCGCCTTGATCGCGTGCTCGACGGTGTCGGCAGCGGCGGCGCCGACCTCGTGAACGAAGAGCTCATCCTCTGTGTTGAGAGCGAAGATCTTTCCACGGTAGAAGGCAGAGTCCACGTAGTAGGATCCCCGGGCACCGCGATCGCCGCCGATGTCAGACGGAGAGACAGACCATGAGGGGGCACCGGGCCGGTAAAACGCAACATAACTGCCTGATAGAGCGGCGATGAGATCAGGTGAGAGCACCATGAACTTAAGCATGTAGAGCACGTTACTCTTTGCGAGATAGCCGAGGTGAAGTGGCATCTCCACGGTGGCGCCGGTGAGAGGATTGGTCAGGAAGCACTTGTGGGAGTCGTCGTTGTCGCGGTCGTGGGGCCCGTACAGGAGCCAGCCGTCGAAGCAGCCGTGGCAGGTGACATCTTTCGCCGGCACTGCGCCGGCGCGGCGCGCCTCGCCGGCGGGAAGGCTTAGGAAGGCGCCGTAGTTGCTTAGGGCCTTCAGGCAGATGAAGGGCAGCGCCGGCGGCAGATGGGGACGCTGCTGTTGCGCGGCGAGGCGCCACCGGCGACAGACGCAGCTGAAGCGGAGGCGGTCGATGCGGCACAGCAGCAGGCGAAGGATGAGGCCGGCGAGCTCCGGCAGGAGGTTTGACCATGACGGCGGGGGTCGTATCCTCCCCAGCCGATCCATTATGCGATCCGAGGAAGCCGGAAAGAGGCGACACGATGGTTGTTATCTTTTGCAAATCGATCTGTTATTAGGTGCGAATAATCCGGGCCTAACTTGTTAATGCATACGTACTCCTCAACCCTGCTAATTGACAATCTTATGTTACTATTACTAATTAGCCTCCGGTGAAGCTACTTAGGATTCTAGTGGACACTTTAGAATAAGAGAGAAATTCTAGACATTACATCTTGTCATTAATCAGTAGGCTTAAATCATCATAGCCATTGAACCTATTATATTTTCTAAAATATTACCCACTACACCATTATGAAAATAACCTAAAATAACCCCCTAAATCCATATTTAAATTACTTACCTCGACCATTATATAAATAAATTAAAGTGACCTCCTAATCTTTATCAAAATTACCCACTTCTGCTATTATAAAAATAATTTAAAATAACTCCCTAAATTTGTAACTAAATTTTCCACCGCTAATACTTCAAAAAATAACTTAAAATAACATCTTAAATTTGCATCTATATTATCAACATATGCTATTATTACAAATAACATGAGGTAACCCTAAATTTGAATCCAAATCACCTTAATTAAAAATATACACTAAAGTATGATTCTAAATCGCCTATTTGTTATACTATTGGTATATGAAATAATAATTAAGGTATATGCGTTTATTTATAAAGATACAGAGAAAGTGATGAGAATATAGATTTCTATGTTAAAACTATAGCTCAAACTTAAGATCCGTTAAATAAATTCAAGCGCATATTTGCGATGCAAAGTGAAAAGTTAACAATTATAAATGTGGATGCAAAGCATATATTTGCTTCCCCTCATCCTCACCTCTTACATTTCCGTATTTCATTTTTGCAACTCGTGTGCCTTTACTTTCTTAGTGTAGTATCTTACTAGGATTGGCTCTAAGTTGCAAAACTTATTTTGGGATAAGGATTTCACACTAGATTAATCGTAGAATGAACATCTAAGTTAAAATAATATAGTTTATGCTTTTGCAAAGTAGTGGAAGCTATATGTTAAAATTTTAGATTGCTTAATTCACTCCCTCTTTCTCTTAAGCTACGAGTACCGGTTCCTTGGAAGCTTGTTGTTGTTCGTGAGAGCGTCGATCTTGCCACGGTACAGAGCGATGCCCAAGTACCACCCCCAGCCGCGAGCGTCAGACGGACTCACAGACAGACCGACCATGACGGAGCACCCTCCCGAGGCCAAGCATCGCGACGACGAGGTCCGGCGAGCACACGATGATCTTCTTCATGGGGTGCGTCAAGCAACGCCTGGATAGTCGTCACGGAGGAGGGGTACGTCTGCCACGGTGACTCCGGAGAGAGAGTTGAACAAGGAGCGGGTAGCCTCGCCCTCGGTCCTCGGATACGTTGCAGTACAGGAGCCAGTCGTCGTAGCAGCAGCCATGGCGGGTGGTGGCGCGCGGTGAGCCAGCCGCGGGCGGGGTTATCAACCGGCGGGTGGGCGGCTCGTCGGTGGTGAGGCTCTAGAACGTGCCGTCGTCGCTGAAGCGGAGCAAGGGCGGCGGGGGCAGGCGCCACGCGTGGTAGACGGCCCGGTGTCCAATTCCATCCGATCCAGCGGGAGCCAAGGCAGACAGCGGAGGATGAGGCCGGTGAGGTCCGGCGGGAGGTCCGGCCAGCGCGAGGAGCCTGCCATGACGCCACCTACAGCCGGGCAGACATGAGCCAATGGCGAACGTATCTGTTTGGTGTGAACTTCGTATGTAGAATCCGGAGGTAATCAAATCAGCGTGCATCATGGTAATCCGTTTCGTGCATGCATGCTGCTGGGCCCGGTGTCCAATTCCATCCGATCCCAATCTAATTTTGGCATCCCCCGGCGAACAAAATGTAATGGGCCGAAATGGGTCTGCAACGGTCGGCCCACAGCCCACGAGATTAACTGGTTTCTTTCCACTGAAAATGACCGTGTTGCCCCCATCCGATCGATGGCCTTATTAACGCTGTTCTTGCCTTATCTTTCACAACAAGGTTCACATACGGTTCTTGTAGTTGTAGCCCTAGGCGGGCGTGCGTGCGTGCGTGCGTGTGTGTGATGATGATGATGCATTGATGCAAGTACGGAAGCAATTTTGAATGGTGCTTATCTTTTCCTGTGATTGGTCTAGGAGCGATATTGGCGAGATTTCTCTCGGATGATGATGCGATCTATGAAGAAAAAAGGTCTACAGTCTGTGCCTTTTTTAACTTTGTGCTTTTTACTCTTGTTTTCCTTTCCAAATGAATCCCAGGGAGTACATAGTGTTAATGTGTTGCAACTTGCAAAACATATACAGCGGTATCTGGATTGGTGCATCAAAAGTTTCAACCGAGCCAGCAACATGCAATAATTATCTATGCGCATGCAAAATTTAAGCTTGGATAAAAAGAAACATGTGCAAGGAGAAACTAGCACGCGTATGGTTGTGCAACTCGACCCACTATTGCTCATACGCTGATTTCTCTTTTGTTTCTCCTTACACAAATTTTGAAGAGCTTCGCTACTCTAAAGTGTTTTCATGGGCTGCATTTTTTTTTAAAGTGAGCTGATGTGAATTTGTACAGCGGCATGTGAAATTGTTCTCATTTCTTAAGTGCCAAATGCAAAGTGCGAGCTCATCTTTCCTACCTCTTCCTCCGGCACGTCCTCTTTTTTTCTCCCTTCTTTTCCTACTGTTGCGGCAGGAGCGGGGAGCTCGAGCCCCGCAACACACACCTCCACCCACATCTAACAATGCCTCTTGTTGTACTACAAAATTAGAGGTGATGAATATCGTAATACAAGGTATCCCATCTTTAGGAAATGGACTTAGTGGTTTAAGAAAGTTCTGGAATATCTCATCATGAACTGACACATAACTCCTATCAGCTAAATTAAGGGCAAGAAAATGAAAGGCCTACCCGGAGACACGGCAAATGAACCTTAGTCCACTATGCAAGCAAAGGTGATGGGCCCTCTCGAGGTTTTAGACCGCCAACTAGTGATTATACACCACGCTCTCCTCACTTTCGATGGCTAGCACACAAGAGATAAAGGAGTTATACTGGTTTTGGAAGATCCCTACGTCCAATTTCAGCATGAGTCATGTTCCTTGGATCGAGTGCACAGGGCTTACAACCAGATGCTTACAAGAAAGCATTCATGTGATGTGTAAGAGTATGCGTTGAATGCATGATTGAGAGCAAGGAGGCCTGATTTCCCTTATATAGACCAGGGACCGGGCAACAAACGTTGACAAATGGAGGGGGTCCCCGACCTCGAAGGTTGGGGGTCGTGGCGTGGTCGGAGTAGTCTTGCACCAAGGGACCTCCTTGCCCTGTCCTCTTGACCAGTCGTGGGCTTCACACGCCCTGTACGACAGCTCTTGTGCAGCGTGGGCTGCTTACGCACGGCCTGACCTGCTTCTGCAGCATGTCCCGTCCCGTCTGCCAACCCCGTGCTAGTGAACGGGACGGAAGAAGCTGCTGACGTCCGCACCGGAGATGAGTGGGTGAGTCTCGATCAGCGGCCTGAGCGAGGCATGCCACTTCCCTCGGCTTTCCCCGACCTGCCCACGGCCAATCCACGCCGTTACGACTGATGCTAGGTCCCGCCTCGTCTGCGGGCTCGTACCGGGTCTGGCGTAGTGGCATGACCTTGAGCATGACGGGTTGTCCTGGCGGTGAGGATAATGATGACTTCAGGGTGCATACAGCCGCGCGTGGCATTGTCATGCAAATCGTCCTGGGCAGTTCAAAGGGTGTAGCCTCACCCTCAAACCCCTTGGTTAAAGGTCGGCTCCCTCCGCCAGATCATGTCCCCGCACAGGGCGGTCAGAGAGGCCACGCCCTGCATTTAATGCCCCCGGTACGGTGTTGGTCTTCCTGAGTCAAGGAGTGGGCGGGGCGCTATGGGCCTCTTGCGGGCCCCGCCCCCGATCTGGCTGGATTGGTGGCTGTGGCCCTCAGCTCCCGACCAGGGGAGGTCGGGAGGTGGGCCATGGTGTTTCCTAGTCCACCCCCAACATAATTCTAGCTGTTGGGCCATTAGGTCCCGACTATATATACTCGGAGTAACTCAATATAGTATCAGATCTAAAGGACTCGAGTTCAAATTCTAGCAGATGCAATTAAATAAAATAATTGTAGCCGATTCCAATTTCCACATATGCTCCAAGGAAGCTGAACGTGAGGGGGGTATAAGTTAATCGCCTAGCTCTGTCTATCATTTTAAACCTTTGGGTTAAATTGTTGGTAAATGCAGGTAATAGATTATACATTGCATGCAAATTATTATAATCCGCTACAACATAAGATGTAAGGTATTCGGACTTGTAGTCTAAACAATACGGCTATATATAGATCTTGATCCTCTGGCCACGGAACACAGATGCTACTCGAATCACTCGGATACGAGGCTAATTGCAGGCCAACCTATTGCTGGTTTCCATGTCATTGCGGTTCTGGAAGCGACCAATTCTGAGCTCCTACTTGCTGGGTTTCTGGGTCTGGTCGGCTACCTGTTTCCTGGAGAAAGCTAGGCAACAGCAGGGTATGGCCGCCTAACTCGCTAGTGCCTTTGACACCACAAGGAAGCTAAGGAAGACCCCGATTCCTTTTGCGTCTACGTCGTGTAACTACAGCAGCAAGAATCCCTGAATTCCTGATGGAACGTCTTGACATCGTCCAGCGGACTCTCTCAAAAAAAACTTTGAAGCCAGCCAGTGTTGAGTTGAAGTTGAGAAGCCAGCAGAAAGATTTTGCACGTATATGTGTTCATGATGCTTTTACCTGACCCTTGGAAATCAATGTCTACTGATGGAATCTGGTATGAACGCGAGACCACAAGTGTATGCACGCGTGTACTTGCACGAATCGTATCGTACGAGCTTAGAAAGAGAGCAGAAGAACACAGAATGATCCGAACTGGCGGTCTAACGATGGTTACAGGACAGCAACCACGATAGTTTAAGTTTCCAATTCCTTGGCGATGATCGAGACTGGACTACTGGAGAGCGGTCAGAATGCATCGCCTGCCTAATAATCAGATGGACCATGGGGATCAGTTCACACTTGAGACTTGAGAGTGTGGCGCAGGGCAGAGCGCGCGAGCGAGCGAGGTCATTCACCAAACCGTGTGCATTTTTCTCAGGATCATTCTCCACATCTGGAACTGGTAAGAGAGTGGATCTTTTGACTGGTTGACTCCAATAATCCAAGATTGTGCTCGTCCGTACAGTCCGTGTGCATAATTTGGCCGTCACCTAGGTCTATCGTCCGGTCGGCAGTCAGCACATCTCGCCGCTAATCCATACATGGTTTGAGTGACAGATAAACTAAAAATCATGAATTAATTAAGTTTAATAGTATCTTTCACGAATTAGTTTCCATTTATGCAATTAGTTTTGTAATTAACATATATTTAATACTTCTAATTAGTATCTAAACATTTGATGTGACAGTGAGTAAACTTTAATCCTGGAACCAAACACCCCCTGTCAGCCCGTCAGCCGGAGCTCTCTCTGCTGGCAACTGAAAGCCTGAAACAAAAGAGAGTCAAAACCCTTCATCTCAAAGGAATCCAACACACGTCCCCTGAAGCCCTGACGGTGACGCCTCTGAATTTCCTGCAGCTGTTTTTATTTCAGGGCCACTCTGAGGAACGCAGGATTCTCATAACACAGAGAAGTAGGAAAAAAAACACGGGATCCGGGATGAACCTGCTTGAATTCAAGACAGGGAAACGCATGGCGCCTAGCAACCGTGCGACTACAGGCGACGTGCTTACGCGCGCTCAGCTCGTCGCCAAAAAAACCGCGTTAGTTTCTCCGTTCGTCCAGGAGCGGCGGAGACCTGTCAGTCTGGTGGTCGCTCCTCTCCTGTCGCTGCCTGTCGCACTGTCGCGGCGATCGATCCATTCATCACGCAGCAAGCTCTCTTACTGTTGACGACGTCTAACTCTCCAGTACCGGTTGTGCAACTCGTATTATTAGTTCGGTACTAAATGGGGATTTTAAGTACCGAGTCAAATAACCTCAGTCTATGATGATGGCTTAGGTAAGAGCAAGAAGACGATGGATTTATAGGAGGAAAGTTAGTACTGGGTGAACCTCCACCCGATACTAATATGCAAACTTTAGTACTGGTTGGAGCTCACAATCGATACAGGAGGTCACGGGTTCTGAAAAACTAACCATTGAACCCGGTATTATTACTAGGATTAAAAATGGGGGCTCCCATTAGTATTAGGCCTAGTAACAATGCTCGGTCTTCCGGTAGTCATCGCAGACCGCGTCCCGGCTGGCGAGAGCGAGGATAAACTTTGCCCCCGTCGCGTTCGCGTCAGGTAGCAGGCAGAGAGAGACTGACAGACGGGTATAGTTAGTTAGCTAGACCTCGCACACTGGGGTCCTCCCTCCGAGCTTATTAGTTAATTAATGGCTCGTTTCATACCCGGAGCAAGCTAAAGCAACGAGCTGAGCTGACAGCGACGCCGAGGTAGAAGACGACGACGACGAGGAGCAGGAGCAGGTAGCCGCGCGACCGTCGTCAGTCCAGTCCTCTGTCCTCCACTAGGGCTCCCCTTTCTTCCTGACCCAACACGACAGGGCCGGCCACCAAGAAGAAGCCCGCAGTTACACTCGCTAGCAGTGTCGTCTACCATCAGTAGCTTTGCATCAGCTGCAGCAGTGATCCGTTATCATTTCGTTGGCGTCGTCTGAAAACTTCAGCGCATTTGCCGCTGCATCTGCACGCAGCTGCTAAGTAAAAACTCCTCTCGATCGCGCTCTGTCCATGTCCAATCATTGTAGGCCGCAGCTAGCGCCAAGTGGATCTCTGTGCGTCTTTGTTTGTTGTGGCCAGTGCTGCGTAGATGCAGAGCATTTGGGTGATCGGGTCGTGTGACCAGATCTTCTTCAGAAGATTATGTTCTGCTCTTCAGTGCGCTGAAATTTCTGGGCAGGTAATGGAATTATGCGCATGAGGATGCGTGGCGAGGAGCTGGAAGTGAAACGCATCTGATGCTTGCTTTGCTGCCATGTTGCTGCTGGACTTGAAGGAGGGGGGCCGATTATTTGTGCGCAACCAGACAAGGACAACCAGTGTGTTTGCCATTCCCGCGACCGCTTGTTCGTTTCGTCAGTAAACGTGTACCCGGCGTCCCGGCCTATCCTATTGGTAGCAGAACGAAGGGCTCCAAAGTAAATGTTACTGTAGGAGTACGTCAGAGCTCGAAGCCATGCATGTGTATTACACGGAGGACCGGCGGTTAAACTTAAAACCGCGCACTTGCGAGCACGTGATAGCAGCGTGATTCACTGACTCTCTGAATACACGAGGAGTATAATATACTGATTCTTTTCAGTATCAAAAGTACCTAATTACTGGATGTTGTTCTTTATAATTTTGTAAGTTATTAAATTTAAAAAAATTGTTCCAGATCCAAAGTTCATTTAAGATATCACTCCAGGCCTAGAATCACTTCACTATAAAATATCATTTAACAGAGCTTCTAGAATCAGCCTAGCAACTGCTCTGCAAGCTCTGCTAAACAGATCCTGCACGGCATGAACCAAAAGAAAAGGTGGCTTCACACACTGGCGTCTCCTCCCTCCCAAGTACGAATTATCCTTAAAATAACCAGCATTGCTACTGAAAAGTCATTTGCCAATTATTTTTTAAAAAAAAAGTATTTTATCTCCATAAAAAAAATCTTCACCACCAAAGATAGAACCATAGTCATCTCGGCATGAGTGACCAAGTAGCATTAGCGTCCTATCAAGTCAATCAGTGTCTCCTGGGTTTATCTGCCGCAACAAGTCTCACATCTCATTATCTTAGAAAATAGGCAGTTGCTATTATTAGTACAAGTTTGCAACTTCGGCATCCACATGAAGACAAGAGTGCGAGACCTTGATCTGACTCTTTGATCGTCACGACATGCATGATGATCTTGTTAATTACTACGCTGTCGTTAGTTAAACAATGCATGCCCTGGCCTGGTTTGAGGTACTCCTATCCTGTATCAGACAGCGTGCACGGATTGGTGATGGATCGACTCGGTTCGCCGGGCTCGTCGTCGTCGTCGTGTCCCAGATGCCATATCTCGACCGGTTCGTGCAACTAGTACAGCAGCGCCCGCGTTACGGCTAAGTAATTAAGTTTCCTTGACTCCGAGTCAACCCGGCCGGCCGGTCCCACACGTGGTCTCTTTCCTTTCCGGGCCAAGATTAGACTTCTTTTCTAGCTCCTTTCCGTAACGAGCTGTGTGCTCAGTTAGCTTGTTTGGCTCGACGGATACGACTATCACAAACTCGAGTTCAACAATGAAATTTGGAATGGTACCATTATATGTGATCAAGCTCAGCTTGCTATGCAACATATACAAGTCCATCCTTTGGCAAAATTCATGCCGAGTTCCATTCGTTTCTATTAAACTTCTTTTGTATTAATGGACCTTTGTTAACTAAGTTTGGTGATTTTCCGGACATCAACTTGGGTTACTGTTTTCGATATTCTCCGCAGGCTTAATTCCTGAGATTTTGTTTGGGTCACGGCAATATTAATTCTCGAGAAACGCTAAAACACCAGCAGATGGATTCAGCTCCAATCGTGCCCTAATGTTGATACCACCTCTGATTTTATAAGAACCGGAATATAACAATAGTGTATAATTTTGTTCATTAATTCCACCATTCCAAATTAAAATTCAATTAGTTTTAATTTGTCCTAAGTCAAATTGATAAAAAAAATATATGAACATATATAGTACCAAATAAATGCTCTATGGAAAACATATTTCTTGATGGATTTAGTGAAAGTGATAGGATGTTGCAGATACTAAGTGGTACATTGTGGATTTAGTGAAAGTGATAGGATGTTGCAGATACTAACTGGTACATTTTTCCTATGAAATTCGTCTAAGTTACATAAGTTTGATTTAGGATAAAATCAGAATGAACTATAATTTATAACAAAGGGAGTAGGGCTGATATATTAGTCAGAAATATGTTTTTAATAAAATCACGTCAACATCCATGTCAGTTTCTATTTTTATGTTTACCAAAATGAATGCTTGTTATTTTTCCGTTATGGCTAATTAAGTAGCCTTGACTCCGAGTCAACCCGGCCGGCCCACACGTCCCTTTCCTTTCCTTTTTTTTTTGCATAATCTGGGTTCAAGCATGCCATCACTGCTCAAAACGGAGCAAGCGCAAACCCAACGGGATTACTCTATGTCCTTCCCCAAAATAAAATGATTTATTTATTTTCATTTCTTTGGCGGTCGGCAGGGGTGGAAAATAAGGTCAACACTCGTCAACAAGCTTGGCTTAGACTTTTTCCACAAACTGAACCAAGCCAATATTACACTTCTTTTCTACCTCCTTGTTCATAACGAGTTGTGTGCTCGGTTAGCTTGTTTGGCTTCATGTTGAGTGATATACTGTCTAGTATACGTTCTTTTTTTCTTAATGAAATATGTTTTTCATAGAGCATTTATTTCACGGTGGATTTAATCCAGGTGATTGGATGTTGCAGATATTAGTGGTACATTTTCCCTATAAAATTGGTCTAAGTTACAAAAGTTTGATTTAGGATAAAATTAAAGTGAACTATAATTTATAACGGAGGGAGTATGGCGGATATAGTAGTCAGAAATATATTTTTAAGATCACGTCAACGTCCACGACAGTTTCTATGTATTATTATTTTTTACCGAAATGAATGGTTGTTATGTTCTTCCTTTTGCGATAATCATAAGATCTTATAGACATGGAATTCATAAAGTAGATTATAATCTATTGGTCACAATGATAGGATCAAGCAAGTGTGCTAGCAAACCATGTTCGACTTTCAATAATAATAGTGAATATGATATTGATCTTGCTTTTGAAGAGAGGTAGTACAGGAGATGATATTATTGGCTCTCTAAATTTATGTTAGCATTGATGAAAGGGCCTATCGTGGGCCATGGCCTCTGATTCTGTTTGTATACTAAAACAGAGAGAGCAGTGAGCTTACCGCATGGCGTACGCCGGATGTACACGAGACAGTGACTGCCCTCTACTTCCAGCTGGCTGCGTGGCAAAGAGTCGTGGTCGTCCCCAGTTCTTGGTCAAGGTCAACGCTGGAACGTACGCGCCCATGGCCGGGCATGCAACTTCTTCAAAGTTTCTCCTCGTCAATCTTCTCCCCGAAGCGTGAGGGAGGTAGTAGCCACCGGACTCCCTCCCTCTATAAATAGGACTGCTCGAGTTCTGATTTGCGCGCTATTGTTATTATTATTATTATTTACACCAGAAAGAGAGAGCGAGAATCAAAAGGAGCACGCAGTAGTATATACTCTTGATTGATCAGGAGCAATTTGTTGGAGGAAATAAGATCGATCGAGCTCATGCTATTGCAGAGAACAATGGGAAGTGGAAGTAGTAGCGATCCGCCGCTCCCGCCGGGGTACCGGTTCTACCCGACGGAGGAGGAGCTGCTGAGCTTCTACCTCCGCCACCGCCTCGCCGGCACCAGGCCACAAGTCGAGCACTTCATCCCCGTCGTCGACATCTACAGCTACCATCCCTCCGAGCTCCAGGGTTAGTCGTCGTCCTAGTTCATCGATCTCCTTCTTTCGATCGGATGATCACGATGACTACATATATATATGATGCGCAAGATTTCATATACTATCGATGCATGCAGCGATGGCCGGAGTCGCGAACGTGGGCGACAAGGAGCAGTGGTTCTTCTTCTGCCCGCGGGCGGAGCGGGAGCTGCACGGCGGCCGGCCGGCGCGCACCACGCCGTCGGGGTACTGGAAGGCCACGGGGTCGCCGTCCTACGTCTACTCGGCGCCGGCCAACCGCGTCATCGGGGAGAAGCGCACCATGGTCTTCTACGAGGGCCGTGCCCCCACGGGCAACAAGACCCGCTGGAAGATGAACGAGTACAAGGCCGCCGCCGACGACTGCATCGCCACCGCCTATGGCGCGCCGCCGCCGCTGGCTGCAGGGGCGCCCGTCAGGGTACGTGCCGCATGCGATGTGGCTGTGCATTAATGACGATGGTAATTAATTATGTATTGATAATTATGGTCACTACTGATCGGCGTGCAGCTGCGGAACGAGTTCAGCGTGTGCCGCGTGTACATCAGCACCGGCACGCTGAGGTCCTTCGACCGCCGGCCGCTCAACCCGGCCGGCGGCGTCGATCAAGCTCTCCACTGCTACCAACAGCAACAAGTACTGGCACCACCCGCCGCGGCGGCGGCGGCGGCGAGCCAGATGCCTGCAGTCGGCGTTGTCGCCAACGGGCAGGCGGCGGAGAACTCCCACGACAGCACGTCATCGGAGTCTCGAGGGGTCGTCGTGGACGGAGCTGAAGAAGACTCCGGCGCCACGGCCATCGACTGGGAGTCGCTGGCTGATCTCCGCTTTAGCGTCGTCGATGACTTGAGCCGTGTCATTAATTGGCCCTCAAATTGACACGCCTCGTGCTTAAGCTAGCCTCCTAGGCCAAATTAATCAGATGATTAAGAACTACTGATTGGATCAGTAACGTGATTAACAAAGGTAGAGTGCGTGCTAAACCTAAAGGGAAGTATTTGAGGTGTAAGTTCATTAGGTCAGTGCTGTTGCTATGCTAGCAGATTAGCCTGCTGGACAAGGAAGTACTAGTTATTAGCCAGTTTTGGTCCTATGTTAAAATCCACTTGGGAATGAATAAAGTTTAAAATCCAGAACCAACCGTGGCTCAAATCAGAAAACTTCGGAATTTCAAAACAAAACATGCTGCGTGCGTGCATGCATTTTAGCTCGTGAGTGATGTTCAACATTGTTGGGCTTTCTGGTAAAATATTTGGGCGACAACTTTTGGGCCTCCAGGACTCTATGCATTCATTAAAAAAAACAATTGGAGCCCAGTTTCATGTCATTTCTGCTGGGTTATCATGGTCCACACGGCCTGAACAAGGTGCAGTGCAGGAGGACATCTTGCAGCGTTATTTTGCGGTGTAAGTTGGGCCGAAAACATTGAGGGGGGGTGCTTGGTTCCCTTGCGTCTTATTCTCCTGCCACCTTATCACTCATTTAGCTATAAAGTCAGTCCAGTTATATTTTAGCTTTCTTTTTTTTTTCTTTCTTTAGTGTTTTTCCATTTGATGGTGCAGTATTGGTTTTTGTTTTTATTATTTTTGCTTTTGGCCATGGAGCTTATTTACTTTTATGTTTACTCTAGGAGTTGAATTCCATGTGTATATTTTTTCCCGCGGACCCTATGATTTGTTCCGTATATAGTTTTGTTTCTCTTGAACAATGTTTTATTCTACGGTTCGGTTCCACAAAAAAGTTGCTCTGTACCATCGAAGCCAAAACCAAAACCATTTTGTATGGAGGCCAAAGCCCTACAAAACATAACCTATGAAAAGTTGCTAAGCTCTAACTAATAATAATATAATAAGTTAGCTTTCTATTATCTCCTACGTTAGATAAAGATGACTATTTTAAGTTTACAGATAATAAAAATTTAAAACAAACGATTCAACTAGACTATAATCCTGGTATAAAATTGTTCCCTTTTTATTTAAATCTGTTGGTATTCAGATTGTTCCTATTTTTTTATTAAATCTACCTTATTATAATCTTTAGCCCATTATTCAAATAAGCCATGAGCACCATCGCATCATCCTTTTCTTTCCTCCTCCTTAGTTCTCCCCTCCAACAACACATTCACTATATACGTGCAGCTGGCTTAAAAAAAGGAGGGTCAAGGCCCAAATCAATTCGACGTATGACATCGATTTTAGCTCACGAGAAAGTAGCCATGGTAGACAACATATGACATTTCCTCTTAAGTAGAGGCAAAATTCAGTTACGACCAAAAGGGTCCATATGCCCCCTTGTCCTTCAAATTTGCAAACCCTTGGAGAATATAGTATAGAGAAGAAACTACCGAGCGAAGTCTCTCTCGTTAGGATAAGAATCACTTTCCATGTTTAATCTACACCAAAAACGCATTGTTCTTTTCCAACCATGATAGAACATTCCACTAATCCCATCCCCATCTCTCTACCCAAATTTTTGCCCATATCAAGATCACAGCATATTTTCTTTCTGGCTCACCACGCTTAGCCTAGAATAAAGTAGTTGGCTGATAAAAAAAACCAGAAAACTTATCCTACAACATTCATGAGTTGACTCCTAGAGCTGCAAATATGGTGTTGCTGCTACTTTTCAAAATGAACTCAAGCCCACTCAAGCCCCTAAAGGTTGTATAGCTGGATGCAGTAATTATATAGTTCATTTGTATCCTTGATCACAATTTGCGGGAAGTGGATCTAAAGGGGGACTGGAAGGGCTCTAGCCCCACTACTGCCAAGAACTCCATTGGAACCAAGGGAAGAGGAGGAGGAGGAGAGAGGAGAAAGAAGAAAAGGAGGAAGAGGAGGTGCAGATGGAGGAGGAGGAAGAAGCAACCTCCAGGTAATTTGGGTGCAATTATTTTTAAATGTAAATGTCTACAGGGCCGGGGCAGCTCTTATTTGGAGGGGGGTGTTGTCTTTTCTAAGGTAGATCTCAAAAAGGGCATGGCTAATTTATAGCCCGCTATAAGGTCTGTTCGGGAATGCTCCGTTCCAGAAAAATAGCTCCACTCCACCAACTCCACCTTCCTTCACCTCCACTCCACCAAATCCACGAAAACATGGAGCCGTTGCGCCTGCTTGGCAAATGAGCAGACTCCAGCTCTAGGAACATAATATTTTTATGTGCATTGTCTATTGTACCCCTGTATTGTGCGATCCACACATCAGTGTACATTGAAGACTGGATTGCGTGGATTTGCCAGTGTGCCACTCCCCCAAGTCCAAACTCGCATGTTGAAAATGGACTCTCTAGGGAGCTGGATCTGATTAGGAATCCCTTTATGGCTTCATATTGTCCTTGGTATAGTCGTAGCATCTGCTTGTCTGGCAGTAGTATTTTGCTGTTGGTTCTGCTGCTGCCGCAGCCGGCGCGGGGAGGTCGAGGGGCACGTGGCGACGAGGAGCAAGATGGGCTGGCGCGGGACTGAGGACCGCGCGGCGGCCATTGGCAGGACGAGCAATCGCGGGGTGGCAGATAACAACCTTGAGTTCCTCGGCTCCACAGAGGGCGCGGCGACCGCCGCGGCAATAAGGGTCGAGATGGGGTCTGCGTCATCACCGTCGGCTTCTGTGTCTAGTGCAACGCCCGCAACCCGCGCGGCGAAGAAGGCCGAGGTGGCATCGCCATCGTCGCCGTCGGCTTCTGTACACCGGACTCCACGGCACAGCACCCCCGCGAGGGAGCAGCGAGCGGCGGCCCCCGCGTGGAGCGGTGAGGGCGCCCGGGGCAACCCCGCCACGACGTCTGGTGGCGAGGCGACCCCCGCTAGGGAGCAGCGAGCGGTGGCCCTCAGCGACGGAGGCGTAGCTGCCGCGTCTCCTGGCGTGGCTCCCTACCTCTGAATACTAATGGCAGCGGCGACCCCTGATGCAACGGGACTTGGCTGGCGGCAGCGGTTAGGGCGGCGACGGGTGGGACGACGGCGCGCGACAGAGGACGACATGTCGGGCGACGGTGACCCGACCACGGATGGCAGGGCGGTGCGGCCATGGTGAACAGGAAAGAAAGGAAGGGGGCGACCGGAGGAAGGGAGTGACTATTTTGTTCTACAAACCAGTATATTGTGTAATCGGTAGCATGGTGGGTAATTAACCCCCAATTCCAAGAGAAGCTTTGAAACTGAAGTTTTCGGAGCACCCCTTGAGGTGCTACAGAAAAATCTTAGCGTTGGCCCCTAGATCCACCTTTTTTCTGGAACTGGTGCTAATGGAGCTAGAGATTTTTAGCAACAAGAATCTAGAGTGGAGATGCAAAACTTGGAACGGAGCAGTACCAGACACGCCCTAAATTAGATCATCGCATAGCCACCCTTTTTTGGAACCGGAAGCACCATCCGTCCACTTTTACTACTCTGACACTGATAAAAACCTTTGTTGTTGTTGCCTTTTTGGACAGGCAGAGACAACCAGGCCGTTCGGCAGCTGCTTGGCTGGCTGCGCTGTTGGCTGCTGATTCTGGCTACTGGCTGCTGCTTATAGCTGTTGGCTGTAGCTACTGCTTTGCAGCTGCCTGCATCTAGCTGCACTGCATCTACACACATAGATATAGAACATTACAGTGAGGCAACAACGAGGCATCCAGTGCCATTGCTAGGGTTTGTTTGCTCGAATTCCACTACCTGGCTACCTAAATGTCAAAATTTGCTATCACTACCTGCATGTACCCATTTTGGCATAGCCATCAGTCATTACCAACATCTATGCAAACTTGTATAGAACCAAAATCCAAAACCAGTCATACCGGTTAACTACGTCAACGAGATTCCTACCGCGATCCAATCTCGTACACTTGCCACCCATGCAGACACAACGTAATCCGAAGTTCATGCCATGTTCCTATCTGCAGTACTTGCATCGGCACGGTGCAACAAATAATTGTGGAGTGCAAAGCAAGTAATAATGATCTTTATTTGCCTCTCTCGATCATAGAATGGTACTTCTCGGAAAATATGCCACCTCGATTTGAGCACGCCAAATGCTCGTTCCACAATATTGCGAAGACTCGAATGGTGGAAGTTGAATTTCTCCTCCAAACTTTCAGCCGCTCTGCGGCAGAACTCCTCTAGATGGTACCTCGTACTGTGATATGGCCCCAGATAGCCTTCATGAACTGTGTAACCCGAGTCCACCAGATAGTACCTTCCTACACAACATCAAATATACTTACCATTAGTGCAACACTTTTACAATTGTTTCTTCAAGAGCGTAATTAGCCAACTAACATACCTGGAGATGGATGTGGGTAATTTGGTGTCTCCATACAGTCCCTCAACACCGCCATGTCATGACTGGACCCCGCCCTCCCCGCTCCTACATATGTGAACCGCATGTCCATATCCACTATAGCTAACACATTAAAGCTTGACCACCCTTTCCTATTAATAAAGTCCAGACGTGACTCACGCCCGATTTGTACGGGAACGTGAGTTCCATCTAAAGCACCTAAGCACCCATCAAAGAACGGTGCATATGGGTTGAGCCTATAATTAACCATTGAGTATGACGGGTCCTTTAGAGCGATAACCGTCTGTGCGAATGAGAACATGACATCTGCCACATGAGCCATATTCCTACTAACTGTGTCCAATGACCGCTAAAATCTATCTCTAATCTGTCTAGAAGCCTGTTGTGTCCCACAAGCCCAGACGGACATAGCTAAAGCCTCGATAGATTCGACCCCTTGTGTTGATTCCAGCCCATGATAATTAACTAAGATATCATGCAACTGAAGGAATACGTCAGGATACATACGAAAAGTGTTGTAGCACCTCCAGCTTTCCCGCATATTTAGCTCAACCCATTGACGTCTGGTCATTTGTGGCAACTTCATGGGTGGGTTCACCACAGAAGCTGGACTTTTGCTCGCAGCTGCATATGCTGCTATAGCTACTGCTACCCCCGCCAGCTGGTATACGATGGAGCTAACATCACTACCAGTGTTCACTGTTTGATTCCTCAACGCTGCTCATAATGGAAGCAACCTGTGCACAGAATAGATATTAATGGTTCAGTCATAAGTCTATAAAGTAAAAGTTCCACCACAAGTTATAGAACAAACTCTTTCAAACCTGTCAATATGGCTTCCCTGTCCTCCTCCTTGGATGGCTGAATAGGTCCTCAATGGTCCTCCACACCTTCCTGGTACAATGAAAAGTAAGATAAAACTTCTTTCTCACTAATGCACATGCAATGTAAATCACGGACCACATTTAACTTGGAAAATTAGACATCACACACAATACATTGTTCAAGCTAGAGGCCACATTACATGCTAAGATATTGTTCCCTACCATCAGTATACAACACTACAATAAAACCAACGGATGCCACACTGAACTACTTGTTCTCCCTCTCCCAGTTGAATTGGATCCAATGCAGGCGGCCCTCTCTGGTTTTCATCTTCGTGAAGGCCCTTCGATTCACTGCATTCTTGCATAAATATATTGCCATGCAGTACAGATCAGACCCCTCGTCAATACCATCTTCTTCTAAAATCCGCATTGCAAGGTCCATCTCCTCTTGCTCACAGCTGAGACGTTTCTAGCTTCTCGTAGCTACAGTTTCGGAGAGTTCTCTGACGTAGTCCCCCAAGCTGCCACTCTTCTTTTTTGGAGGATTGTCGACAACTTCCTCCTGGGTTGGCCTTTTAGACATATTACGAGCATTGCTAGTAGCCATGGGGTCTAGGTACATGTCTACTGGAGTGTCCTTGGTCCCCATACTGGGTGTTGCCTCACGGACACCTCCTGCAGTTAGCAAGGTCCCCCTGTCTTGGGTGGTGTGGCCGAATAGCGTGTAAAGTTCGTTAAGGAGTGGTGGTGGTTTAGTAGTACTCGTCTGGGCAGCACCAGCACTAGTTTCCTGTAGGTCACGCAACTACATGTTAGAAAAAAATTGATGCTAGAATTGAATGAACAAGAAGTACTGCAAAGGTGACAGCACGTACCCCTTCGTCGGTAGCTCAAAAAGTGGAATCAGATGCAACACCACCAGTATGTTTGTCACGGTCTAGGCCTGATTGGACTTGCAGGTCCCTCCAATTCATGAATGACCTTTGCATGGTGCTCAGCTTGTTCTGCAGCTGCTTGCTGCCTAAAGTCAAACCAGTCTGTTGTTTGAAATTACGGTAGACGTGTTGCCATCCTAACTTAGTTAGGCACTTGTTGCTTCAATTCAGTTGGTTCTTCTCAACAATGCAGAGGTCGAGGAATGTTTTCGCTGTCTTCTCATCCCAATTGGCACTGCTACTAGCCATCTGAGCCCAGTTGTACAATGCATAGTTTGAGTAGGTAGGAACTGCAATTTTATTTTAACAAAGAAGAAAATGCAGGAAACATAAAAGTAGACAAACTCAGTACGTAATGAACATGTCACTTGCCTCAGCAGTTGTCTTGGCGCATTTGTAACAGAGATTGTATAGACAGGCTGGTGGGGGAGAGCATGAAGAAGTGGATGACGATGCCAGTGTGGGTATCGTTGCAAAGGACAAGAGTGTACTGGAAGTAGGCTTGTTGTAGAGGACTGCATATGTGCAAAAGAAAATATTGTTAGATTAATGCTTCAAATTTGCACTCAACATTGTACCGGAATTTAGTTAAAGCACTTGAGGACAATCCAATTCAGAGAAGCAATAAACTTGCATAAACCTTTATGCAAGCTAGAAATATAATCTATAGATAAAAGGGACCAGAATTTGACAGGCAGGCATACTAATCATGGCTATATGCAAATCTCGTAGAGACATACACTAATGAGTAATTAACAGGCATACTGACTGGCATCATTGAGATAATAAGTTAATTCAGGAATGTAATCCTATATTTTGAATTGTTACAAAGGAAACACAATATGATAAATTTATGAACTGGTAAGTTAATAATTGTGTTCATGGGGGCTACAAATTTCTCTCAGTATAAGTAAAATAAAAAGTGATATATGAATATGAGGAAAACTTGCCTAAAGTACCAGAATGTATTTACTAATCCAATAAAAGCAACCACATGCATATCCAATTTCATTCATTTGAATGAGATGGCAGAAGGTCAGGATGTTGTACGTACATCAAACAAAGACCTCAATAGGGAAGGGAAATCAAAACATTTGATCTTTTGTTATGAGCAAACACATGAGCTCAAATAGTAAACCAAATGACTAATCAGATGAAAAAGAAAAATACATGCAATTTAAGCAAATTTACTTAATTCAATATTATTTTTTTGCTATTAGGTTGAAAAGACAATGTTAGGTTGTCTCAGCATCATGTATGCTATTATCTCCATCAACATCTTGCAGAAGAATGATAGCTGCAATGACAACACATTATGTTTTTATCTTTGCAGGATCCAGTATTACTATTTTGGATCTCATGAACAAGAAGAAATCATAAACTTACAGTGACACAAGTGAAGGTTGGCCTAAACCAGGTGGTAAGCTTCCTGTCAGTGAATTATAGCTCAAGTTTCTGACCAAGCAGAAGATATAACATTAGCTACCAAGGTTGGATCACATACTGTTAACTGTAGAAATAACCGAAAAAGGCATTTACATAAGCAACAAGAAAGAATTCTTAGGAAAGGTACAAGCACACATAAAAAACTTGACAATGGCAAATAATATAAACTTCTTAATTCAGACAACGATTGGTCTAAAACATAACTAACATTAAGCAGGTGCGGACAAGCAAGAAGGTAATTAAGATGAATTCTCTCAAAACAACTTATATTTGACATCCTTTAGTATTTGTGGTCATCATTTGTACAGATGAATATATATCATTCCAAAGCGAAGAATGTAAAAAAAAAACATGTGTATATATGATTTCAAAACCATTTCGACCATTCATAGAGCAATTAATAGTACTAGTAGGTGCAGTTTACCCAAACAGAGAAAATTAACAAGTCAATCAATTCATTCTCAGATTTTATTTGAATGAGCTTTATCAATTTATATGTGATTCATCAAGTGAGAGGGACAAGGATCTGAGTCCGATGGAAACTTTTAGAGGTGGAGAGAAAATATAAACCTACACCCATATGTATCAATAGTAATCAATAACAGGATAATATACACTTCTAAGGTATTCAATTTTGTACCCAAGGCCTACCGCCACACATTCACCTGCCTCAACAATGAGCAGGCTTTAGATCCAATAACATCACTCTAAATATTTCCTTTTGCTATTGCTGTCCAGCTTCAGTCATCTTGAGGAAGAAGCATATGGCGGTAAACAAGGATTACCTGGATCTGAATGGGGGGCTTCCTCGGGCTATGGCGACACTAGGGCCACGATGTGGCGGATGGGAGATCTGCTGCTGGACTTCTTGCTCGAGTTGTCAGGCGAGGGGGTGCCGCGGTGGAGACGGCCGCCGTCGCAAGCCCGAATCCCGGCTGGCGTGCTGGACGGCGAGCTGGATCCCTAGCGGCCGGCTTGACCCCGGGTGTCTTGACGCTGCGGGTAGATGACCTTCCTACGCGGTGGGGGTGAATGGTACGGCACAGGCGACGAAAAGCTCACCTCGTGTTAGACCTGCTTCGTGGATGCCGCATCGAGGACAAATGGAAGCCGTCGTCGGAGAGGGAGACGCTGGGTACAACGCAACGCAGAGGGAGCGAGAGGGAAGTGGATAGAGATGCGATGCGGGGAAGAAAATGAGAGAGGAAGAGGAAAGGAGGCCAAGCGTCGGTGCTGCAGCCGAACGGCTGCGTGTGGGCTGCCAAACTGCCAAACGACTGCGCTTATCAGCCTAGCTCGAAACAGCCTAGCCAGCCAGATTCAGCCTAGCCGAACGCGGCAGAGCAACTCCACCAGTAAGATTCAAAAAAAAACAAAGAAAAGATTGCCAGGTTAAAAAATCCGTGTCTTTACAACCGAGCATCAAAACCAAAATCTGATTGCACCATCGTGTTGGTCTCAGCAAAAGCTTCAAGATCTCGCTTCAATATGTTTTGATCCTATTTTTCTCATACAGTACCAAGCAGTTTTGTTAAAAGCTAAACGCATACTACAATAAACTTAGAAGCAATTTAGAACAAATGTATAGGCAAATTAACATCATTTAAAGCCACATAGTTTCTTCACTGAAAGGGGAACAACCGAGATGAAGTCCCTGCAAATGTAGCACTTTCACTTCACAGTTCACTTCACATACAGAAATGAACGCATCCACAAAATTACAATTCATGTAATTGGCATCTGAAACCTGGACTACTAAGTTGCTTATTGGGAACCATATTTTTGCTTGTCTCGAATAACATGTTTGCCTAATCAGGTCCATTTTATTGCCTAAATCAGGAGGACAGGAACCAGGGAGCAAAAACTCAGACAAATGCTAGTATCACAACCACTCGAGAGAGAGCCAGTGAGCGTGCCCCTGGTGCAGGACGGCACCACGACCCTTGCGAGCCCTTCCTCGCGGCCGTGGGTCCCTCGCCGGGGTTCGCCGCCGTGCGCCCTGGAGGCCTCCGCGGGGGGCGCCGCTGCGCAGGCCTTCGCCGGGGGCCGTCCTCACGTTCCCTCGCCGGGAGGCCGCCGCGGGGGCAGCGCCGCAGGCTCTCGCCGGGGGCCACCGCCGCGTTCCGTCGCCGGGGGGGGCTGCCGTCGCGCACGCCCTGGAGGCCGCCGCCGCAGGCCCTCACCGGGGGCCGCCGCGCGCGCGCGCCACTCCCTCACCACCATTTGGTGAAGATACTGGAGGTAGAGAGAGAGAGGGGTGAAGAAGATAAGAGTGCCTCTGTTGGGAAGAAGGAATGGCGGAGAGAATATCAGCACATTGTGGGGCCCGCGCACATGGAAAACCTGTTTGCGCAATGAATGAGTCAGCGCAGATTGACGAGTCCGTGCAGGTGGACGAAATTACAGCCGGCTGGAAAGCAGTCATTACCCTCCAAAAATCTAGGAAAAATACACGATAATCCAAAGAGTTTGGATTGGGATGTGATTTTTTTTACCCAGATTATATGATCTACGGTAGATCCAATGGCACTTAACATTAACCACGGCGAATATCTAATAATCCGGCTTTTTCTCCAAACAAATTACCCGCAAGCTCCACTTTTTAGCAAGGCGAAATCTCCTCTTATATACGTGTCCCAAAAACAAGTTACTCAAAATATTTAATCACACATAATAACTTGTTTTTTTTTGACACGGAGGAAGTACTGCACATAATAACTTGTTTTTTTTTTACGCGGAGGAAGTACTGCACAACTTTCGTCTTGTTGGGTATACGCACTGCACAACTGAATGAATCTGAATGCCTCAAATTCGAAAATGAGAAGAGTGTTTGCTTACCAGGAATGAAGCTAAACTTGTGCTGACCAATCCCCTTGTTTCTGTCTCGCTCCTGTGTGAAAAAAATCATGCCTTTCTACGGGTAGTGAGAAATAAGAACGAAATCTGAGGCTCATGCATATCCTTGAAAGGAGACGTTGTATTGCCTTAATCTTGCTCGCTGGTGGTATAAAAATCCTACAGAAAGAATCGTTACATTATACATGACCTCCGATGCTACATCATCGAGAAATACTAATACTACTAGCTTAGTAGTTGTTTCTTCTCCAGTTACATATTGCAGCAAAGAATACTACGAAAAACAGAAAACATTTCCTCTCCTCCAATTGCCTTGAGGCTTCAGAAACATGACCAAATGCGTATGCATGCAAACCTTCCTGCATCCTGCCTACCTAAACCAAAAGAAACACGAAAGCAATCGATCCAAAGAAGAGATCAGATCGATCCAATGGAGTCACCGTCGCCGCCGTATCACCAATGCTATGCCGTAGTGCAAGAGCCCCCTGTCATTAGTGTGTCAATGCCTGCCGCCGTGCCGCGCGCCTACTACCACTGCTCGGCCCCGGGGCGGCCGGCGGCGTGCATGTGCTTGAGCTTGGTCAGCTCTTTCCTCCGCTTCCTCGCCTCCGCCGCCGTCGCCGCCTTGTCCCTGTCGCTCGGCCCCGCGCCGCCCCGGGCGTCGATGCTGACCGGCGCGCTCCGCTTGTCGGCGGCGATGTCGAGGCCAAGCGTGAGCGAGCAGGGGTCGTCGTCGGTGTCCTCCTCGGCCGTCGCGCCGCCGGCCGGGCTCCCGCCCCCGCTCCCCGCGGGCTCCGGCTGGAACGCCGCCTGCTGCTGCTGCTGCTGCGTCCCCGCGTACGCGGCCGACGGCGACCCGCGTGGGTCCGCCACGACGGGGTAGTACCACGCGCAGGGCGGCAGGCAGAGCGCCGGCGGTGGGCTGCCGTGATGGTGGTGGTGCTCGTACCCGGCGCCGGGCGGCCACGAGCCCCAGACGTAGGGCACCGGCGGCGCCGCGGTGTACAGAAACCCCGGCTGCGGCGGCGTGGCCGGCGGCGACGCCGCCGCAGCCGCCATGGGTTCCGCCGCTTGCTGCTGCACCGCCGCCACGTGCATGGGCACCGCCGCGGTCACCGCCGTCGTCACCGGGGCTTTCTTGGTCGTCCTCGCCACCTGCAGAGAATTGGAAGTGACGAATCGATCAGGACCTGCGGCGCCTCTTCGGCTCTGAAACAGCTAATTCCGACGTGGTGTGACAGCAAGACCGATGATAACTCCGGCGACAAAAAGACGAGCTGTGCCGACGTGGTGCGGTGACCAGGTGACGCGCGACGCTGCAAACGACACCGAGGACACGGCTGCGTGCAGCAACTTTTCTCCCCAGGGAAGGCCAGTCTGCTGAACCGACTAGAAGGGAGAACACCTGAGCTGACTACCCTACGCGGACGCACCCCATGCGGCCAGCGTCGGCATTGCACCGAGCTAGCTACCGAGCTGGGTGTGCCGACCAAAAGGCCAGGGAAAGGAAAAGGAAAAGAAGGAAGAGATTGTTCGTTCTATCATTATCCGATATAAGATGTCTCTGTCAGCGTGACATGCGTACAACAGCAAGAAGCACTTTGACAACGAACACAAATCGAGCACCACAACCACAACTAGCATGCTCCTCCGTAGCAGCTAGGTGTACGGCATCGACCTTGTAGTGGCCAGAAAAGCTTTGGGTGTCATGTGGCCTCCGTCGAGGGGCACAACTGGAGGCTTGGAACGTACTAGATTCCTGTCTGCCTAACAATGGCAACATCATGCTTTGGATAATACAGTTGTTTAATCGTCGATCATGCAGCGGACGACGTAATCTGTCTAGTCAAGCAAGTACAGGATTAAAGCGAAAGCGAAAGCGATGGTGGTGATGGTGGTGTGCCTGTTCTTTGAGCTGCTTGTTGGCCTCCTTGAGCGAGAGGTACTCCTGCATCACCATGTCCTTCTCCTGCACACCAACAGGTCAGGTCAGGGTCATAGGAATAAGACAAGAAACTTTCACGACCGTCAGTTGGATGGTGATCATCAGCAGGTTGTACAACAATCAATCACACTACTGTCGCAAGTAACGGAATCTGAAGATCGGTCGCACCTTCTTCATGTTCTCGTTCTGGGAGGAGAGGTCGACGACCTTCCTGGCGAGCTCGTCGCGGATGGCCTGGCGCCGGAGGATGGTCTGGCGGGCGGACTCCCGGTTGGCCAGCACGCGTCGCAGCCGCTTCGCCTCCTTCTCGGCCTACACACATATGAACGGCGCGCTGGTGAAAGGGAGAGATCACCGGAATTGCGAGCGCGCGGCGCGAGTAGGGTACCTCGGTGAGCGTGTGCCGGGGCCGGGGGCCGTACCCCGTCGCCGCCGCCTCGGGCACGGGGTGCGGCTGATGCTGTGCCGAAGGCTGGGGGTGCGGGTGGCCGGCGCTGGAGCTGCTGGAGCAGGGGGACGCGGACTGGATGCCGACCTTGCCGAGCTCAAGGCTCAGCCGCGTGCTCGCCAAATCGTCCTCTCCCTCCGCTGTCGGCGGCGCCGCGGCGGCAGCCTGGAAAGCAGTAACCGTCAAGAATTGAATCATGTAGCGACGGCAAGTGGGTGAGAGGCCAGGGACGAGATCGAATTCGACTCTGAGGGGATGGGCTTCACCTGATGAGAAGAGCGCGGGTGGTTGCCGCCGCCAGGGGTGGCAGCCGGCCCGACCCCGGCCATGTCGGCGAGCGCCATGGCGGCGTCGAGCTCGACGTCGACGGTGACGCCGCGGCGGCATTGCCTCTGCCCGTCGCTGTCGTCAGACATGGCGGCAGGGGGGAGGGAGGGATGGGAGTCAACAGTGGCCTCCTCGCATCGATTAGATGGATCGCCGAGCAAGAGGAGGGGAGAGGGAGGTTTTTGTAAGAGCGGCGGGGTGGGGGATGGGGGCAGCCGAGCCGAGCTTGCGCTTAATCGCTTGGGTTCGACGGTGACAAGCCAAAGCGAGTACGGCCGGGCTGGGGGCCCCCGAATAAATATCTCCTCCGATCCCTCCCGGCTCCCAGAGGCGGCGCGGCGGGGTGTGGGGGAGCAGCCGAGCAGGACAGGTGGTCTTGTGCCCGCGCCGCGACCTCGCCCGGGAGCGTCCGATGGGGCGGGCACGAGCCAATCTCGCCCGTCCGCGATCGCCACGTGGCGAGGCGGCAGCAGCCCAGCGCGCTCTCCTCCACGCAGCAGGCCGTGGAGGGACACGCGGAGCGACCCAACGCCGCGACCAGCATGCAGAGAGTCGAGAGAGGCGGGCTCGTGGCCCGAGGCCTTCGGGGCTGTGGGGTCCACTGGTCAGTTGGGGTGATTCCCCACCAGGTGCGGAAGTGCCTTTGTCTCGGTGACGTGGCCTTCGCGACTGCACACGTGAGGGCGGATGGGCGCCACTGCTGGCGCGCCTGGGTTGGGCCCGTGAGTTGAGTTCGCTTTTGGAGGGAGCGGGGCCCCGCATGTCAGCCAGCACCGGCGCGACGTGCCTCGACAATGAACAGTCCGGGTGGCCGGGGATGGACGCCGGGCGGAAGGGCCTAGAAGACCAAGCAGCAGCGCGCCACCGATTCGGCAGTGCGGTGCCTTGGCGAAACCCATCCATCCGATCAGGCGATTACCCCTCGGTGAGTGAGGGTACCCACAGACTTCTACCGGGCTTCTACCGATTTCTACCGATCAGGATACTGGTCTGAGTGGTGCTCGATCAAGGCATGCGGCTGAGAACAGGTAGTTACTTGATTTGGAGTACAAAATAACAAGATAATCCAAATCTGCTCGGATATCATGAAACGCGTATTGTAATCCGACTCAGAGTAATTTTCATGTAACTACCGAGTAGATTAGATTCAAATCGACTTGTAACTCTTAGTTCTCAGCCTATATAAGGTGGCCAAGGGCACCCCCTGAGGGTATCCCATCATCAAATAATCCCGAGCAATACAATCCACGCATACAGGACGTAGTGTATTACTCTCCGAAGATCCGAACGTGTCTAAAACCCTCGTATCCCTCGTGTTCTCGCGATCACCTTCGAGTTCTTGGTTTCGCAATCGCCCTCACCTACAAATCAACCACTTGGGTAAACCCCTGGTAGACTGCTGGGCTTATAAATTTGACAGTTGGCGTGCTAGGTAGGAATGGTTGCGAGATCCTCTTGGCGACCTCGATGGCATCCCGTCCTGGCGTTGTTTTTCTCGAGAGTATGAAGGACTTCCTCGCTAACCCGAAGGTGCTATGGCTAGTTGACAAAGGCTTATAAGTTGGCTCCACCCTTGCTCAACTAGCAAGGTGGTACTAAACATGCGCTCATGGACCACACTGGACCAACAAATTGGGCCGGGTGTCACATACACCCCCCTCAAGGAACCCGACATCCAACTCACCCACACAATTGACAAAACAAAATAGCTAAAATTGAACTTTAAATGAACTTTTAGCACAATCAAACATCTCTAAAAAATTGGGTAAAAATTTGTAAAATCACTAAATGGTATCTAGTATTTGAATAAAATAACAGGAGGCATATTTGTGTAGAAGAAATTGGGGTTGCTTCACAAATTTGGTTTTTTAACAATAAATAAAAATTTCTAGGAACTTAAGTAATGCACGGTCAAAATGCTTATTTATGCACAAGTGATGCTCATGATACTTAACTATGCACAAAAGGATGTTCATGATGCTCAATTATGCATAATGATGCTTGTGATGCATGTCGTGCAAAGGTGTTGTGATGCATGCATAATGATGTGCATTGGCTTCATAGGCCAGCTTCTGTGATACCACATACTCACTCTTGACCGCTATGTCACGCTCTTGCTGAAGGCGTGCATTGGAGCCCTCGCACTCCTTGAGGTACCGGTGGAGTCTTTGCTCCCTCATCGCGGCATCTGCGTGCCCAAACAAGTTCACATCAGCATTAGGGTGGCAAGGACAAAACTGATTAAAATAGGTCGGCACAGCATACCTCTCATGTGCGCAGCAAGCACATCCTTCTCCATGCTCTTCTATAGGAGCTGGTTGGCGGCATCCTCTTTGGCCTTTTGGAGCTCGGCTTCAAGGCGCTCCGCTTTCAAACGATAATACTCGGCCCGCCGAGTCCCTTTTGTCCTCTTCCGCTCGTGGGTGGCCAGATTCTGTTTACATTTCAACATCCAGAATTCTTCAAGGAAACTTGGATTTAAACACAAGTTGGCAAATGCACTTACAAACAACAGCTCGTCGGCGTCCAGGGATATTTTTCGCAGCTTGTAAAGGTCTTCCTTATCCCGCGCTACGTCCTCTGCTACATCCGTGTCGGAGAAATCCTTGGGGTCAGGCTCATCTTCATGAACCACACCAAGGTCAGCATCCTCAGCAGACCTCTCCGGGAGCAGGTCATCCTTGGGCAGCTCCTCTTGTTGAGGCTTGGCTCTAGCCCCCTCATCAGCTGCCTTCTCGACCTTAGGGTCAACCGGGGCTATATTTGCAACTCCGAAGCCGGCTTCATCACGTTGCAGCGCTGGAGTCAGATCGACTACCTCGGTGCGACCATCCTTATCAACTCTGGCCTTCGGGGGCAGGGACGTTTCCATGGTGTGACCGCTGGTCGCCTCGGTCTGGGCTGAGCAGCTGGTCAGTTGTACGCCACCATCATCGGACAGCATGGTGGTCCTCCATCACCAGCACAACAAGCAATTCACACAAGTTAGTCGGCAACCATAATTGCAACACAGATAGCATAAGTAGGCGGCACTTACAGGGTGCTCTTCTTCTTCACTCGGTACATGGGGCGCAATGGTGGTGGCGGCGCTGATGTATCTTCGCTGGGCCTGCCACGGATCTTCACCTTCAGCGTCTCCTTGACGTGTGCCGCTTCAGCCGCAGTGGTCTCCTGGAGCTCCAATTTCTTTCTCTTTACGGTCGGGCTCAGCGTGTCGGAGTCCTCGTCCACATCGCTACCCGACCTGGTCAGGGCAGCCTTCTCCTTTTTCTTCTGGCCATCTTCCTCCTCTCCCGCTCAACTGCGGCACCTTAGAGACAGCCTGCTTGTGCACGGTCTACCGTGTCCGATGCCCAACCGGCTCAGAGCCTTGGGGCTAGCCGGCCCCTTCTGTCACACCCTCGTCCGACCCAAAGGAAGAGTCCGAATCCCATTGAAGGTCGGCGAGCGGCACGTTGGCCTCAACGGTCGGACGGATCTTGGGTCATCGCTAGTCGACCCCTCCAGGCAGTGGTGCCGAGGGAAAGTATATAAACATGTCGTCCTGATCAAAACATAGTTTTATTCAGAATAGTCACAGAAGGACATGCAGTACGCCAAATCTGAAATCCGCAATCTTACCGGGTTGGATGGCGGCCTCTTCAATGAGTATGCTTTGGGGCAGTTTTTGTTCCTAATCACGCCCCCGAAGAACTTGGACACCCAGTTGATAATTTCTTCTTTGGACACCTTGCGCTGCACATCCCGGGTCGGGTCCTCTAGCCCTGAATACTCGTACGTCAGGTGCACTTAGTGCTTGATTCGTTGGATCAACCTCTTGCTGAAGTTGATACTGATGGCCGCGGCTGTCAGTCCCCGTGCTTTTAAGTCGGCAATCTTCGCCAGCAACTCATTCACCTGGACCTGTTTCTCCAAGGTCGGCTAGTTCGACCACACGGGCATCACCGCTGGCCCGTACCCTGTGTATGGCGGCAACTTGGGCTGCTGATTGGCAATGATGAACCACTCCTTATGCCAACCTTTGTTGGACTCCTTCAGCTGCAGATCAAAATATTCTTGTACTTTCTTAGGCCACAGCGAGAACCCACAACCCCCAACAACCCATGCCTGTTTCCCCTTACTTGACACAGGCTTCAGATGATACAAATATTTCCAGAGATCAAAATGCGGGGGGATATCCTAATATGCCTCACATAGGTGAATGAAGACCGCAATGTCTAAAATTGAGTTGTGATTGAGATGTACTAGCTCGATTCAGTAGTAGAACAGAAGGCCCCGGAACAAATCTCGCACGGGATCCCGAACCCGTGCTCGAAGAACAGCGCGAAGACCACCGTCTCCGCCGTGTCCTCTGACGGGAAATCTTGGCTGGCGGTGGGCTTCCAATCCAGCAGAGCCTGCGGCCCGAGGAGACCTCAGTCGACAAGGGCTTGTAACGATTCTTGGGTCATCACGGACTTCATCTCGATGGCAGATGGCTCCAGAATATTTGCTTGCGCCATTTCTTCAAGCTGTACACCTTGAGATTTTGATCTAATGGTGGCTCGAGTTTTGATGCGCATACGGTGGCACGACGGCTTTGGCGATAGTGGCACGACAGCTCGAGTGGCGGCGACAGAATGTGCGCGAGCAGAACGGGGATTGCAGCGGCACGGCCTAGGGTTCGTGAGTGCGGCAGCGAAGTGCTCAGTGGACTGTGGCGGCGACGCTGTGAGTGTTCAAGATAGAAGTGAAAACGGCTCTGTGACACCTTGCGCTTTTGAGGGGGATGACGGCGTAACCTACGGACAGAAATTGCGGACCTCCCGTTATTGTGGCGCAATGTGCCAGGCAAAATTTGCGAGTTTTTTCGTTAGCGCCGCGTGCGTGGGATAGGATCTGCGGGTTTTACGTTGCGCTTTTAACTGCGTGCCTTCGCGGCTCCGTCGGTCCTTATCCTCGGGGGCTGGGCGCCTAATTCTGGTCGACGTGCCTCTGCGGCTCTGCCAGTCCTCATCCTCGAGGGGCTGGGCGCCTAATTCTGGTCGGCGTGCCTCCATGGCTTCGCCAATCCTTGTCCCTAGGGGCTGGGCACCTAATTTTGGCGGGTGTGCCCCTGTGGCACTATAAATCCCCACATTCAGATGAAGGGGTATATTTTTATTCAGCTACAATCATATTCCCTGGAAGTATTATTGCCAATACATATTACAAATGCCTGTGAATAACTTTGAAATAGCTGACATCCCAGGATAAGAAGCTACAATGTAAAAAAAGAAAAAAAAACACAATACAAGAAAGCTGTGCGAAACACTTCCCCTAACAGTGTCCCGAACAAAGTGACACGGTTCACGATGCAGCCTCCTCACAAGGATTCTTCTAGCATCGTCACCTCCTGGCTTCATCAAAGAGACTGCGAAGGGAAGGAGCATCCAGGTTTTCCTTATGAGAATTCTTCTAGCATCAGGCTTCTGGGCGGGTGCTAGTCCTATCAAAAACTATAAGCTTCAAGCCTACAAGCGTTATTACTCGGGCCATGGCTCTTCATGATGAACTTTGGTCTATTTATAGCCTGACCGCTCGCTAAACATCCAAAGTGCTACAGTGAACTCATGAGGGTTCACGACAAGGCTTTCCCATACCGATATGGCTCTACAGTGTTCACGTGATGCTTGGTCTGATCTTCAAGTACTGACGGGAATCGTGAAGTTGCTCAGATGGTGTAGTACTCCCATGAGCAGGCATCTTTGTCGCTTATTTATCATTGCACCAGTCCTTATCTCCAGAGATTTGGACGTGTACTTTTGGTCGGCGGGCCTCCATGGTTGCGCCTATCTTTGTGCTCGGGCACTAGGACTTGCTTCAGGAGACAACCTTTTCTTCTTTGACTATTGAACCGATTATTCTAATCACTTCAATGTTCGGGGGCTACTCCTACGGAGTGCGTCTTGCGACGCTCTCCTTAACCTTCGCTTCGACCTGTTTGATGCCCGCATCGATCAATTCGGCACTCGTCTTCACTCTACGCGTTGGCTCTACGTTCGCTCGGATTTTCTTCTTTTTTAGCACTGCGCATTCTCTCCGTCACCATGATGCCATCGCAGTTTTAGCCGACTTCATTTCAAGCTTCGCTGTGATGACCTCAAGTTCCTGTTCACCTACACATCGCTCGGGGGCTTAAGGGATACGGGTACCCATGGATCCCTACCGACCAGGATACTGTTCGGGCCTAACAAGTGTGCCCGCCCAATTAGGGCGTGCGGGTTAAGGATATGAAGTTACTTGGAGTACACGTTAAGATAACAAGACAGTCCAAATCTGCCCGGATATCATGGAATGCGTATTGTAGTCCGACTCAGATTAATTTCCATGTAACTATCGAGTAGATTAGATTCAAACTGACTTGTAACTCGTGGTCGAGGGTATCCCAATATCGAACAATCCCGAGCAATGCAATTCACGCATAAAAGGACGTAGGGTATTACTTTCCGGAGATCCGAACCTATCTAAAATCATCGTATTACTCGTGTTCTCATGATCACTTTTGAGTTCCTGGTTTCGCCGTCGTCCTCACCAAGGACCTACAAATGGTTAACGGATTATGAATACGACTAGGGCGTAGCGTAGTAATCTGTGATGGTGTGGGGACAAACGTGTGTTGACCGTTGATTACCGGCCTTGTCGGCGGCGGGGTCCAATGGTATCGCGGCCAGCTGAACCGCCTGCTCTCTCGCACTGCCGGCACTGGAGGATCTGCCTGCTGCTAATCCTGCTGTCAGGATCGGAGCAAAACGCTTCACGCTGCCAAGGCAGTCTTCAAGACGAACAGCAAAAGGTTCGCGCGCGCCGTGCCGTGCCGTGCGCAGACTACCAGTGATGGATGAACACATCTCTTCGGTTCGAAGGAAGCCCCAAACGGCCAGACCAGAGACTACCAGAGACTACCAGACGGTTCGACGAGCGCAGTGGAGACCGACGGACCGGTAGTAAAAAGATACGCTGCCCGCGGCGCGCCCACAGTAAAAAGAAAGAAAAGCTTATCCCCAGTCCACCGCCTTGCAGGCCGCAGGCAATGTGCTTTGTGCACGCAGTCTTGGACCCGTCTCTTCTCTTCTCTACTCTACTGATGGAGAGTCCTGGGCGCGAGATGATGCGCGCCAACCAACTTGCGATCTGATCGCGGAAGCAGTCAGCAGAGACGCCGCCCTCATGCAAGTTGGCGTGCGCGGCTATACGGCAAGGCGACGCCCTCTGACTCTGACGACGTGTAGTACCATGTACCTGTCCAATGGATCGGCGCAGCGTATCCCCCGGCTAGTGGCAGCTCCATCCCTCTCATCCTGTCTCCTCCCAGACCTGATCCCTGGCGCGCCTTTTCACGCGCCCGGCCGCCGCCTCGGGACTTCCCGTCCGTCCGTCCTAGGGCGGCAGGGGCGACCGAGCGACCACGTCACTGCCTCACCACTCGCACGCCATGCATGAGAGATACTGCACTGCCCTCGCGCACGCGCGGCGGCTCGTCGGGCGCGCTGTCATTCGCCTGCTTTGCTTGAGGCCGGCGGTGCCATGCCGCGGTGCTCGGCGGCGCAGGGGCCTCGTGCGTGTCACGTCACGTCTCTTGGTTGTTTCCCTCCCTATGGGCAGTGGCGTGGTGAGTCCTGTGCGCCACGCAGCGGCAGGCCTCGACAATAGATCGGTTACAGCCCATGCATGATCCAGCGCCTACTAACCTAACTGGGCCTCAACAGGACAAGCCAGTTGGGCCCAAACAGTCCTCTCTCCCTTCCACGTCCCCTGTCTACCACGTGACGTGAGTTGTGAATTGTGTGATTGTTCCGGAAGCACCCATCCCTCTCCACTCCACGATTGCTAGCGTCCTGCTGCTGCTGCGCCCCTCTCAGATCCAGCGCCACCGATGCCGCCGCGGGGGCCCTCGCAGCCGCAGCCGATTGCCCCCTCCCCCGCTCCATTTCCCTCGCCCGCCCGTGATCCGATATTCCGATCCGACCCATGGCCCGATCGGTTCCATTCCATCGTAGCAGCACCTACAACGCGTCGCCGAGTGCCGTATGTGTCCGGTAGTTTTTGCACAAAACACCCTCGTATGGCGAGGAGACGGCGCCATCGTCGTCTTGTGAGGCGACGGCAAGGGCTCGTGGTCCCAGACCAAATCGCCAACTAGAGGACCGCTGTACAGGGTCGTCCTCTCGAGTCGACGGCGCGGATCCTACTGCGGGTGCGCTCGGATCCAGATTTTGACGCGCGCAAGATGGTAGCTGCGCGCCAAAAATCCATCCCATCTCTGCATCCGGTCAGCGGCAACGGAGGCGGCAATGGTGGCCCGTTGCGGAAGCAGCTCGGTAGCTGGAGCAGCAATGACGGACCGCCCCGTTGTTCGCGGCTTGGGCGCAACGGCATCACCCATCACCGCCGGCGCCAGTCACGGCAACGGCGCTGCAAGTGCAAGAAATGCCGCTGTGGAAACCTCCTCCCGGTGACCCCGACCCGTCGCGAGGACAGCGGCGACAGAGCCTCCCACCCCTCTGGCTTAGTCGGTGTTTCTGATGTAAACGAGGTGTTCGACGAAAGGTGGCTATGGAGATCCATCGGCTTGCTGAGAACAATAGCGTGCAGCACGACGGCAGGAGCAGCAACTACCTCAGAACGTATAAGTTGTTCAATGTTTTGGATGCGAAAACTGATTTAGTTTTCTTCTTGCCCAAAAGTAAGATCCTAATTCTACTGTGAAGTTTCCACCAATCCACCTGGACTCTGTCAAGCTACTGCCTCTGGTATGAACATGTGTGAATCTTTTTGTTTCCTTGTGCGCGCAAACAACAGCGAAGCTTTCCTTGTTTAGTCATATTACGTTTTATTTAATTTATGAAAAATTTGTTCTATTACATTAATATAAATATATTCGAATATCATGTTTCCAAAAGGTATCATCATCTTTCTTTTTTCAATAAGCAACACAATAGTATACACAAGTCTTATTTACTATTGATCATGACTACATGCGGGCATTAAAGACTTAACAAACAACCAGAGCTGTCTATTTAGGTGTTTTTATGTGGTGTGATATCATCATACGACGACAAACGGTCTACATGCCCTTATGCAACTGGAAAATGGAAGTAAAATTAGGTAGGTTTGTGTAAGAACGTTCGAATTCAATCTATTTTTTGCGATGAAGTACTGAACCATATAATGGTGGTGGACTACGTATATGTTCTGTTTCTGCTTTGCCTAAGCGAGCATCAGGTCTGCTAAAGTGCTGAGGCGTGCATGTCAGATAAAAAAAAAATCAATCCATGGTGCCTCAGACCAAAACGTCTTTAGGACAAACTTTGCTTTTAGAAAAGTATTGTATTTCTTTTTCTTAAACTTTGCTTTCTGAAGAATTAATAGCGGCAAAAGGACGCCACTGCATGATGGCAACTCTCAGCTGTACATTTCATCGTGACAGCCGACCGTACAACCCCCAACACGATCGTCTTTACACTCCCTGTACAAGTCAACGCCGTCGCCTCTCACCGGAGCGTGAGCATGACGAGGAAGCCGAGGAACGCCGCGGCTCCGACGCCGGAGCAGCAGAGGTCGACGATGCCCTCCCGCCTGGCCTTCCGCTCCTTGCGCGCCCTCTCTCCCCTGACGAACTCCTCGTACCGCTGCCTCGCCGCGCCCTCGGCGCCGCGGCCGCCCCGCCTCGCGCCGGCCATGGCCGCGGCGACCGCGGCCAGCGCGTCCCGGCCGCTGACCCCGCCGCCGTCGCCGCCCTCCGCGCACAGGCTCACCTCCCGCACGTGCCCGCGACGCTCGTCGCACGTCACGGCGGCCTCCAGTGCGACGTCGGAGCCACCGGCGTCGGCGCCGGGGAGCACGATGGCGAAGCGCGCCACGGTGTCGCCCGTGAGCCACTTGCGGTCGACGGAGACCGGGCGGCGGCTGGAGGCGTTGAGGGCGCGGCCGGTGGCCGGGTCGATGAGGATCCAGCTAAGCGCGAGGTCCCCCGGCGCGATCGTCGTCGCCGGCGACAACGGCGCCGTGAAGCCCTCCTGCACGAGCGCGTCGACGCGGAACGGCGCGCCCAGGAACCACCCCGACGCGGCGTCCGTCTCCACGACGCGGGACATGATGCAGGCGCCGCCGTGGTGGAGGTCGACGGCCGAGACGAGGCGCGCGGGCAGGGGTGATCGCGGCCGCGAGCCCGCCGATCCGGGCACCGCCGGCGGCGGTATCGACGGTGTGGTGTCCGGGAACGGGAAGGCGTCGGCGAAGAGCGCGCGGTAGTAGTGCCCACCGCCGGCGGAGGCGCGGGAGAAGCAAGGGACGTCGCGAAGGGAGGGCCACATGGCGAGGCAGAGTCCGCGCCAGGTGCCCGGGTCGGCGGCGAGGTCGCGGAGGGCGGAGCACGCGCACCCGACGGCGGCCAGGGACGCGCCGTCGAGGCGGCGGAGGACGAGGGCCAGGACGTCGGCCGGGAGGTCCTCGACGGCCGCCGGCGTGGCGGCACCGGCGGCGTCCATGGCCCCGAGACCACCCATGAAACGGAAACGGGGCAACCTGGCGGCTCTGTTTAACAGGATCCGTGGAGCTTGGTTGGTTCCCGGGCGGTTGTGCGTCGATTTGAAGCGGCCTGTGGTTCGTTTGTTTTGTTTGGTTTATAAATGGGGTGATTAAGGGGAGGTTGCGTGGTCGGATCACGGGTCAGAAAGCGAGATGTTCCTGCCCGACCGGCCGGTGTCAGCAGAGCAAGGATGAGAAGCCAGCAGCCACGGCGGATAGCTCGCTCTCGCTCTCGCGCTCTTTGCGTCGCCGGAAAGCAAGCTCGGAGAAGTCATCCGTGGGGACATTTTTTCTTCTCATCGGACAGCGGAAGGAAGCTTCTATAACGGCAGCAACGCCACCGGTCAATTTCAACTCGCGGCGCCGTACGATGACCCTGCCATGGCCGACGTGTCAGGCAAGGGACGTTAGTTACAATCGACTGGTGCATGATCGATGCGTATCCACGTTTAAAGAAAGCTTTGCAAGTGTAGCAATGGCGGCGGCTACCTGCCGTCGTCCCGGCTGCGGGGGCAGCCAGCGTACGTGTGAGTGGATTCCGCGTCTGCTCGCGGCTAGAGAGTAGAGATAGATGAGGCAGGCGTGCGATGATCGCATTTGGCACGTGCGTGCAATGTTGATGATGGGCGCCGTTGATGGTCCCGTTTCCGCCATTAATCACTCGCTCGCGCTAATCCACGACCTTGATCGATCAGCCGCGTGCTTTTGCAAACAGTTTGGCCGGCTAGGTCGTCCGTACGTGTGGCACACCGCGAAACCACACACGGGTTCTGACCTTTTCCGTGAGGGCCAACATGGTTTTGCTGACTTGGGTGGCGTTTGGCATGCATGCCAGGCGTGTTGCGACGTCACGTCACTCGCGACGCACTACTAATTAACCGCTGTCACATTCACATCGCGGCATTGGCACTGTTTTTTTCTTTTTTAAAACACATGCACACTCAACACTTTTATGAGCTCCTCCGAGACAGATTCGATAGATCTTCGAGATTGGCACTTCGTTATTAATGGGCACGTCGTTTTACTACTAAAAAGAATAGCACAAGTTAAATTTTAAAATAAATTCTGAAAGATACGAGCTCCTATCAACGAGCACGTCATTTATCGTTGAAAAGAATAGACACATCAACATTTTACGTTTGTGGTTGAATGGACATATCTTCCTTGTGTTCCTTTCCGTCTGCCGATGCCGGTACGGGGTGAGATCGATGGCTCGAAAAGCGAGAAGGTTGGCACATTGTTGAGCATAGAGAAAAGGCCTTTTTTTTTCAAAAAAAATTATAGGAGATAAGACTTGAAGCCTCCTTCCCTTCCTCTAAACAACACGAACTCCACCTGCCACATGGCGAGAGTAAACTGATTAACGACTCCTTGTTCTAAGTAAGCACCCTCCATGGCGAAAGTAGTAGGTCTCTTCTCTCGTTCTAGAATCACGATCTCGTCAACCATTCGCACGGCCGTCAGCCTTGAAACCCCCCCTGAATTTTTCGTTCCCCCTCTTGCCAAGTAGTGCCCCAAGTTGCCTCGCATCTCCACGCCACGGCGCTGCACGGTGGTCCCGCACGCACGCTCGGTGGGCGAACGGGCACGTACTGACGTAGGGTACGGTTGAAGGTCGCCGCCGCCGTGCTGCGCCCGATCCGTACGACGCAGCTGCAGCGTGCTGCCGCGATTCCAGCCGTTTCCGTACGCCCTCTCCTCCGTGCACAATGAATGATGAGAGGTAGCGTTCCGGGCCCCCTTTCACGACGATCTTTGGCAAAAAGAGAGAGAGAGAGAGGGAAGAAAAGAAAATGAGCATTGTTTTTAGAAATAAACCCCTGGAACGAATAAAGCGTAGCGTACGTGCCACGTCGCGTCCCCTTTCTCGCGAACGCTTCCGAGCGATGTGCAACCGACCGATGGATACGCACACGCGCTGTCCCTCCGATCGCGCCACGAACCTACCACCGGAAAGTCAGTAGCCGTCGTCTCGTTCTCGTCCGCCCGCGACGACGACGACGACGACGACGCAGGACGCGTGCTAGCTTTTCTCGCACGGTTGCGTTGCACCGTCAGGCGGCGGTGGCGCGTCGCTCTCCCCGCCGGCCTGCGACGTCCGGCGTCTTCCCCGCCGCTGCAGGAGCTCCGCAAGCAGCGACGACGACTCCCGGCGTGGTGCGCACGTACGTGGAGCCACTCAGGAGCAACGATTTTATTTTAAATTACTCATTTTTTGTATGGAAAAAAAGGGTTCCATTCCAGGCTCTATGATTCATTAGCTGGTGGGGCTGCGGCGGCGGTTAACATGTTAAGATCGCGTCCCTGTTTGCTCCTTTCCTTTCTTTCTCCCTGGAATGGAAGGGGAACGCGCAACCATCAAGTGTTACGAGTCTGCGAGCCCTTTTGTCTTTAATAAACAAGGGACCCCCAGCAAATGGCAGCATGTTCACACATCATAAATGCAAAATCTAAGCACAAAGTCTAAGATTATTAACGAACGGAAACGAAAGATTATGTCCTGTATTACCAATGTGTTTGTTTCTGACTGTGTTTATTTTCTGACTGTGATTGAAACGCAAGCGACGGCTGCTAGATGGATTTCGAAAAAGAGAGGGAGAGAAAAAAAAGAGAAAAAGAGAGGCTCAGAAGTAAACAAGGGTTTCTGCAGCTTTCAGACGACTAGACGAGTCTGATCACCCTCTAACCAACACCAATAAACTACTAGTCCAAAAAAAAAAAATATGCTGACGGCGATGGGGGAAGTTGCTTGGATTCGCAGCTCCCAAACATTAACATGATGGCAATCTGCATCGTGAGTGAGGCGTTTTGCGTTTGGCAACTTGTGCCATTCTGTGCCGTGACAAGCGACGCATACTAAACGCCATTTCTTTCGTGCTGTTGCTTTGATACGGGCGTGCAGCCGCTACTGCTGCCTCCGGGAAAACGTCTACTTCTTCCGAGGCATTTTGATGAGGCGAAGAAATCTTTCTTTTTCATATGTAGTTTTTTGTTTAATATCATATGAGACGAATGTGACATCGACGTGCTATCAGAAAGAATCCGTTGCTTGCTTTTGATGCGTAAATAATGTAGTGCTGTAGAGTCCAAACAGATAAAATGAAGCAAAGAAATATCAGGCAATCCAGCACATCTACTTACTACTGACTGCTCTCAGGAGGCGGCCCATCTACTACACAGTCCGGCTCATCAGCTGCGGCCCCAAGCAGTAGTCGTCCTGTATACTTCTGTGCCTTTTTCGGGTGTCATGTGCATTGTAATGTGATCCATCAGTACAACGACAGAGTCCATGCTGGCTGCTTCGTCAGGAACAAAAGAAAAGATACATCCAGAACTGTACAGACCTATGGAAACAAAAAACTACTGGGAGCAGACGGCTGGGATGATTGATATGCCACTAGCTCCAGAAACTACTGGGAGCATACGGCTGGGAGGAAGAGCACGAGGTGAGCATCCGGCGCCGGCGTGTTCGCCGCAAGCGCGCGGCGGACAGCGCTTCCAAGCTGCGCCGCAGTCGTCGTCTGGCGGCCAAGGAGATCCCGTTCTACATCGACGCCACCACCAAGGCGACTCGCGTCAAGGAAGCTCAGCTGGACCTGGCCAAAGCGTCCGAGCGCATGAAGGCAGCAATTGAAGCGTCCGGGGTGCTGGAGCGCCCCCCACCAGAGAAGATCTCCTCGTCCAAGCTGCGCTGCCTGGGGCGCGTCTGTGGCCTTGCTCACCTCTCTGAGGTCGAGGATGAGGTGTCGTACCCCGTCTGATGTTAGCTTTAGCTTGTGGTATGTGTTTGCTTTGCGAGCTAGCCTGTTTCTCGCAAGAGCTAGCTTCTCTCCCTCTGTCTGTTCGGGAGATGTATCTCTCTAAGTTAGTTTGTGTGAGTGCTTTGCGAAGGGAGTTCCTCGCAAAAGCTTTTCTCCCTGCATGTTTTTGTAATTTGTACACACTCATGTGCGTGTTGTCTTCAATGTTAAGTTTGTTTCGTGATCTGGTGTTCTGCTTGTTCTCATGTTACCTCGCTCACTTTCTTTCTGATCAACTTCGTGCTTACGATTTTGATGGCTTGAGATTTTGATGGCTTGGGATGCAACTTCGTGCTTGCTGCTCAGCTCCTCTGATCGAGCTTACTCTCTTACAGCTAATTTCTCCCTCAACTCTGACGGCAGCCTTTTCACGCTTACGAATGTTTATGCCCCCACGGCTCATGAAGATAAAGATGCTTTTCTTAAGGAACTCGAGGATGTTGCTCAATCAGTCTCCGGCCCTTGGATCATAATTGGTGATTTCAACCTCACACGTGAGCCTGCTGATAAAAATAGTGACTCGTTTAACTCAGGAGAAGCGCAATTGTTCAATGATACAATTAACTGCCTAGCTCTAATTGAGATTCCGCTGGTTGACAGAGCCTACACTTAGTGCGACTAGATAGGTGTTTCGTTAACATCCAGTGGGAGTCCACTTTTCCAAACACGGCCCTATCCTCCTTGACACGTTTTGCCTCTGATCATGTCCCTCTCCTCCTTTCGGTTTGTACCAGCATTCCAAAGAGCTCGTTGTTTCCGGTTTGAAAATGCCTGGTTACAACACCCAGCCTTCAAGGAAATGATGAGATCGACAATTGACACTCCGGTCAGAGGATCGACCAGCAAGGCTTTTGTCAAACGCTTGAAGAATTGCAGACACGCTTACCGCTCCTGGTCCAAGCGCCTTCACCCTAGAGAGCAACGTGAAAACGACACCAATATTCTCATCAAAGCCCTTGACCTACTAGAAGAGGAACGCGCTCTCTCCTCTGCTGAATCTACTCTTCGTCGCTGAGCCATCCAGGGCCTCCAATCCATTCACTCCGAAAAAGCTAGCCTTTTGGCGCTAGCGTTTCAACATGAGGATGGCCGTGGAGTGGGATGAAAATTCTCGGTTCTTTCATGCAGCCGCTAATGGGCGCCGTCGGAAGAACGCTATCCCCTGCTTGGAACACGATGGCAACATCCTGCAATCTCATGAAGCTAAGAGTACAGTGCTTTTCGACTTCTACCATGAACTGTTGGGGTCTGAATTCCCAACGTCTTGGAACTTCGACCTACAGGAGCTCTACCCACACTTGTCTGTAGATGGGCTCAATCTCTCCGTTTCTTTCTCAACTGAAGAGATCTTGTAGGCCTTGTTTGCCATGGATATGCACTCTAGTCCTGGGCTGGACGGCTTTGGCCCATATTCAAACAAAGCTTTCTGGGCCAACCTCAGGCAGCCATTAGTGGATCTTTTCTCTGGATTCCACTCGAGCCTTGCTGACCTCGACGGTCTCAACAGAGCTCATCTTGTTCTTCTTCCTAAGCATGAAGGTGTCAGGAAAGCTGATGGATTCAGGCCTATTCTGCTGCAGAACTGCCCAATGAAATTATTTTCCAAGGTTCTGGCGAATCGGCTCAGAGCAGCCATCCCATCTATCATTGACGCAGATCTGACTGGCTTTGTGCATGGCCGGAACATAGCAGAAAATTTCATCTATGCTGCTGATCTTTTGAGCTGCTGCCACAAAAGGAATGTCCCCACTGCAGTGCTCAAGCTGGACTTTAAGAAGGCGTTCGACTCGGTCGCCAGGGGTTTTGACATTCGCTGGCGTAGTTGGATCAGCGAAATTCTATCGACAGGCAAAACGGCAGTGATGCTCAACGGTGTTCCCGGACGCTGGATTAACTGTAAACGGGGGCTGCGCCAAGAAGATCCCATCTCTCCTTACCTGTTTATCATTGTCGCTGATGTCCTCCAACATCTCGTCCAAAGAGCGTCGAGGTCTGGCATTTTGGAGCATCCTATCGATAATGCACTCCCTTGTCCAGTGCTCCAATACGCTGATGATACTCTGATTCTTGTTCGAGGGAATGTGCCGTCCATGATTTCCCTTAAATCCATCCTGGACTCCTTTTCTATGGCGACGGGCCTCACTATCAATTTCCACAAATCCGCCTTCGTTCCCATGAACGTCCATGCCGAGACAGCTGGTCAGATGGCTAGTATTCTAGGCTGTCAGATTGCCAGCTTCCCCCAAACCTACTTGGGGCTTCCACTCTCGCTGCACAAACTTAGACCCTGTGACTACCGGCCCCTTGTGTGCAGCTTTGATCGCTACCTTGCTGGATGGAAGGCTCGTCTTCTCAGCACTGGAGGGCGCTTGATCTTGGTTAATGCGGTCCTAAGCAGTCTGCCTGTCTATTTCATGTCCTCCACTTTGCTGCCAAAAACGATCATTGAAGCTTTGGATGTGTGCCGGAGAGCTTTCCTCTGGACTGGGGGAGAAAAGCGCCATGGTTCACAATGTCTTGTGGCCTGGGAGAAGGTGTGTCAAAGCAAAGAGAACGGTGGTCTCGGGGTTCGGAACATTGAGCAACAAAACCACTACCTCCTGATGAAATTTGTTCACAAGCTTCATGATCCACAATCTTGGCCTTGGAAAACTTGGTTCCTAAGTCAACACGATCAAGATCTGGGAGGATTCACTACTGACTCCTTCATTGCATGACTGATCCAAGGGGAAATTCAGCGTTACCGCTCACTGACCTCCTCCCGCATGGGTAACGACAAAACTACCGCCTTTTGGCACGATCACTGGCTCCTCGGATCGACTTTGGAAGAAACTTTCCCGGCGCTCTACTCGCACTCTATCCGGCAGAACATCTCCGTCTCAGACGCCATGCTTTCTCCGTTGGACGAACAGCTACGACCACGTCTCACCAACTGCGCTCAAGAGGGTAAACGGATGCTCCAAGACTGCCTGCTTCAAGTAGCCCTCTCTGACCATCCGGACATACACTCTCTGATCAACTCCCTCTAGTGTGGAGCCACCATGCTATATCCATCCTTGACAAAAGTACCGAGGACACATATAGGTGGCGTCCTGGTACCATTCAGCAATAGTTCCATTAACAAAGCTATTACTTCCTCGATCATGAAGCCTCACGACAAATATAATCTCTTATATGGCTAGATGATTACTAGGTTTCAGAGTAAGGATGACATTTGAAATTATGTTCTTTAGTATGGAGGTGTTTGTATTACACTCAACATCTTATACTTTGCAGGTAGGTTATGACGGATTCCTATAGGGGGACTCATGCCCCCCTCCCTCACGTTGTCAGACATGCAATCCTAGCAACCTAGTTCCTTCTTTTGGTCCGCATAAGCATTCCAAGATTTTCCTTTTGTTTTTAATTCATCCGTACCTTTTCTAATTTTATTTATCATAGCGACGAATACAGCACTGCAAGTGATTAATTAGTGGATATAAACTATACTATGAGAAATTATGTTGTTGAGAGAATTGTTATTTACATATGATTGAAATTTTTAGCTATGTCGGTTCATGCACAACTGTTGTTGGTTGGAGATCAGATGCACCTTGGCTACAATTGTTCATCGTCCTCAACCACCACCAGATACATAACTCTGTTGTCCTTCCTTCTAGATAGGTGGAGACTGGATACTGGGAGAAGACACGACGTTTGGGACGGCGACGGACCGGCCAGCAGGACACCACAACACAAGTGACCCAGCTAAACGGGCTTGGGCTGTTCGTGTGAGTGCGAGAATTACCTGGCCCTTTGATCAGTCTTGAGTTTCTTCTGATTGATGGAGATGGAGGGCAGGGCTTGAGTGATGAACAACACCCATATACCTTGAGAGACTGCATGTCTATTCGCATTTATATTACTGCCAAATGATCATTCACTACCTGAAATGATATATTCTCTTGGAGGGTGACAGGAAAAAAAATCTATCTGTTCCTACCGCCAGGGATACTCAATTCTCTTATAGAATAACACCTACAGGAATATTATATATATCTTTGACGGGAAACCGACAGCGAACTTAGAAATTTCCTTGACGGAGAATCCTACAGGGTAATGGTGTGTTTGGTTTGACCTCATCCTAGATGAGATTGTCCATCATAAGTTGATCCTATAAGATTTATTGGGATGATCCTATTCTTCATGGTTATACTATTTATTAGTTTGTGTGGGATGAGGTGTTGAGGGATCAACTAATTACATTCCACGAACCAAACAAAAAAATTGAGAAGTGAGAAGATGAGGCATGACTTCATTCCTCAAACCGAACACCCCATAAATTATCCTGACAGTTTTTCGATGGATTTCTAAAATGATGGATACAAATTTTCCTATGCATAAACCGTCAGAAAAATACCGACAGAAAAATTATTTCTGTCGGGAAACCGACAAGCAATATAATTTAAATTTCTCTGCCATTCTATCCCTGTCGGTATTTGCCATTTCGACGTAAATATTTTTCTGACTTTTTCCATATATTCCTGTCGGTTTTTGTGGCACATAGGAAAATTTACGTCAGTGACCGCACGACAAGCAAGCTGGCAATAGATACGATGCGTACAGCACAGCTCGATGGACAATGCGTGTTTAACAGTAATAAGGACAGGCTTGCTGTACATGCACGATTATCAGCGGGAAACAGCAGAACGCTACTCGTTTCTTGTTTGCCACTATATACCATTGTCGGACTGCGCAGTGCAGTGCAGTCCGTCGCCTGCTTCTGTCCTGCACGCAGGACGACGTAACGTAGGATCGACGGGTGTGATGGATCGATCCGTCATGTTTCCCGCTGCCGCGACTCGTTAACGCAGCGACGGCAGACAGACCGACCGACCGACCGGCGTCGATTATCATTGCCGGCCATGTCAATAATGTCATTTCCGGCAAGCAAGCAAGCAAGCATGTCGATCTGCTTCATTCGCTGCTGCCGGTAGCCACAGTCAAGATTCTGCATGCTTTTTTCGATCTATATTCGATCATATCATCCCCTTTGTCCATTTTACTCATATGAGATGATGCTCCTGTATGGAGTATCGTCTAGTGCTCTCACCAATTCGTTTATCATCTGCTGGTTGGATACGCATGCACGAATATAATGCATGATCACATGCGTGGTGTCTCTGTGAAACCTGGAATAACCCGGACAAGAAATGGAATGGACATCACCATGATCATATTGTGGCGGAATGCAAGACCACTTGCTTGACTCGATGGAGGATTGCTCATTTCGGCAGCAACCGTACCGATGGCTCCTATGTAGTAGCACCAAGCATCAATGCATCATGACTTTGGTTTCGATCAGATAGCAATGAAATACAACGTAGCCCACAGTGTTGCTAGCCTCGTAATCTTAGATCATCATCAGATCGCACGAGCTGATCTGATCGATATTCTTGTGATGATAGATGCTGTATCTGAATGGCCCAACCACTGTTATCACTGACGCCTGGTCCCCAGAAACATACTACACGTTGAATTATTGTGGTCTGAATTCTGATGATGAGCTACCCAGTATGGGCCTTGGCAGTGGTAAGCCAGGAGGAACAGATTCTGAACCCTCAAGCAATCAGACAGCCTGCTGGGTCACTGGGTCAGGTTCCATACCATCCAAGCATCTAACCTAGCACCCTTTTTTCTGTTGCAGATACGGCAAGTGCACTGTGCTTCCTGTGATTGTCCATCTGTCACGCCACCAACACGCGTGCGTGCATGGGCTGCTGCAGGCCTCTAACAGTAACAGTACAGAGACGTGACTCGGTGGGGGCACCTCGGTCGTATCGTGCCCTGTGGCTCAGATCGACCCAACTCCCATGCACGTCCCGTCTCAGCCGTCACTTCATTCGATCTCCTCGCGATATCTTCCGGTCTTCCCATCCATCGATGCGTCCCAGATCCATCGATCGATGGATGAACACCTCCTCGATCGTTGCTCGTACACGGTGCTGTGCCCACTGTTCTCTTCCATTTGCTTGCTGTCGACCGATGAACGGATCAGACGATCTCCGGTTCTGCACTAGCTAGCTGGGATGACAGCCTACATTATTAGGCGCGCATCATTGGAATCCAGTACGTGTCCAACACGTACGTTTTCGTCGCATGAGCGAAAGTAAATCGCTACATTTCCCTGTCTGTCCAGGATCAACGAGACAGTACTTTTTTTTTAATTAAGAAAATTATCCGGTCATGAACATTCACAAATTTCTGAATGTCTACGATAAAAAAACAAATCCGACCACCTAGTCCGGAGGTACACGAGTACTTAGACTCCACGCCTCAACACGAGAATCAAAGAAAAGTAAGAAAGCAAGCCACTAAGAAAGAAAGCTAAAAAGACTAAGCTTAAAACTTCTTCTATGCTCTTGCTTCCACCTGGCAATAGGCCTTGTGCAGCAACTAATCCCTCCCATCTGTCATTTTCTTAGAAACTTTAGAAGTTAGGATGATCTTGCTCGATGGTCACCTTGTTTTCTTGTCGTGTAGAAACTGCACTTAGTCAATCTCTACCATGCACATTGGCAGTACACTAAAACCGCCATCCCACCAAGCTGAACGGGTACCGCCATCTCAAGGATCCCAAAATGGCACCTCAAGAAGAAAGTAATGCCAAGACTCCGCCGCCGCCCGAACCTGCTTTGGTTCTTCGATTTTCACCTGGAAAAAGTTCCTGGGGTCAAGGTCCTCACTGCAATGCCATCAAGGAGCACGATGCATCATGGCACCGTCGTCACTAGCACCGGTCAAGACCAGTCATGGCTTTCGCCTGAGGACCTCGACCCTGACAACCACCAAACTTTGCTGGCTGGTGCCAAAGCCGGTCGCCCGCTGTCGCCGCCCTCTATCTGCCGCCCTCCGTCCGCCACCGCCGCCATAGAGCCGAGCCATGCTCACCTGTAGCCGCCACGGGCCACGTTCGGGCGGATTCACCACGAGCTTCCCACGGTGGCGGTCACCGGAGGTGAAGATGCCTCCCCCCGAGCTTAGCCCAAGAGAGGTAGGCTCCACGCGGGCCGCCACCGCCGCCACCCTCACCGCTGTGGGCTGCGCCACCGCGGATCTGATTCTGGCCCCCGCTAACGCCCCCCATGGATCCACCAGGGGAGGCCCTAAATGGCCTGGGCGACGCCGGATCCAAGCTTGCCGGTGCCGGATCTGGGCACCACCAGTCCAAGGGTGACGGCCACCGCTGGCAACCACCACCGCAGCAGCAGGAAAGAAGAGGGTGGGGGAGGTTGTGGAGGGGAAGAAGGTCTTTAGTGGGGAAGTTGATGCGCCCACCGCCGCCCTCATCGCGGTTGGACGGACTTCCGCCAGTGAGCTCCGGCGGCAGTGAGTCGGAAGGGAAGGAGGGAGCGGCGCTAGAGGTGAGGTGGTGGCGCCGCCCGAGTCGCCTGGCGATGCGGGGGCCGAGGGGGGTCTCTCTGATGTGACAGTACTTGACAGCTTCATTTGTAATGTTGTCAGTTGTCAGCATCGATTTGCATTTTTTGTTGAGGAGGTACACATGCTATACGCAGCTAGCAAGGCTTTGTGTAGCAGGGCCTGTTTGCATAACTGCATTGGCACAGGTCAACTCGATCCATCTGATCCATGCCATCTACTAGTGGCTTGCTCCATTAGAGATAAGTAATAAAATGATAACATCGATACACAGTTCACGTGTTTTGATTATCACCAGCTTGTGCAGACCCACCGGTTGATGAAGTAGCTAGCTTTATACAGTGGGAGTTTATAATTCATCAAGAGGAGAAAAGTAAGGGTCTGCCTCTACATTCGAAGATGTGCTGCCCAACTAACAAGGGTCACCTGATGACCTAATTTAAAAAATATGTGCATTGCATGTGCACAATTACTAGTTAAAGAGAAAGCTGTAATGGGATGCATGCTTTGCGCCTCAATTTGGTCTGTCTGTCAGAAAGGTATGTGGTTCTGAAGCCAGCAGTTTTCCCCCCTATAAAAAGTGTCAAGTAATCGGAAAAGATGGTGCTTGTAGAGTTGTAGGGCATGCAAAATCACTTGGGCGACACAATAGGGCGATTAGTCGGCATCACTGCCGCTGATTTGTACCCCTCCGGTGTTCAATACTTCGATTATTGGGCCCTTGAAAAGATGATGCCGCTCGGCGGCGGTGCCTGCTGGATGTCCACGGCAACTGGTTCGTATCAAATCGAGGTGGTGCCTTTTCTAGCTTGTTCAGATTTTCTAAGAGATGCAGTCATGCAGTCTGGATAAACTTGCAAGTAGATACTGCTCCACGTACAGCAAAGCTTTTTTACAGAGGTCCCTGAAGGGTCTAGGCCTCTGATGGTCCAAAGTTATTACCTACAGTATAATCAAGATTTAGGGGTGTTTCCGAACTAAAAATTTATGTCACATCGAATATTCGATATTAATTAAGAGGACTAAACATGAGCTAATTATAAAACTAATTACGGAGGATAATTCACGAGACGAATCTATTAAGCCTAATTAATCCATCATTAGCACATATTTACTGTAGCACCATATTGTCAAATCATGAACTAATTAGGTTTAATAGATTAGTCTCGCAAATTAGTCTCCATCTGTGCAATTGGTTTTATAATTAGTCTATGTTTAATACTTCTAATTTGATTTTATAATTAGTCTATGTTTAATACTTCTAATTAGTATTTAAATATTCGATGTGATAGGAATTTTAGGAGGTTCCAAAGAACCAAACACCCAATTTGGTGCCGTATGGATGCTGCACGCAGTGGTCCATATATGACTGTTGACCTAACTAACAAGGCTAGCTGAAGATTTGAACGTATCATTTTGATGCGAATGGCATCCACATCTGGTTTAGGTTGTTGGGCCACTGTACCTTTAGGCCTTTGTATATTTTTATAAATAAGAAGACGATCGAAGCGATGATGCCACCGAGGCGTCGTGGGCTTGGTGGCATGATGAACTTGATGAGTACGTGGCATGGGTAGAGCCCATCTTGACATCTACCTTGAAGAAGTAGATTCTTCGTGTCCAAATCCTTAACACAGAGGAAAGATGGATGAAATTTAAAAAAGACATCATTATCGGAAGCAAATTGATGAACAGATATCAAGTTCTTTTTAGCGGCAGGAACATGTAGGACGTTTTTAAAAGAAAAATCACGACTAGAGGTATGCAAAATAGTTGTATCAATATGGTTGTTGTTAATACCTGAGCTATTAGCAGCTTGTATCTGCTCTAGCCATTGTACTTCTCCTTTGTTGTAAGCTTGTCGAGGGCGGCGTTGGTAATATGATCAGTAGCTCCAGAATCGAAGTACCAGTTTATGTCAACACCATAAGAAGGAACAGCAGCGGAAGCCAACTTCTGAGGTCCTGATTTCATGGGTTTGGCTCCACTGTCTCGTGGAGCAAGATACTTCCTATTAAATCTGTACCAGCAATCATGCACGGTATGTCCTGTGCGCTCACAGAGCTGACAGACAGGGCCATCATCAGAATCAGGAGAAGGGCGGCCAGGGCCACCAAAACCGCGACCACCAGAGGCTTGACCGCGACAACGCCCGCGACCACCAGAAGCTAGCTTAGACCGCGACCACGCCCGCGAGACGCCATATTGGCCGACGAGTAGATGCGAAATTCCTCGGTGTGCTGTTGAGCCAGGCATGCCTCAAATGAGAGGCGCTGAGAGTAGAGATCGCCTAGCGACAAAGAGTCCTTGATGGATACGGAGGAGACAAACAGATTATACTCAGAATCCATCCCATTGACGATGTATCCAATGAGTTCATCATCTTCAATTCTCTTGCCAGCGGCTGCCATCTCGTCAGCAAGTCCCTTAATCTTGCTGTAATATGTTGATGAGATAATCTCCCTTCTTCGCACATGACAGTTGAGAGCGGAGCTGAAGCTTAGATCAAGATTGCGACGAGATCATCTCAGTAATCGCCGTCCATAAGGAGGCAGTATGTTCATGAGAAGAAACTTGTACCAGGACTTCCCTGGTCATGGAGGACAAGAGGTACGAAAGAAGCTGTTGTTGCATAATCCAAGTCACGTAGGGTGGATTTTCAACTTCTTCCACGACATTGTCAGCTTTCTCAACATGAAGAATCGCCGGTGGTTGAGATGACGAGCCCTCTAGGATGCCGATGAGGCGTGGGTCACGAATAGCAGGCATGACTTGTGCTCGCCACACAAGAAAGTTATCCCTTATAAGTTCTCCAAAATCTGGATGCTGAACATTGCCGATGAAGCCGCCGAGGAGCTTGTCGACACCGTGAACGTCGACGAAAAAAAAGATTGCTATACGCAACTAAATGTTTCTTTGGAGAAGGAGACTCTTATACCATATGGAATATTATAGAACGGCTTACCCTTGAGGGCGCCTGTCATGTTCATTACATAGGACGGAAGAGGTCCTATCCTGGATGAACTACAAGAGTTCTCCGTATAGGAGTATTACAAGCATAGGATTCATGGTCCAGATAGAATCCTAGTACATGTATGTCTACGATATATACTCTTGTTTAAATGATATTATTGCCCTTAGCTATAGCTTGCACGCTGTGTCGACATGATCGGAGGGCAACCGAAGTTTGTAATGAGTGTCTACAACCGAAGGACATGTGTGTCAACTTGCAAGTGAGTGTACGGTTCAGTCAGGCTCTATTAAGGTTCACTACATCACACTGTCACAGGCTTAATTACCGTCCGAACAAATGTTGACAGTCGTCGAAACTAGTAAGTAACTTGCAATTAGCAGGTCTCTTCTCGAACTAATGCAGCTCATGTGTGAACAGTGTATGCATGTCCTACTTCTACACGCGCTAGCTAGTACTGTGTAGCACAGTAGCAGCTCTGCTTTTATCTTCCTTTTCCCTGCAAAAGGGGTGGACCTAGGAGCACACGTGCCTACTTGTAGGTAGCTGTTGTTGTGTTCACGTGCTGACAAGGATCAAAATAAAAGTGGATAGTCAAAGTCAAACCATATCCCAACAGTACCGCTGGCCTAGCCTAGTCCGAGAGATTCCATGTTTGGTGTGGGGCAGACAGCAGGACCGGTAGGCCCTCACTGACTTATTGCACAGAAACTCCAGCTGTAGCTAAAACATCTGTAGTTGTATATTCTTTGGTGGAGCCGTGGCTAACACGGCTATGGCTCCAGCTTCTTCGATGGAGAAATTTTTTTTCCTTCAGTTTGTCTGATTAGAAAAATATTTTGTAAAACAACTTCTCCTAAACGTGGAAAAGGATGGAATGTCTATAATACCCTTATCTTTTTTTGTTTTCTTTTTCTTTTTCTCTTTTCTTCCTATTTTCCCCTATGTCTTTCTTTCCCCTTCTCTCCCTTTCTTATCCACTCCTACCTTCTCCTTCTCCCCGTCGCCCAACTCTCTGCTCCTGCGCTCGCCGTTGCCCTCCGTTTGCTCCCCAGCCTCTCCGGCCCTCGCAGTGCCACCCCGCTCTCCGGCTCCACTGCGCCTGCGCCATGCTAGCCAGCCTCCGATCTCACCTCCTCCTCGCACGCGGCATTCTCTGAGCCCACCTCCTTCCCCGCGCCGCCGGCACCTTTCGACCAAGCCTCCTTCCCCGTGCCGCCGATGACTTCCGCCACGCCATCTCCCTACGCCGCTGGCACCCTCCGGCACCACCATGGAGGGGGCAAATCAGGAACTTTGGTCCCGCTGATGAGATGGAGCTGCGGGGACCTAGTTTCTTTGGCTTCGGTTCCATCGATTTGCTCAAGAGAGCCGGTGGCTCCCATGGCGGAGCTGTTTTGCTCACGCCCCTTTGGTATAGGGCTTCAAAGCTAGTGGTGAAGCCGGTTGGGAAGCCCCACCACTACTAGAAACCCCCCTAGCTACGCTATAGTAGTAACGCACGCTAAAAGCGTCTCTACGTCAGCATGTAAAGATGTTTTTTAACACAATTTCAAAAACATGTCAGAGTGTTACGATATTAGACACGCTTAGAGTGTTATTAGTCTTATTAAGACATTTTTAACACGCTATTGAAGTCGGCTCAAAATGACACGGAGTTAGACATGCTTTAAAGCGTCATTATCCACTAGACACGTTGTAAAACGTATCAAACAATTGTCTATAGCCAGATAAAGATGCTTTTTGACTCGATTAGAAAAACGTATCGAATTGATACAAAGTTTGACATAGACAGGTTGTAAAGCATATCAAATAACCATCAATAGGCATGTAAAGATGAATTTTGATGCGAAATGGAAAATGACACTTATTCAGAACAAGGAACCTAACATTTGTAATCATTGGAGGATGAAGAAACAATATATTGGAATTGTGAAAAAAATACAACTAACGTCTAACTAAATTTGTGTAACGTTGGCAAGATGAAACACTCGATTTTAATTGGTATTGCAGGCTAAAAAATATATTAAAATTAGCTGTGTACAACAGAATTTTTTTTAAATAGGAATAAAAAATGATGCCTCCCAAAATCGAACCCTGGTTGATGGTTACAAGGACCTACAACCATACCATTGAGCTAGTAGAGAATGTTCGATGGGTCTCTAAATACAACCGTATTTTATTGCACATAATCCTCCCAATAAGTACATGGCATCCAGGCACGCACAGGTCAAAACGGCAATCCTTCTCAACTCGGCAAAACACATCTGTGTGCCAGGCAGCCGCCGCTGCCGCTGGGGGGCATGCTGGAGGGTAGCAGCACGGCAACGACGTTGAGGTCCAGGTTCACCTTCCCACATCCCTCTCCATTTGTCGGGTTCAACTCCATTGCGGGGCATGGTGAATCTTGAATCTGAACAAAGCTAGCTCCACCCCTGATTTTCTATTTGATAATCAAAATTATATCTTGCTCCAATAAGCCCTGCAATGATACTGCAATTTTTATTATTGTACATCTAATGCATCATTATCCCCATTTACTCTCTCGAATTCTAAGCTACAATGTTCAGTAATATATATCTCGCCTCAAGGAATGATTGGAAGCAATCAGAGTATAGAGCAGCAGCTGCCTCCTTTTCTGGCAAAATTGAATTGGTTTTTAAAACAATCATTTGTTGCATATGCAGGGTTCTTCTTTTTGCCTAGCTTGCAGAATCCTACAATTATTTTGCAAATTGCTTTGGAATAAATAATTTTGGAATTTGCTAAGTTTTATTAGTAACATTTAATTGAGTTTATTCGGTAGAATAAATTTGTGTTTGGCAGTAATTCACCAATCTATACTGATTAAGGAATCTGTTTTCATTTTATTTTTGGAATTAACCATCACCTAATGTTCATCTTTGTCACAACTATGTACTACAAATTAAACCCGATTTGTTTTATTTAAATTTTATAGCTCCTTACATAGGGTGATGGATTGAAGTTGGATGAAAAAAGTAAGACAGGAGACTACATACGAAGATGGTGTTGAAATTTTTTTAGCTTTTTGCTTACCGGGACCTTCCACATGATAGTGAGATATTGTTTCCATGTAAAAAGTGCAAGAATAGAATAAACCATTGTCGTGATGAAGTTAGGACACATCTGAGGTGTGACGGTATTCTTCAAGGTTATACTATCTGGGTTCATCATGGTGAGAATTATGACAAACCATCAGTTGCATTTGTTGATGTGCCAACACAACATTGCCTTCTTTGGGTATAGTACAAGGTCGCCGGGATGGAGAATCGGATAGCATGGAAGAACTGCTACATGCTGCATTTGGTAGGGCTGCAGGCTTGCCTCAAGGTGAAGCAGATGATTTTCAGTCAGGATTTGCAGATATGGAACATAATGCCCCTAGGATATTGTGAATCTAGCTCAAGATGATGATTCGGGGAGGGATCAAAATATATATGCAAGGGTCTTGAAGGATGCACATGTAAGGTTATACCCTAGTTGTAAATACTCAAGGTTGTCATTTTTGGTCCACTTATATCACTTGAAGTGCTTAAATGGTTGGTCACAAGAATCGTTTACAGCACTACTGGGTCTACTATTTGTTGCGCTACCTCCTGAAGCAAATCTACCTAAGACATTATGAAGCGAAGAAAATCATCCGTGGATTAGGTCTTGATTATGTGAAAATCCATGCTTTCCCCAAAGATTGCGTGCTATTTCGAGGTGAACATGCCAAAAAGGATGTTTGTCGTGTGTGCAAGAGCTCTTGTTGGAAAGTTGTTAAGGAGAATGCCTCATCAGCTAAACCTAAGGGGAAAAGAAAACCAGCAAAAGTGTTGTGGTATTTTCGATTGATACCTATGATCCAAAGGTTATTTTCAACTACCAAAACTTCAGATGATTTGCAATGGCATGAGGAGGCCCGTACGAAAGATGGAAAACTACGACATCCATAAGATGGTGAAGCTTGGAAAGACTTTAATGATAGGCATCATGAATTTGCAGAAGATGCTCGTAATGTACGCCTTGGTCTTGCATGTGATGGATTTAACCCCTTTGGGAATAAGAATTTAAAGTGTAGCACATGGCCAGTAATGCTCGTTCCTTACAACCTACCACCTTGGATCTACATGAAGCAAACAGCTTTAATGTTGTCAATGATCATCCCTGGACCAGATTCTCCATGTAATGATGTGGATGTATATTTGCAGCCCTTGATCGATGAGCTTTTACTATTGTGGGATGGAGTTGAAACATTTGATGCCTCTTTGAAAAAGGAATTCCATCTCCGAGCTGCACTATTGTGGACTATAAATGATTTTCCAGCATTAACTTACCTATATGGATGGAGCATAGGTGGTACATATGCATGTCCTTCTTGTGGTCCAACGATAAAATCATTTTGCCTGAAGAATGTTAAAAAGTCGTACTATATGGGTCATCATCGATGGCTGCCAGGAAATCACAGATCCCGAAGGCAAAGGATGCAGTTTGATGGCTCGATAGAGACTAAACTTGCACCTAAAACAATGAGTGGCACTACTATTCTTAAAATGTTAGAAGGGAAAGAGTTTGTGCTAGGAAAAAAGGTGCGCACAGCAAAGAAGGACAACAAGAAAGGTAAGAATAAGGAAGTGGCGGCTGAAAGTGCTAAGAAACGCAAGCGTAAAACAAAAGGACAAAATAAGAAGTAAGATGGGAGTGGTGCTAAGGAGAAGAATCCTAAAGATTGGTTGAAAAAGAGGTCAATTTTCTTTAAGCTACCACATTGGGAACACAATAGATTAAGACACAATCTAGACATAATGCACTTAGAGAAAAATGTGAGTGACAACTTTATCTCGACTTTGTTGGCTATTTGTCATAAAATGAAGGATGACCTTAATGCAAGACTAGATTTAGTTGAACTTGGAAGTTGAGAGGACCTTCATCTTGTTGTAGATAATGAAGGAAAGCAGTCGCTTCCTGATGCACCTTTTACCATGTCTAGAGAGAAAAAGAAGATCCTTTGCTCAATAATTAAAAACCTTAGGACCCCTGATGGATATGCATCAAACATATCTAGGTGTGTGAATATGAAAGACTTTACATTGAGTGGACTAAACATGACAATCATGTTTTACTACATGACATTCTTCCAGTGGCGCTCCGATCCTGTTACCCTAGCAAAGATGTCATGAGGACAGTTGTTGAATTATCTAATTTCTTCAAGATGCTATGCTCCAAGGTGATAGATGTGGATGAGTTGGTAAAGCTTCAAGAGAGTATTGTGATGACACTATGTGATATGGAGAGAACTTTCTTGCCATCATTCTTTACTGTAAGCGTGATGGTGCATTTGGTAGAAGAAGTTAAACTTGGTGGCCCTGTTCAGTACCGGTGGATGTATCCCATGGAGAGGGTATGCAACTACATGTAATTTCCACTGTCATTGTAAATAATTCTTACAACTTACATATGTCCATAATTGCATATAGATTTTTTTGTTTGACTAAAGGCACTTGTGAAGAATAGTGCTCACCCAGAAGGATCAATTGCTGAAGGATATTGCATGGAGGAGTGCCTGGATTGTAGTTTGAGATTTTTAGAAGGAACTACACATTTTACTAGGCCATTTAGAAATCCTGAACCTTTTGATGAAAAAAAAGGCATGTACTTGTTTGATAGTGCTGGTGAACCAATTGGAAAGTGTACCGGTGTCAACCTTGATAAGCATCTTCTTGTTCAGGCACATCGATACGTCTTGCGACATTGCGATAAACTTGAGGATTTACGCAGGTTTGTTCATATAGTGCTCCCTGTTATGTTTATTTTTATAGTAACTTGATGACATGACACTGATCCGATTGCTGTAGAGAATTCTTGGAAAAGGAGAAAAGCAAAATGGGTCCATCAACTAATTTGACACCTTCCATTGAGAAGTTGACCAATGAACACTTACCTGATTGGTTGGAGCAAAAGGAGTGCAAATCTTAAATTGATGCATTTTAGGCATACCATTAAAAGATGGAATGGATATAATATAATTTCTTATACAAACAGGTTATCCTAGGGGATGGAACAAGCATCACGGTAAAGGTTAGAGCATTGGCTGCAAAACCTAGCAGATGTGGTGTGAGATGCAGTGGTTACAATATTAATGGTTTTAGGTTCCATACTATGAGCCATGAGGCTTCATGCTTGACACAAAATAGTGGCATAGTGAACATCGCACATGATGGTGTGAATTATTATGGCAAATTATCAGATATAATTGAATTGTCATGCAAAGTACAAGGTAGTGCTTTTCAAAGGTGAATGGTATGATGTTCATCATCAAGCTGAGTTATGACAAGATGAGTTTGGATTCACCCTTGTGATTTTTTCTTGAAAGATACACACAGGACAAAAATTAGAGCATGATCCTTTTGTCTTCTCTTCACAAGTGCAGTAAGTCTTTTATGTCCAAGATCCAAAAGTTGAAGCATGGCACAACGTGGTGAGAGTTATCCCATGTGATCATTTTGACATGGGTGCTGAATTGTTGGTAGATGAAATAGATTAGAACAATATAGTGGACATCCTACATAGTTCAACAATAGGACTTGCTCCAGCTTCTGTTGTTCTAATTGAACTTGCATTTTGTATCTCTAAATTATCTACAACTTTTTTAATGGAACTAAGTGAAGCGAAAACCCTGATCATCTTGGTGATTGAATGTTGCACCCCTTCGGTGATTTTTGTGTCTCTTGTTGCATCACAGATCTCTATTGTTGTATCCCTTTGGAATTGTTGCATTGGAGGTCTGGAGCATCTCTGTAATTTGTACGATGTAAATTTGGCTAACATTTCACAATGACAATAAATATACTCAAACGTATACTTGGCATTTAACATATTCCATAGCACACATGCATCCATATCCCACTTAACATTCTATCCAAAAGGCCCATGCACATGGCCAGTCCAAAAGACCATGACAGATAGGATGGCACTAGAGGTTCCAGCATGGATTATCTAATTTATTTACAGACCAAACAAAACACTTTGTCAAAGCGATTAGAATTTCTATAACTACCGAAATCACATGTTAGCTCAATGGTTTGTCCGGTGCTTTGGAACTTGTAGCCTGCGGTTCGATTCAGTGATATACAAAATTTTGACATTTTTTTATTTTCCTTATTTTTTGACAGTTTTTTATTCCTAATTTTTTGGCTCGAATTTTGACATTTTTTTATTTTCCTAATTTTTTGACAATTTTTTATTCCTAATTTTTTGCCGAGCCAGGTTTATACAGTTACAATATATATTTTCTGTGCAAAAGTGAATGATATAAGTTTCAATCACAAATAAAAAGATAAGTGTATCATTAGCTTGGTACATGACAATCTTATATGGTTTCATCCCGCAACGGTTATAAATATTAGGTGATATAAACTATAATATAAAGGTTTGTTATAAACATTAGGTGATATAAAATATATAAAGGCCTATATGGTTTCATCCCGCAATGGTTATAAACATTAGGTGATATAAAATATAAAGGTCTATATGGTTTCATCCCACAATGGTGATAAGATTTTATCATCTAAAGAAAAGCATATATAAATGACAATCAATCGAGTTTCCATTTCTCTGTGGTGTACTCTTCTTCTCAAATAGTTTGCCAATGCTAATATGAAGTCCTATTCTTCCAAATGAGTTTGAATACGACAATCTCTTTATGTTGGCCATTCATTTTCTTCATTGTTGAAAAGTTATGAGTACTCAATAACTTATTAATTATCCATTTTTTTTAAATATATGTCAATTATATTTTTACAAAATTTCCAAAGCTTGCAAATGAAATGTCATAATATATGTACCAATGATCAGTGATTATTTAAATTAGAAAGAGATTACATCTAAATAGAAATTTTGTTGTCCAACTTGCCGCCTAAAACAATTCACTTGGCGCTTAATAGCCCGCACATCCTGGGATTAGAGAACAAATCGCATCCCTTAACCTCCCCACCTCCGCATTAACCTCCCGGTCTCCTCACCTCCCTCCTGAATCTCGCTAGGCAGTCCTCCTCCACCGGTTCTAGCCACCTTGCCCTCGCTGCAAATCCAATGCCCCCAGCCTCCTGTCGCTGTCGTCAACCTTCTAAAACTTGTGAGCATATCTTCACCTTCCTCTCGTCGCTGCCGTCAGCCTTCTGAAACCATGGGTCACGATTCAACCATCGGCATTCACTTGGTCATGCGGTCGGCAGGGTGCGAGGCGTAGTGGCAAAGGATCCCAGGACGTCCAGATAACCTAGAACAACAAGGGAGACCAGGACGTCCAGATCACTTGCAGCAACAACAACGCCAGGACGTCCAGATCACCTGCAGCGGCTAGGAGCCAGGACGTCGCAAGGACCAACTATCAGGTACTTATTAGATCGAATTTGTTTTTCCTCCTACATGCAACCACTTGATTAGTTTGGTAATTAGGGCTAATCTCTTCGGTAGGATGTGCTGATTCCTGAGGGGTTGGCACTTACTTTACGGCCTTGTAGATTCCATCTAATCAAGTTGAGTAATAGATGGCTTTAGATAATTTCAGTTTCTTTCCATGCAGTTCTTAAACACTGAATTTGGTAGAACAATTTAGGAGATATCTGATTGGATATTTTTCCTTGGAGTATTCAGTTTCAAATGAATGCTAGTACTAGTTAGGTCATGTTTCCTACTTTGATGTAATTTAGTAGTTTAGGCTTTGACATCTGAAATCTGAAACAAAATTAACATTAAAATGAGTCAGGATTACAGATCTTGTTGTTTGACTAGATGAATTGGGTAAGACAGGATGCGCTGTGGTCGCTATTTAGAGTCTGATGTCCCAAATTATTAGTAGGAACTGATTATTTCATACCTGATAATTGAATTATAAAATTCCTATTTTCTTACTGTATTGCTGCCAATTTGTGCGGCTGCCTTTTGCCTTGTGAGAGATAATTCACCAACCTACATACTCTCTAATGCTCTAAAATCTGAATGACTGAATCTGAAATTAAATTAATGTGCGCGCGCACTTTCAGATTACGCTAAACTATAAGTGCTGATCTTGGTACCCATGTATATGCAGAAGAAATCATGGTAAGACCACTTCAAAGGTTAAGGAACTTGAACCTTGAAGAAGTAGAGGATCCAGAACCTATTGAGAATGGGCAGGATAACTTAGAGAGAATGAGAATGGGGATGACAACTTAGCAGAGAATGAGAACGATGATGACTTACAGGGTCCTCCTGATGTTGATAGCTTATTAGCCCGCCTGCCACGCCACCATCCACGAACCCCCATTAAGATAATATGTAAGTTTCCTAATTTTTTCCTTGCATATCCAAATGCAGTATCAAATCAATCTATTTCATATATGTAGGGCCAAATGGAGAGGTCAGATAAGTTTCAGGGGATTTCAGAGTTTCAAATCTAGTGGATTAGAAGGAGGAAAGGTAATTGTAGGGATCGATGAAAATGGTGTTCCAAATGAAAAGTCGGCCTCCATTCTTGGTCAGTACCTTGGACAGACAACAAAAAAACCATCATTAGCTCCTTTACACATTGAAAGATGGGACAATCCTTTGTTCAATACTCACAAGCAACAAATAATCAAGGATGTGGAGGTAAAATTAATCTTACCAGTTCAAGCAAGTACCTCAATTTTCATCCATCTAGTAACATTTACCTCTACTCTTTATAGAAACACTGGGTGCTAAGAACTGTTAGCAATAGGTGGTGATCCTACAAATCAAAGTTGAAGAAATAATATTTTAATCGTGAAGAGAGATCTCTAGATGAAATCATAAACTGGAAACCAAACAATGTGAATGAACTTCAATGGAAAGCTCTTGCTGGATTTTGGTATCGAGAACCACATAAGGTGCCATCCTTTTACGTAACATTTATATCCAATTTAAAAGCAATGAGTGTGACAAACTCTAGAATCGCAAAAGAACAGAAGAATACACACACGTCAGGAAGAAAAAGCCATGCTAGGCTGAAAAAAAGATGGTCAAATATATTCATCCAATGTTATTTATTATATTCACTATCATCTAATTCAGATCTGTAATGAGCCTCAAGTTACTCTGTTGTGCAGGAAGATAACCAGAAAAGGAAGGTTCATAGGCTAGAATTATGGGAGGCTGCTCATAAGAAAAAGAATGGAAGATACATTACCCACAAAGTGGATGCAATAATGGTACATTTTCTGATCCTAAGCATTTATGTTTGATTTGAAATTCTATTTATCATTCTGTGACCTTCCACTGTTTTTATTTCTATAGAATGCGTCATATGAGGAATTAGAAAAAAAAGGCAACTAAACAACAATGGTAATCTTTTAGCTCAAGATTTTAATGAGGTGTTCGGTGAGATAGTTGCTAAGGAGTTAAAAGCACGTGGGTACTATGATGATAACTACTGGAGTGAAGTTTTAGTGTCTCAAGGTGTAACTTTTGTCACTCAAACTGGGGAAGAAAGAAGGTACCAAGAGAAAGTAAATGCAATGGAGAATAAGGTGCAACACATGGGTGGTTTCATGAAGCACTGGCTTGGTTTCATGTTAAAAAAGTTTCCTGAAGAGGATTTCATAAAGTAAGCATCTATTCGACTTGCCATATATATTTTTACCTTCTGCCTGGTAGTGTTGGTGACTTGTCTGTTAGTGACCATGTTTTGTTAGGCTACATGCTGTTCAGAACTTGTTTGCTCCCTCATTTGTTGTATTGCACATGTACATATCTACTCTACTTTTAGCCTCAAGTCATGCTATGCTTATATTCTACTGTACTTATCTCCCTATTAGGATCTAAAAGAATAAATGAATAGAGAAATCTCATACCTGAAAACAAAGAAAAAAACTGGAATTATCGCTTGGTAGTGTCAACACTTAGAAGATCAGATAAGATGTGAAGATAAACATTAAGATCAGATAAGATGTGAAGATAAACATCTATTCCTTTTTCAGAATGGCAACTAGATCTTTTTTTCTCATTGATAACAGTGATTAGATATGCTATTATGCTCTAAACATCAGAATGGTTTAATCTATTATTTTTACATATATGTGTCCTTTCATATTTACAATGAACTGTATGTATGCCTAGCACCTAGAAGTAAGCTCTCCCTCTCTAAATTGTTTATTTTTTCAAGGATGGACTTATAGAACCAGAAAGTCATACTGATCACAGCCCTGCACACTCAATTGGTAATGTGCACTCTCCCACAAATGAAGTGCAGGTAATAGAGTAGATACTTTATTTCTAATGTACACAGCTACAACAATAATATTTAAGTTTTTGCTAATGTATTATGTAATATGGTTGATGACACTTTGCAGCAGGAGATATCCACCGAAGACCGTACGTCTTTACCTAGCGAGCAAACAGTTGCCAAGGTATGCTTGTATTGTTTAGAGCATACTAGTTGAGTATAGCATAATCAAGTAGACACAACCTCATACACTTATTTGTATACCTACTTGTAATATTTCTTTAGTTAAATTTGATGTAAACTTAGCTACACTGTGGCTGCAGGAGGCACATATTCAGAGTTCTATTCTTGAAGATATTGGTAATGCAGCCACAATTTTTTCACAAGATCCCATATTGACAAACATGGTATATCTAAGCTAACATTGCAATATTGTTTATAATGAGTGAACTTGCTTTAGTGATGCTGTATTTTGACTAATATAATTTCTACCTATTCTAGAGGACTCGAAGAGTTAATGCCCCTAGTTTGAACCGGTCAGAATCGGTATGCTTCTATTCCGCTTGTTTCTTTTGTAATTAAATTAGTTAAATGTACAAAACTCTTATCATCATGTTTTGCAAAATGGTAGAGCCGTTATCCAGTCTATCTTCTTTCACTAAGAAACAAAGGAAGAATTGTGGCCAAAGCGAAATTAGTGACTACTAATGGCAAACAAGAGATCGGAGGAAGCATGCTTGGAAAGGAATATGTTGGGATTTATGTTGAAGGTTTTGAAAATGTTGACAGTAGAAATAAAGGAGATGAGCTGACACCTAGACCTATTTTTAAGATTCGTACACTAATAGATGCTATTGGCTATACTATTCCTTGGCCCCGTTCACATGTAAGTTTTTTTTTCAAAGATTAAATCTACAGTTTTGCAATATCTTCAAATTGTGTTATTCCTCTAACCCTATACCCCGTTGTAGGTGAAGAAAGCTACAAGTTCAAATCTGAAACAACCTAGTGATGTAACTTTTCAAGGGAGAAGTGAAGCTGCAATGGAGAGAGGGGCAGGAATGGGCAATAAAGCGTAGGTTTTAGTTGTTAGTGAAAAAATTTAGAAATAATTGTATGATATTGTCACTTTATCTATGTTTCTTCATCAAGGCAATTGTCTTGTTGATAGTACTTTAATTAATGGATATGTTGGTTCAAAGTACTCAGTTTCTTTGGTGAAGCAAAGAATTGATTGCCAATGCAATGTCATGGATAATTTATTTAGGCATTATTAACCTATTAGAAAATAAAATAATATATTAGATTTATAAATGCAAATAAAAGAATCATTATATATTAGTACACACAAAAATAGATGTATCTATAAATCGTCTCTATATTTCTTAATACACAATGTGGTGTTACGATAAAACGTGTCTATATCCATAGACGCGTAATAAAAATGTATCTACGATATTATTTCTACATTTGTTAACACGCAAATTAGTGTTACGATGAAACGTGTCACTCACCACATCATCCGCCACGTCACATGCCACGTTACCTGTCACGCTATACTAAATCATCTCTATACTACTTAGGCATGTTTTGTTTCTTGACACGCAATGAAGCGTTACTATACTACGTAACTACACCACTAGAGAAGTTTTATACATGTGTATGCAAAATTGTATCAATATTTTTAGATATGCGTCTAACGTGTTTATAAAATATCTCTTTCTTTCATAGCAATGTTTAAAGAACTCGTCTCAACAAGGTCTGATATGGTACATACGAAAACACTTCTAACACGCTTTATAAAAGCGTGCCTACATTGACGTAGAGACGAAATAAAGTGTGTCTAACTCTAAATCTAACGTATCTAAAGGGGGGTATTCTAGTAGTGTACTAAATGGGGCCTAGCTGGAGATTCGCAATTGCAGCCTTGCAGGCACCAGAGCCGGAGATTCCATCTAGCTTTTTATTAAGCTAATCACCTAGCTTTCTGTAATCATATAAGCTGATATCATGCAGCTATTTTCAGCTAATGGACTTGGCATTCCCACGATCAAAATACAATATATAAGCTGAGAGATCCAACCAGTTCCGACTTCATAGTGCTTGTCATTTAAAAGATAATAGAAAGATTACATTATTTTCAATAGTTTCTCTCTAACACATTGCTCAAAATATCTTAGGTTTGCTATCTCATATGGAGCTCACACTTCTGATAACTGATAATATTTTCTCTATGTATGAGCTAGTACATTCCCTCCTCTTTACCCTGTTTTATATGTAAGGGTACAAGAAGAGATAGCACTTCACCGGTAACTAGAAGAGATAGGGCCTGACTGAGCATGTGCGTACGGGAGCTCGGCGATGTTGGCCACACGCACGTATGCTTGCTTGTTTGACTGTTCTACTAAGTGTTTGGACATGCTGATTACGTACGGTGGTTGGCGATATTTTTGGTTGCATTGGGACATCTAATGATATGATTAAAGCAAAGCACGCCAATGTGCATGGGAGCTGGCGAAAGCACTTGCTCAACAAAAACATGCACACAATATACAGACAGTGGATGAGCTTGTTGTGTGCTCTGCCTGTACACGCAGTAGACAGGCACGGCAAAAATCAATTTGCAGCGCCGCTGCCGCTCGTCACGCACTCCAGGGAATGCAATGCAACCAGCCAACCACGGAATTTCCACTGTCTTGTACTATAGTACTACATCATGATGACCACTCGATTTCTTACGACTCCTGCATATATATAGGCTTCGAAATTTGATTAAGGTCGGTCTTTGGGCCATTCTCTCCGATCCTCTCTTGCTTTTTCTTGTTTGGTTGAATCTCCTGCAACTTGCTTGTATATTAAAATCTGTTTGCACATGGTTCCTTCAAAAGAAACAGTATATAATCCTATTCAAACCCAAAAGCTGTATGGAAAGTGTGAAAAAAGGAAGCTACGAGATGGATGGTTTCAAAGGATCGGAGTCACATGAATGCTATAGTGGAGACGGTTATGTAGGTTAGCAATAGGACTCAAGTTGCACTTACAATAGGACATATAAGCTTCTCCATCCTGCCTTTTCTCCCGATTATAAAAAGCCTAAGGGCTAATTTGGAAGCCGGTGACTAATTAACCAGTGGAAGGGAAGCCCGGCAAGGATTCCACCGGTCACTGGATTCCTCGGGTGGCGCTCCCCAGGCCTCCCCCACCACCCGTCACTGTTTGGAGATGGAGGAGGTCGGCAAGGGGCAGGTCAGACACCTGCCCTGTCCGACTGCTCAGGCCAGCGGGTCAGACACCTGCCGCTGCCCTACCCGACTACTCTTGTAAATACATAATAAAATTTAGAGGTTGTACTTAAGTACTCCTTTAGTCTTTTGGCACCTACCAAATTTCATCATGTGTTCTAAATTTTTAAACCAGCAATGCACATCATTAAGCACAAGCATTACATGAGAAATCATTATCTATATCAATAATCAGTCATAAATAGCTAAAATTTGCACCAATATTCATATTATAGGCCTCCCATCCACACATTCACAATAATTTGATATAGAATAAGGCAGGAGAGTCCAGTTCATGCTAGAGTTAAAAATGAAGCTAATCTATGGCATATGGTCGACTCCATCCGACAAGCTTGTTGGCACGATCCTCTGCAAATGTGGCTCTTGATATCCGCAGTGCCAGATAGATCAACAGTAAGCAATACGGACAAGCTAGAAAATATGGTCTAACAAGACATCAACATTGGAATTTCAAATGCTCAGTAGGCTATCAGATATAAACCCCCACTTTCAGCATCCTGCCATGATTATTTGCCATGCTAGATTATCCTTGTATCTTAATTGCAGTTGCAAAGAAGATGGAATGATATGGTATGATAAAACAGGGTATTCACAAAGATAGTGTATAGAAGAATGGCATAGCTAGAAAGAAGGCTAGGAGAAGAATAATTTAGAGGTCCATCCTAACCAGCAAAGCAAGCACTTAGTTAAAAAAATAGAATGCGAGCATGAATGATAAAATAATAAAATAAATACGTTGCAGATAAGATATATGATATGAGATTATTTTCACTTGTGCCCTGTTTCAACATTTCTGCAGAAAGATATACACTAAGAACTGCTATACAGAGCTACTCAGGTTGCTCCCTGGGGGGTGAGAAAACTAAATCTGATACATTTTCATCTGTGTGTTACGTAATGTTACATGCATAAATATTGATATTACAAAATGGTGGATTTGGGGATGAGATATTTCTTCACTATAATGGTGATGCACAACTAAACAAAGTCAAGGTTGACAAAGTAAATTGATTAACAAAGATGATCTAACAAAGCATGTCTGCACTGCAAGCTTCACAAAAATTACTATTACATGACCAGTAGTTCCAACGACTTTGGTACTGAGCCTAATATTAGAAAGTTCTTGCACAGGAAAATAGTATTAGCAACCAAGTAAATCTTGACACTTCCCATTAACAAAAATTTCACAAAAAATCTGGTACAAAGCATACTATGGGGAACTTAGCTCAGAAACAAGGAGCACGTGATCTTCAATAGGTGAATCGAGATGCTATTGAGCTATTCCAGGAACTGAAACATAAGAAAAAAATTATCATGATCTAGATCCGAGAATTTCTGAATCCGGTACAGCGGAAAAGAATTCAAGCAAATTGAGGGAACAAATAGCGACGGGATGGGGGAAGAAGGTCACAGGTGAGGAGAAGACCAACTTGGACGGAGCTCATCTGCCAGTCGGTGCGGGCGATGCAGCTGCTAAGGCGATTTCCAAAGGTGGAGGTGATAGTTGTGGGTGCCCCTGCTCCCTTGCGGAGGAGGAGACTGAGGTGGATATGCCAGTGGATGCGGATGAGGATGAGTTGGAGACGTCGCCACGCAGGATCAAGGAGCCGCCGCCGGCAGCACACAACCTCATGTCGCGTCGGGGAGAAGAGTGGTAGCGGATGAGACAACTGAGAACAGACGCCCGATGGGTCGAGGTGGGGCGTGTCTGCCCTGGGGCAAATGCGGGGGTCGGGCTGGAGAGGCTCGACGCGGACGCTTCCAAACGCCAGGGAAATCTGGCCTGTGGCCAATTTTCTGCGTGGGCTTCTAGCCCAGAGAAAGTGCGGGGATCCCCGTGGGGATTTGAGTTCCCAAAGTAGCCCTAAAATGTGTGTTTTATCCTTACAATTCGACCAGCCAATGCCTAAGAGGCATATAAATGGCCCTCGTGCCCTCCTCCTCCCATTTAGAATTTCAGTCTCGTGCCCACAAACTTATGTCTAACCAGTGTTTGTGGTTTATTGGTTGGGTTCTTCGTGGTTTCTCTGCATCACAATTTTATGATGCAGAGAAGATTATTGTAACAAAATCAGCAAGTGTCATCTATTTTTATGAAGAGTTTAATTGCTCCAATCTTGAGGTATCCCAACAAGCACTCGATGAGTGTTGCCTTCCTAATAAGGCTTGTTTTTGGATCCGCCTCAGTTAAAGCTATCCGGCTAATTTTCTCTAGCTGCATGCAGTTAGCTAGCTAGAGAGACATTAATTAGTTGGAAGTAGCTGGGGTTTGTTTGGATCAGTTAGAGCTAAAATTAGCTGGATAGCTCTACCTGTGTGGATCCGAGCATGCCCTTATGATGCAGATTATTCGAAGACAATAGTGCTGACATCTATTCAGAAAAAAAATTGCCATGTCTCTATATTATATAACAGAAACATAAAAATTGTGATGTCGTGAATAAATAATTAGGAGAGTAGAATATGGTAGAATTAAAATTATAGAGATTATCGTCCCACTGTATATACTAATATAGTTAAAACTATTGTTTGAGAAAAATGACTATCCTGTCATCAATTTTGTCTAAAGATTTGCCGTGTCACATTCTTAAACCTTGACTCGAATGAGACCAAATTAAATTGGGGGATATGGGCCATTAACGAAGGAAAGGCACTAGCCTCCTGTTTTTTCAGGCACGTACTATCTGATATCCTGACCGTCCATTTTTCAGCGAGTTGGATCGGCCGCATGTAATCGTTCCAATCGGGTTGTTAAGTGTCCTTGAGAAACCTGGTGCCGTTTGGATATGGGCAAATATAATGTGCTACGGTTTGGATATGAGCAAATTTACTTTGGAGCTTGGATACGGTTTGTATAAGAGCGGGTCCAATAAGGCAATAAGATTGTCTATAAAGCTAATGCCATACATGCAAAGATAAGAAGAAAGACAACTCATGCCACAATTTATCTCAAAGTGACCTACACTCTTTGCTTGTGTTCTCCATCCCTCTCATCCAAATTTATTATTTTCTCTGATAAAAAATATAACTATATAAGTCTATTAGGATATAGATACGATCTGTAATGTGGTGTACTTTTGACTAATAATATCTATATAAGATCTTTTATCTCGTATGGAAAGAGCTATACATTATAATTTTTTTTATTTGAAGCATGGGTAAAATTAGGCTCTTGTATATGAGAGCTCCTCCTTTTGTATCTCCACCTACAACCGATGCCGATGTACGGATGATCTGCACATGATAAGAAAACATCTTACAGGATTATTGTCGCAACTTTTAAAATCTTAGCCTTTGCAATGAACGAAATGGATGATAGAAGCTTTGAGATTAGCTTACGTACCCCATCACCTCACACAAGAAGCATGATTCGGCCTGTTTGGTTGGAAGCCTAATCTATATGATATTTTTTTTATCCTTTTCAATTTGTTTCTTTTATAAAAAAAGAGTATATTCTCTAGAATAAGCTCCCTGTAATTAACACACCCTCTAATATAGTCTTGAATACACGCTGATTTCCAACTCTCGCATTTACCTTTTACCGTTTTACCTGCTTCCTTTTTCACCGAGTCACCGTGAGCACCTTCCTTCTCCCTTGATTCGCGCCCCCTCTTTAAATACCGGCCTCTCCCCCGACTCCACCTGGCTCTTCACGCCGCCTGCCCGCCTCCTACCGTCTCCACTCTCTCTGTTCGCCACTCTCCAGCCCGCCGCCCGATCCCCGCGAAACCACCGCACCACGCCCCCCCCGCCCCTTCCACCTGCCCCGCGCCGCCATGGACAAGGCCGCGCTGGTGGCCGATTCCGACGGCGCCGCGACCGCCGGTGGCTCGTTCGCCAGCCTGCGCGCGTACGGCCGCGCGCTGGCGCAGACGCCGCGGCGCCTGGCGCGTCGCGCGTGCGCGGCGTCGGCGCCCGGCGAGGAGATGAGCCGCGTCCGGGCGCGCTCCGGCCCCCGCATGGCGCGCGCGCTGCGGTGGTGGGACCTCGTCGGGCTCGGCCTCGGCGGCATGGTCGGCGCCGGCGTGTTCGTAACCACGGGCCGCGCCACGCGCCTCTACGCGGGGCCCGGCGTCGTCGTCTCCTACGCCATTGCCGGGCTCTGCGCGCTGCTCTCCGCCTTCTGCTACACCGAGTTCGCCGTCGACATGCCCGTCGCCGGCGGCGCCTTCAGCTACCTCCGTGTCACCTTCGGTGAGCCCCCTCCCCCATTCACGCCGCCAAAGAAAGATCACGGCTTGCGCCGATCGAGATTCGAGATGCAGTGCTTGCTATAGAATTAAAAACTCTGCTTGGGTTTTGGCGTTTCTCGGCTGGGATTTATTTTTAGCGTCTCGATTTCGTCCGATCGAGATTTCGGCTTGGGTTTGTGTTCGTGCGATTTGCGGCATTGGGGGCTGAGTGACGACATACTGCTGGACTCGATCATACGTATCTGAAAAAGATGCTTTCTTTCTCTTAAAAAATTGATGGTTATCTGTCAAGTGCATACGTGCTCTTCCGCCCTCTCTTTCAGCTCGTCCAGTTGCTAAAAAGTATAGTACAGGTATTTAAGTGTATGAGTGAAACCGCTTTTAAAGTATCCTTGAGCTGTCCCTTTTGTTTCTTTTGGACGATGAAATTCAAAACACTTTCGTATGTACGTTACTGTTTCATTGGTGCTGTTTCTGAATTTTTCGCTTCAGGATTTCTCTAGATTCTCGTATCCTCAATGGTTAAAACTAGATTTGATTCTCAAAAGGATTAGTTTTCGCTTTCTCGGCTTTTCGGATCATTTCGTTCTTCCCTGAATTTACAAGTTGGGTGAAACGTGTCAGGATTCCAGAACAGACCTAATATTTTTAGGCCAACTTTTTCTTCAGACTAAAGAAAAGGGTAAGAAACTGGCATGAACAACAGAGGAAAGTTAGATGATTGTGACCTCAACAACAATTTCTATGATTGATCAACTCACTCGAGCAACCATATCCAAATACTACACACTGGAAGTCCCTTTCCCCGCATCTCATGGGACCTGGACCTTTTCTTGCGAGGAAAGATCCATCCATCCGTGGCACTCGTTTTCATAACCACCATAAAAACTGTCCTCCGTTGGTTTGGATGTTGCTCTCTCCGCATGTAACACTCGACAGCGACTAGAAATTCAGAATATGCATCGGATTCTTCAGTTCAAGCCATGAACCTCTGTGCATTCTGATGATGATCTGCCTGCAGGGGAGTTGGCGGCGTTCCTGACGGGGGCGAACCTGATCATGGAGTACGTCTTCTCGAACGCGGCGGTGGCGCGGAGCTTGACGGCGTACCTGGGCACGGCGGTCGGCGTGGACGCGCCCAGCAAGTGGCGGATCGCCGTGCCAGGCCTGCCGGAGGGGTTCAACCAGGTGGACCTCATCGCCGTCGGCGTCATCCTCCTTATTTCCGTCTGCATCTGCTACAGGTCAGTTACCTCTGATGCCTATTGTTACTACTTGCTAGCAATGCTCATCTCATCAGATGCCAAAGGCTAACGTCATTCCATTAAATTTTTGTTTTTGGAATATTTTGGTATGAAAAACTTCGCTCTCTGTTTTTTTATAAATAAAGTTTTGCTTACAGGTGTCAGCCTACCTGTCCTTTCCCTTGGTTCTTTGCCTTGTCTCTTCTGTGCTTTGCTGTCATATAAGAACCTAGAAGTTTTGACAATATTGGAGTTCTTTTCTTTAGAGAGTCCAAAATCCCGTGCAATTTTTTTATACCCATTTGGGACAATTATGATCAAATTTGCCCTTTTTATATATATCTTTTTTTTACAAGTGTGCTCTGTTCTGCTCTGCAACCAAGTGTGCTCTTGTTTTATGGCTAGGATCCAAGATGATCATGTCAAGTTGAGCTGATTCGCTTCTCCAGTTCTATCCGTTTTGGAAAATTTTAATATTCCGTTATCAGAAAGGAAAGAATCATGCCCATAACCACTTTCCAGTCGTGCTGCCTCTTCCTTTCTACAGTAGCATATGATGATGCAATGTTTTTTTAATTTTTTCTTCTAATTTTGGGCAATGCCAGCACCAGTTCTTGAGAAACATGTTTCTTCTCGAAATGAAACTGCAGCACCAAGGAGAGCTCGGTGGTGAACCTGGTCCTGACGGGCGTGCACGTGGCGTTCATCCTCTTCGTCATCGTGATGGGCTTCAAGCACGGCGACAAGCGCAACCTGACCCACCCCGCGGACCCATCCCGCAACCCCGGCGGCTTCTTCCCGCACGGCGCAGCCGGGGTGTTCAACGGCGCGGCGGCGGTGTACTTGAGCTACATCGGCTACGACGCCGTGTCCACCATGGCCGAGGAGGTGGAGCGGCCCGCGCGCGACATCCCTGCCGGCGTCTCCGGCTCCGTCGTCGTCGTCACCGCGCTCTACTGCCTCATGGCCGCATCCATGTCCATGCTCCTCCCCTACGACGCGGTACGCTCTCTCGCTCTGTTCTGATTTCTGGCCCTTCTGGTCCCACGTGTCACTGCCTCCACAACCGCCAGCGTCACTTCAAGATGCTCTGATCATTGGTTGCTGCAAACTTTCAGCACCAAAATCTGTAACTCGATAAGCATCAAAGCATGCCGATTTAGGCATACTCTTTATGTTTGTTCTTTACTAGTGCTGTTGAGGCAGAGGACAATTCCTGGAATATGTTGTCCAAGTGGCTATAGTTCATCAGATGAGAACATGAGGTCGGCACAGTCGATGCCACTGGCATCCGATTCCATGACCGGCCTTCTATTTCCTTGGTTTTTGGGGGATGTTGGTCGTGTGATTTGAGACGATCGACGAATCTCTGCAGGCCCTATCGTAGCACGTCCTACTAGCTTTTTCAGAGTTTCTTAGCTTTTTCACAGATTTGCACCTGATTTGGATGCTGTTTTTTTCCCCTGATGCTGATGTGCAGATCGACCCGGAGGCGCCGTTCTCGGGGGCGTTCAAGGGGATGAAAGGGAAGGCGTGGGTGTCCAACGTCATCGGCGCCGGCGCGAGCCTCGGCATCCTGACGTCGCTGATGGTGGCGATGCTGGGGCAGGCCCGTTACCTCTGCGTCATCGGCCGCTCCGGCGTCATGCCGGCCTGGCTCGCCAGGGTGCACCCCCGCACAGCCACCCCCGTCAACGCCTCCGCCTTCCTCGGTGAGCACACGCCCTGCCCTCCCGTCTCGTGATCACCAGCAGCTCTGACACCGAAAGATTCTGCGCCGTCGTTGACGTTGTGGATCAACAACGCCTGCTTCATCTCGTGATCGATGCCATGGGGGCGACAGCAACGGCTCCTCGGATTCTCGTGAGGTTTGCTTAATGCTTTCATGGGGGAATCGCGTGATGAAGCAGACGTGACGGCACGGGGTTTGTGGCCGTGATTTGATTAGATGTTAATCTGGAACGAGCGAGTCAGCGGGTCACATGGATGGAAGCTGACCCCGGTTGACAATGCCGTGCAGGACTGTTCACGGCGGCGCTGGCGCTGTTCACGGAGCTGGACGTGCTCCTGAACCTCGTCTCCATCGGCACGCTCTTCGTCTTCTACATGGTGGCCAACGCCGTCGTGTACCGCCGCTACGTCGGCGACTCGGACAACTCCGATAGCAGCAGGAGGGCGTGGCCGGCGCTGGCGTTCCTGGGCGCCTTCTCCCTGATCGCGCTCTCCTTCACGCTGCTGTGGCAGTTCGTCCCCGCCGGCGGCGCGAGGGCGGGGCTCCTGGCGGCGTGCGCGGCGGCGGCCGTGGCCGCGGTGGCGGCGTTCCATGCGCTGGTGCCGCAGGCCCGCGCCCCCGAGCTGTGGGGCGTGCCCGGGATGCCGTGGGTGCCCGCGGCGTCCGTGTTCCTCAACGTCTTCCTCCTGGGGTCGCTGGACCGGCCCTCCTACGTCCGCTTCGGGTTCTTCTCGGCCGCCGCCGTGCTCGTGTACGTGCTCTACAGCGTGCACGCCAGCCACGACGCCGAGGAGGGCGGCGGCGGCGGCGCCAAGGTGCTGGACGAAGGGTGCAAGGTCTAGCAGTAGCAGAACGGGTGGCATAGGCAGAGTGCTCACTCTGCTCTCTACTGATGTAGTAGCACCTTTTCTAGATTTTCTTTATTACGTTATTATGCTAATGGCCATCAAGTCATTGCATCAGGCAAAAAAAAAACTAACAGCGGAAGAAATTAAAATAGAGAGAGAGAGTATCGGGTGTCACTGTAATTTGCAAGATGAAATGTACATATTCTGTTTCTCCTCTTGCTAAGACACTGTTGAGACTCCTCTTGACGCATGTCAACGTTATGGGGTCTGTTCGCTTCAACTTATTCAGCTGGTCACCAAACAGTATTTTTCTCTCACAACAAATCAACCGTTTTAACTTTTCAACTAGCTTATAAGCTGAAGCGAACAAGTTCAACTTTGCGGCGAAATCATACTACTGCGTTCTCCTCCCAGCCGACCTGACTCATAGGTACCGCCGCCATGGCGCTATCAAAGCACGCACTGAGGCTTGCAGTTTTTCCACAGCCGGGGGACGGAATCAATCTCGACCTGAATCAAGGTGGCCCCCGGGACAAGAGGAGATCTTGCGCATCGACCTTTATTTTGTGCGCAAACAGTGCAACGCAAAACCTTTAGTTTGTATGGACGACGGACAGCGCCTCGACCTTTATTTTGTGCGATCGATAGCAACGCCGACCAGGATCTCGTGTCTGGCGTCTACTATTCGACAACAGATGCATGCGTCCGGTTCTGTTTGTGTCGCTGTTCTGCTTTACGCGTTCACGCACGCAGAGAATATGTACAGGAGAACAGGCAGAATCGATGCTCTCGAAGAAGGATTATTGGCAGTTTGGCACACGTACACCGACTGACTGAGATGCAGTTTGGCAGTTTGGCGAGGTGAAGAGCACCAAGGCTACGTAGCTACTCGTGTTGGTGTCCACCCTTTTCGTGTCGACAAACTTGTCCAAAAGGAAAGGGATTGAGGACCAGGAATTCCGTGTTGGTGTGGTAGTACGTGGAGATCGACTCGGGGGTTCCGGTTGACCTAGTTCCAAGATTTTCAACAATCGGCAGGTCAATGTGCTAAGCTAGCTGGGCCATTTTCTGAATTCCTCCGGCTCACTCACTGGGTTTATTGGCCTTCGCTTTCCAGACGGAAATGGACACCACTGATTGGCCCAAGTACATGGTGCACCTGATCATGCTGTCGATGCATCCGGCTTACGATATGTTACCACTCATATAAAGTTCACCTTTTTTTTTGAAAGCTTACCATGTTTTTAAAATTTAAGAAAATTTCGTTTTAAGAAACATATGGTATGTGCTTTCCAATCGTTACCAGGCATCCTGCGATCAAAAATGGAAAGTTTTTCAATTTTTTGATTCTGGAAACCCTTTAAGGCCTGTAACTACTGGGCCCTATGTTTTGTGAGTGGAGTCCTGGCCTACTAGGCCTCTAGTTTTCTGAAGAAGCCTGATGGAGGGAAATAGAGAGATAGCGTGGCCCATACCTTTGTCGGGTTTCAAGGCCAAAACTCCTCAAGAAGGGTGTAAACGGTATCACCCACCCACCAATCTGAACTCCGAAGGCCCAAGCTGGCCCGCCATTTTCCACTGGCTTCCGCCTTTCCTCCTCGTCTTCCTCGAGCCGACGCGGCTGTTCTCGGCCCCACCTGCTCGCTCGTACCGCCCCCACCGCCTGCACGGCCGCCCTATCCTCCGCATGGCGCAACCGCACCCCGCCGTGATCGCGTGGAAGGTGCTTCGCCGGCTCGTGTCGCGTCATTTCTCCGCCACGGCGCCGCCGCGTTGGTGTTCGACAGAATGCCCCGCCGGGAGAGGTACAGCCCATTTTCCCGCGCGCTCTATACTGCAGATGCCGTCCAGTGCGCTCTCATGTTCCGTTTTCCGTAATTCTGAAAGCCTGGACAAAACTTTGAAGTTGGTTAGGCGAGGAGTTTTTTTTTTTTGGCTTTTGGGCGAGGTGCAAGGTAATTTTTTTTTTCGACGGAGGGTTCTTCACGGGGTGGGGTCTTTTTATGAGTTTGCTAATTCTCGTCTCGTTGCCTGTGTGACCTGTCTCGCGTCGCCTCCTGCGCGCCACGGGAATGCCTTGCGATGAGCTCCTTCTGCTGGTTGGCCTGTATTGGCCCTCGTGCACGAATTCTGTCACTGCGTGGGATGTCTGTGTTGCGGGCGTTCCAGTTTGTGGGCAGGTATTTAGCAAAATTGTTAAATGCATGTTTCTAGGATGGGCTCCAGTCATTGATGCCTAACAGTAAGTTAAGGAAAATTTATTTTGAAGCAAGAAACTTGCTCGCGCTAAATACCCACTTCAACACTATAACAAAAAATCGCCAGTTGCTTTTGATTTAGTCAGCTTGTCTTCGAGGTCCTAATATACCAAGTATGATACATTGATGTACAAGAACCTCACGATCTGCGGTGACTCCATTGCTTCCTGAAGATGGCAACCCAGGTTACTGGACTGGACACCTAGTCGTTGTCAGAAATCAATAGATTTCAGCATTTTAAGGATGGATCATGGTCATGTGGGGACGTCTGCCGATTGAGAAGGACTGAACGAGAAAGAGCAATCACCTTCCCGTGGTACTGCCATCATCATGTAGCAAATTATTGTCACGTGAGTAGTGACACTGCTGCTCCAAAGATCTATGTCAGGACTTGTATTGACAGATTCCTCACCCAAGTCAATAATGTCATGCTACTGACCCCATATGGTGTAATATCAGCACTATCATCTGGACTGTACATAGCAGATGGAAGCACAGGTGTGGGCCTTCCTCATCTGAATTCTGAACGGATCTCCATCTTGTACAGTAGCCTGTCATTACGATAAGCCTGTATATTCTCAGATATGCAAAATTTTGCTCTTATAGAAGTTCATGTTTGAGTTGGATTTCCTTTTCCCTTTGGTTTTGTTGATCTGGAGAGGAATTCAATGTAACTCACTGGATAGTGGATACTGTTACTGTACTGCAGTAAATGACAAGCTCTGGAAATTTCTGTTGCATTCTACTTTGCTTAGGTGCCTCTTCCTTTTATGCCCTTAACAATTTCTTATCTTTAGCACCGAACTAAATTTTATATTGCATTTTGTTATGTTGCTTTAACATCATTTTTATTGGAAAACTATTAGCATTAAACATACTCATCTAGGTTTTAAATGCATGTTGCTTTTAGCTTGATTTTTTAATCGATCTTTTCTGGCTTAAGCAACTGGTAACCAAGTGTCCCTGAGGCTCTCATCTTATGATCTTGATAATTTTTTTACTGAATTGCATCACTACTGGTGTACTGTCTGTCTTAGCAACAATTATATTCTAGAAATAACAACACACAATTTCAGGTCCACTTTTTATTATCCAACAACATCCAGTTGTTTCCATTTTGCAAACACATGATCCGTTTATTGAAAAGGGAACCATGCTATTCAATACTATGCCTTTTCCTTTTAAAAAGCTTGCTGTACTTTCATTGCTCATAAATAAATATTGATGTGATTTCCCTAATGTCATATCGTTTCTTCTATGATTACCATTTAGTCTATTTTGAGGTCTTGCAGTATTTCTTATCAACAGCCCAAAGATCTGTTCCCACACCCTGTACTACAGAAAGATACGGATGATGAAAGGAAACATAAATCAAATCTGTTTATTTTCTTGGTTATCATTTAACTTGATAGCTTACGGCGGTTTCTGCACCGTAGTGCATTTGAACATATGTTAGCTCCTTACAGAGTCCTCCACTGGTCTACCATCTTCCATGCCAGATCTGTTTCTCAAGGAAAGTACTGTTTATGCAGAAAAGCTGGCTCTATAACCACTAGCAGGGATTGAAAAAACGGCAAACGATGCATTCAGAGGGCCATTTATCAGGCTTGCAGCTAGCCCTTTCTTGCGGACCATGCTTGTTCATGACCCTGAGGAGGCAGTGGCTTCTTGGAAAGCAAGGAAATCAAGTGGCTGATTGCATGATGGATGTATCATGGGCGTTTTATTGGTCCAGTCTGAGTTGGCCCCCTCTGTGTCAGTTTCTGGGTCGGCCTCTGTTGGCCCAAAATGATCTTTTTTTCATTAATCACACCCACAAAGGGGCAGTTTGGGGCACATATAGGCTAACCATAGGTAGGCGGCGGCGGCTTAGAAGCTAAGCAAAACATCTAAAGAGCATTAAGTAGATAAGGTGCAGCCAGGCACATAGATAGATAGATAGCACACCCAACACACACATGACTTAGTCTATCAATCTCCCCCTAAGTCTTGCGTGTCTTGAGCGGCAGCTGGACCATCCCAATCCCAGAGCAAAGTTCCTGGAACTTGATCATTCTAAGGGACTTGGTGAGGAGGTCGGCGAGTTGATCCTTGGTGTTGATGTAGTTTGCCTTGACACTCCCTTCCTCCAAGCAACCTCGGATGAAGTGGTACTTCACTCTGATGTGCTTGCTTCGCTCGTGGAAGACGGGATTCTTCGCTAGAGTCAGAGCGGACTTGATGTCCACCCTGAGCTCCACTGCTTCAACGTCCTTGCCAAGGAGATCACCGAGCAGCCGAGCGAGCTAGAGAGCCTGAGTCGAAGTGGAAGAAGTAGCGATGTACTCGGCCTCACAGCTGAACAGGGCCATCACCTGCTGCTTGACCGACTACCAGCTGACGAGGCACTTGCCAAGGAAGAAGAGCATCCCGCTCGTGCTTTTGCTGGTGTCGATATCACCGGCGTGGTCGCTGTCACTGTAACCGATGAAGTGTGCCGCCTCGAGACACCTAGGGTAGTGGAGGCCGTAGTCGAGAGTCCCCGCGACGTAGCGGAGGATCCTCTTGACGGCCTGCTAGTGCTCCGTCTCGGTCGCTGCATGAACCAACTAACGTAGCCGACGAAGAATGCCAAGTCCGGCCGCATGTGGGCGAGGTAGTGAAGGCTCCCCACAAGGTGCCGGTACTGTGTAGCATCCACCTCCTCAGTCGTGCTATCACAGCTCAACTTCAGCCTCTCCTCCATCGGAGTGAGAGCCGGGTTGTAGTCGGTGAGCCCACCCAGCTCAACGACGCTCTTGGCGTAGGCGGTCTGTCGGAGTGTGATGCCGGAGTTGTCCTGGTGCACCTCGATCCCCGGGTAGAAGGAGAGAGGCCCCAAGTTGCTCATCTGGAAGACGGCTTTCATCTCCTCCTTGAACACTTCCACCTCCTCATCCTTGGTGCCCGTGATCGCCAAATCGTGGACGTAGACGCCCACCAGTAGGGCATTGCCTCCGTTGCCTCACCGGTAGACGGCCGCCTCATGCAGGCTTTGCTCGAAGCCCATAGTCTTCAAAGTGGAATCTAGCTTGGCATTCCAAGCTCACGGTGCCTGCTGCAAGCCGTAGAGGGCCTTGTGCAGGCACAACACCTTGTCCTCTTTGACAGGGATGATGAATCTCGGTAGCTGGTGGACGTAGACCTCCTCCTTCAAGTCACCATTGAGGAACGCCGACTTGACGTCCATGTGGTGGACACGTCAGCCCTCTTGGGCTGCCAGCGCGAGGAGACGCACGAACTCCATCCGTGCAACAGGAGCGAAGGCATCATCGAAGTCGACCCCCTCCTGCTGCACGAACCCACATGCCACCAAGCGAGCCTTGTGCTTGACAATAGCACCAGCTTCATCCTTCTTCAGCTTGTACACCCACTTAAGGGTGATCGCGCGGTGACCAGGAGGAAGGTTAGCTAGCTCCCAAGTCCAGTTCTTCTCAACAGCTTCCATCTCCAGCTTCATTGTGGTGCGCCATGCCGCATGTCCCTCAGCCTCAGCGAAGGAGCGAGGCTCGCCGTCATCGTATACGCTAGGTGCAACTCCGCCTCCAAGTCATGAGGCACCAGTCCCAGCACCAGCTGGTCGCCGAGAATATCCTCCATGGTGTGATACCTCATAGGCTCGCCGTCATGGTACGCGTTGACTCCACCGTGGTCGCCGTGAGAGAACGGAGTGGTGAACTCCACCGGGTTGTGCTCGTCGTGAGCTGGTGCTGGTGCAGGCATGCCCGAAGAAGTAGCTGCCGATGTAGGAGAGTGTGGCGTGGCTGACTGTGGTGGTGGCGATGGAGAGCTCGTCGCAGCCGGAGTAGTACTCGCCGGAGTCGGTGGAGACCCGGGGACTAGGGTAGGCATGCTCGGCGAAGAAGCGCTGCCCACTGCCCCAGCTCCCTCGAAGTGGATGAAGTCGACGGTGAAGTCGTCGTGCGTTGGAGTTGAGCCATCATCCATCATCTAGCCCCACGCCCAACCTCACCCTTCATCGAACACAACATCGCACGCCGTGCGTACACGCTGTGTCTTCAGGTCAATGATGCAGTAGGCCTTTACCCCCTCAGCGTAACCGATGAACACCCCTGGGGTGCTCCTATCATTGAGCTTACTGACGTAGCTCAACTCCTTGACATACGCGAGGCAGCTGAAGACGCGGAGGTGGGCGACCGCCGGCTTGCGCCCATGCCAAGCCTCGTATAGTGTCATGCCGTCAAGAGCCTTGGTGGGCGAGCGGTTGAGGATGTGGACGACCGTCAGCACCGCCTCTCCCTAGAAGATGGTCGGCATCCTCCTCTGCTTGAGGAGGGCTCGGGCCATGGACACCACCGTCTGGTTTTGCCGCTCGATGATGCCGTTCTGCTGCGGGTTGTACGACGCGTAGTGGCGCTGGATCCCCTCGTCGGCGCAGTACGACGCGAACTTAGCCGCCGTTGTCGGTGCGCAGCACGCGTAGCTTGCGGCCGCACTCGTTCTCCACAGCAGCTTGAACGTGCTTGATGGCATCCGCAGCAGCTCCCTTGGTGTCGAGGAGGACCACCCACATGTACTGAGAGATGTCGTCGACGAGTAGTAGGAAGTAGCATCGCCCTCCAGGTGTAGCTGGCGTCACCAGCCCGCAGAGGTCACCGTGCACGAGCTTTAGCCGCTCCTTGGTCTGAAGCTCGCTTGGCGAGGGAAAAGGCGTTGCTTCTGCTTCGTCACGATGCAGGTGTCGCAGAGCTGCTCCATGTGGTCGACACACGGCATGCCTAGCACCATCTCCTTGGTGCTGAGCCGCTTCAGGGCCTCAAAGTGAAGGTGCCCAAAGCGCTCGTGCCACCGCCAAGCCTCGTCGTCGTGGCGAGCAGCAAGGCAGAGGGGCTGCGCCACCTCCGCGTTGAGGACGTAGAGGCGGTTGCTTCTCTCTCCACCTTGGCGAGTAGGCACTGTCGTCGATCCCAAATCCAGAGCACTCCACCGTCGATCTCCACACGCGAGCCACTCTCATCCAGCTGCCCAAGGCTGATGATCGAGTTTCTCAGCATGGGGATGTAGAAGACTCCGGTGAGGAGTCGGTGCTCACCAGTCTTGGCGACGAGAACGACGGAGCCGATGCCCTTGATGTCCACGGCCGAAGAGTCACCAAACTTGACGGAGCCGCGTACGTCGACATTCAGGTCGGAGAAGTACTCCCTGCGCCCGGTCATGTGGTGCGTGGGCACCACTGTTGAGGAACCAGCTGTCGATCTTGTTGTTGCTGGTACTGTCACCGAGGAAGACGCGTGCGGCTGCCTGTCGAGGAAGAAGGCTCCCACTTCTTCTGCTCCCTTTGGCAAGCGAGCCACTGCTCCTTGGTGAGGTGGAGCTTGCCACCGATGGTGACGGGCCCGCTAGACGTCAGCTCCTCGTGGTCGTCGACTGCCTTGAATCGCCCCGTCAGCTCCTCGATCGACAACGCTGAGAGGTCAAGCAGCGTCACGATGGAGATAGCGAGCTACGAGTACTTCTTCGGAACGACGTGCAGTAACTTCGCAATAGCTTTCTCCTCATTGATCTCGTCGTCGCCTTACTGCTCCAGCCACTACATCAGGCTAGAGAGGCGGAGGGCGAAGTCGTCGATGTCCTTGCCCGGCTTGAAAGCCAGACGATCCCACCCCCGTCGAAACTTTTGTAGAGTGGACTTGCGGGCGCGGTCGCTGCCAACTCAGGACGCAGCGATAGTGTCCCAGGCGGCTTTGGCAATCCTTTTCCCCGAGAGGTTTGCTGTCATCTCCATCAGGACCGCGGTGAGCGAGCAACGCCTCGAGCGCTCGTCGGTCCTCGTGGCTGTCGACGTCGCCGTACTGGATCGCGTCCCACATCTGCCGCACCTGGAGCTTAACCTTCATCACCGAACTCCATTCGATGTAGTTGGTCTTTGTCAACATGGGCCACTGCATGCTGCCGTCGAACTCCCGGATGATGGTCTTGATGACCCTCGGGGGTGCGGAGTTGAGGCCAGAGTCGTAGACAGAGTCATGCTCAGCATCCGCGCCTCGATGCGGGTCCTGGACCCACTGATCCACGTCCGCATTCTGCTACCTTGCCGCGTCCTACGGTTCAGGATGGCCGCTCTGCGCCTCGGCACCGGCGGCTGGCGCCCCGAGCCCGGCGCCCTGCGCCGCGGGCCTCAGCTCCTCCACATCGCGCCGCACCATCTCTCACGTCACCTCCGCCTCCTCGCGCAGCCGGTCCGCCTCCAGACACCGCTGGGTAGCGGCTGCCACTGCTGCTTGTGCCTCCTTGTCGGCGAGGCGGGCTGCCTCGGCTGCGCATGCCGCCGCGGTCTCCATGGCCGTTGCGCATGCTGCCCGAGCCGCAGCTGCCTCCTGCAACTCATGCAACGTCGCCGCGCTCCGCCGGTCCTCTTGCCTCGCGGCCTCCGCCCGCCACTCCTCCTCCTCGCACGCCGCAGCTTCACGCTGGGCCCGACGCCACTCCACTGCTGCCTCCTCCTCAGCCGCCATGCGCCGCTCCTCCTCCTCGGCCGCCGCCCTGCGGCGCCGCGCACTCGAAGTAATCGATCTGCTGGAGGAGGAGACCTGCAAGGAGGTCCTGGAGCTAGCCAGGAGCACCGGCACCTCGCCAACCGGCAATGGCACGCCGACCATCAGAGCAGCGGCGCCCACGGGGCCCGCGCCCTGCGCGCCGACGCCGCCGCTCCCACCGGCCGTCTGGAGCCCCTAGAGCCTGCCATGGGAGTCATGGATGAGAGTGAGGAGGAGGAAGCTGCCCGTACGCAGCTGCTTTGCTGCCGCCGCTGGCGCCCGCACGTGCCGCGCCGCCGCTGTAGGTCAACACCGCGCCGCTGCTCGATCCGCTCGTGGGAAGAGCCACCGGCGCCCGATCCGCGTGCTAGGGAGGGAGGTGAGCACCCGCTGCAGCTGGATCTAGGCCGGGGAGCTCGTGCGCCACCGCCCGCCGAGGTGGGCCCACGACTAGGGTTTCGAGCTGAGGGAGAGAGGGAGCTTGGGAGAGAGGGAGGAGGGATTAGGTGGGAAAGAACTAGACTCTAGATACCAATTGTTGGCCCCAAATGATCTTTTTCATTAACCACACCCACAAAGGGGCAGTTTGGGGTACATATAAGCCAACCATGGGTAGATGACGTAGAAGCTAAGCAAAATATCTAAAGAGCATCTAAGTAGATAAGGTGCACATAGGCACATAGATAGATAGATAGCACACACAACACACGCATGACTTAGTCTATCAGCCTCTACTACCCATTTTCCCAGGGGGGGCCATCTCTTATATCTGATGCATCCTCATCTTGGTGGCTTTCAATCTTGTGATGGTTACTTCTAGTGCCCCACCATCATGGCAGTGTCATATGTATTCTTTCTTTGGTAGCCCCAAGTTTTGCATCCAATGCTGTGAGTCTGCTATGAAACTGCTAGGTTGAACATCAAAAGGTAAAAGTTGAAGATTTCTATGCATATTTTACATGGATGACGTGATTAAACTGTACTTTGTAGTTGCATCCCTTTGATATTTTTTCTTTTCCTCGGTATGTGTTAAATAGGGTGGGTCTACTTTATCATTATGGCAGTCACATGACCCATTATGCTGGTGTTAAGATAAACAATTTGGTGTTCAAAAGTCTTAATCATGTAACCCTGGGATAAGGCTCATCTTTTGCCACTAAGGAAAGCTAACCCCTGCACATGGCTTGTGCTCTAGACTTCTTAGTAAGCAGACAGGAAATCTTGTTTTTGATACGGTAGTTAACCTACTTGTTTAATCATCATTACCGCAGTTGCAGCAAACCCCATTCAGATGAATCTGAAACCTGCATAGTCATTGTTCCATTATTCAATATAATGCTCTGGGACCTTGTTTAATGGTTCTGTTCTATATCTATATGTAGCAAATACCTAGCCCTCAGGCTACTTAGAGTATTGCATGATCTTTACGCTAAGAACTAACAAGAGACACTGAATTATGCAACCAATTTATTAGTTCTAATCTAGAGTCTTCATATATTTTTTTATCTTTGATGCGTTTCACAAACTGATGCTATAGTAATCCTTACTTTGCTAACTGTGGCTTACCCTCGGTAAAGAACCAATGTTTTGTTAGGTCATACTCTGGGTATCTACTTCGTTTTATTGACTGGTAGTCTAGATAATAAACTGTTGTTAGCCCTGTACGGGCTATTTTTTGCCCCTTCTTTACATAGGCAACAAAAGTAGGAGACAGTCTCTGTTTTTCTTATGATACATGCTGTAAGGAATCTTGACGCTTATTGGAGTTTTGTGGCCTTTTGTGTCTAACATTGCCCCTTAGAGGCTTAGACCATCAACTTAGCCAGCCTTTTCTTAGTATCCTACTAGGGAAAATTGAGCCCACTTGCACACTTAAACTTTTGTTGAGCCTTTCCTTTCCTAGGGAACAAAAAGGTGGAGACCGGCTATAAAAGATTAGGGCATGAAATCCCCAGGTGTCGGCACTGCTTACGCCCCCTATCATTTCTTTAATATTGAGTTCCTATGTAAATTACCACTATGTCTATGTATCCCTTATATGCCATTATTTTGGGCCATTTCCTTTCTGCCTTTAATTATGCCCTGTCCTTTTTCCTTTAGCCGTTGTAAGACCTACTCTCTCATGCCATTTATGCTAGTTCCATCCATCAGCCAAACCAACTATTGACTGTTACTTTGCTGTTGGCCCTTTATTTTCTACTAAATGGGCAAACTACAAGTAGATAACCTGTTAGGTTCAAGAGAATGGACACCTAAATGGCTAAACACCTTGACTCTCATGTCACAAACAATGCAAATCTCTGCGAGCTTGCAAAAGTAATTTCAATTAGATGAAAAAAGCACATATTTGGGCATAACTTTGAAACGGAAAATCTGTCATTTGTTCCACACTAACGTCATATCTGATGGTGATGGCATAGAAAATCTTGGGCATGTAAGGGAGCTATTGAAAGCATGAAAGGATTAACGCTCAAAATATTGCTAGGTGTTTGGGAAACCCCTGTTAAAGTTTAACACCTGTCACATCGGATGTTTGGATGCTAATTAGGAGTACTAAACATAAGCTAATTACAAAACTAATTGCACAGATGGAGTATAATTCGCGAGACGAATCTATTAAGCCTAATTAGTCCATGATTTGACAATGTGGTGCTACAGTAACCATTTGCTAATGATGGATTAATTAGGCTTAATAGATTCGTCTCGCGAATTAGCACAAGGTTCTGCAATTAGTTTTATAATTAGCTCATATTTAGTCCTCCTAATTAGCATCCGAACATCCGATGTGACACTGTTAAAGTTTAGCACCTCATATCCAAACAGCCCCTAAGTGACTGATTTTCTCCTATAACATCTTCCAAAACAGCATATCGCACTTTTTTTGAAAAGTTGAAATACATTACTTTTGCACTGTTGCCTACTCATCCCTTTATGTGAAAGCATTCAACCTATCGATTGGATGAAGTGAAAGCATTGCACCACTAATTGATTGCAGGATAGAACAGTAGGAGCAAGGAGACGGGGAAAGAACAAAATCCCCATGGAGATATTGCTTTGTTTCTTCAGGAGGCAGGCCTGGATACATCAACCTCACAGTTTGTTCTCGACCGGACCCACACAGGTACAGATGACACATACATACACATCCCTGTCTGTCTCCCCCTTCGATCTCCTTTGCATCTTGATGTTTCCTGAAACCTCCCACGCATGCTTGCTGCCAGATCCCGTACAGTAAGTAGGGTTTCTGGAAGCCATGGAAAAAAGGGGGAAAAAAACAAACAGCAAAAGGCGGCACTCTGGAGCTTGGAGGAAGATTGCCCGGGAAACAAGGGATCTCTCCACTTCCTTTTCCTTGCACACAGGTCAATTCAAACCTGTCACTTTGTGCAAGTGGTACTAGGCTGCTGCTAGCAACTGCTTTGGTTGTTTGGATTCTGCAAGCATAGCCTAAAATCTCCTCATCATGCTGTTATGGACTGCCCCTGTCATATTGAGTTCTAAAACTCGTTAGCTAGAGGAACATTTATATATGATGCGTCTTATTCTGATGGTTTTGCAGTGCTGACCAGTTATCGGGAGCGTAGGGGCTTTGATGCATGTAGCTGTACATTGTCGTTGGTGTCTCCGGCTCTGGCTCCGGTCCTGGGCCGCAGTCGAGGTTCACGCCGAATAGCCGGAGCCGCCGGGATGGTGCTGATGCTGCACTGCAACTCCTGTTATCTCTGTCCCACTGAGATTCTCCTGCAATTGTTCAGAAGAATGGTGTAAGAGGTATGATGTGAAGAGTATGTCACAGTGCTTTCTTCGCTTTTATTTTCAGTCTTTTACCTGCATGTTGCATGTTGCTGGGATCATGGTCCACTGAGCAACGGTAGGCATGGGAATTGGCCGGGCTGGTTGGGTATGATCCTGATGTGCTGTAGCACATTGGGCTCCAAGGCTGCTGCTCTCCGCCGGCACTCTGTGTAGGCGCAGCTACGCGCACGGCGGGTGGAGGTGCAGGAGCCGCTGTTGCACTCTCACCGCGGCGCCTGTAGCAAATGAACAGGCGGTCGCCCATTCCAAAGCCCCGCATCCTCTCAAAGTGCACTATATCGCCGGCGTCAAGTTGCTTCTCTTTGACGTACCGGCTCCAGCCCTTGGTGAGCACGTAGCTCTGGCTGCTCGTCCAGTACGAGTACCGGAACCGCCACGGCTTGCCGGCCTCATCCTCGAAGGACAAGATCAGGCCCTTCTCGCCGGAGTCGCCGCTGAGGGGGAAGTACCTCTCGGCATGCTGCTTGGGGATCACCAATCTGTTGAGCTTGCCCACATCGCTCGGCGTCAGGGGCTTCTCGAACAGGTGCTCTTTCTCGTAGTAGTGGTGGTAGTGTAGGTTCGTGTACATGGCCATACCCCAGGGCCAGGCCTGGGGGTGCTCCTGGGAGAGGTGATTCATGGCCGTTCTGCTGGAGGGAAGAAAGAGTTAGGAGAGCGAACAAGTGTGTGTTAGGTTCCTGTCTGCAGAAAAAGGTTGCCGGTGGGGGGGAGTAGCAGTGATGGTGTGTCGCGTAGAGAACCATGCAGGTGTCTTGGCCAGGCATTTATAGCCTACCAAGGAGAACTTTGGGGGCGTCTATGCGGTGCAGTATTAATATTTCCCTGGTACATGGGCGATGAGGTCTTGATGCATTTGATCTTGGAGGAGGTCAGGACTTTTTAATCTGTGATAGACAGGAGGAATCAAAGTTAAGGGCTTCAGAGGTGCTGAGGTTAGAATATGTAGTCTGATCGTAGCTGATGAGGGACGATCAGGTGGTGGTACTTCAAAGTTGGTGCCTGGCCATTGTGGCCTAACCACAGCCATCCAGGGAGGTGGAGAGGAGTAGGCCCTACCATTACTTTCCATGTGCTCTGGTGGTTGGAGCCTACGTGAGACCACTGTCATTAGCTCTGATCCATTTTAACCTGCAAACTCTAGGTTTTTCAGTTCAATCTGCCTCTAGGACGGTCAAAGAAAGTGCTGGTTAGGAGCTGAAGCTTGTAGATTGTGGAGGCATGAGGTACCCTAGGCTAGATTAGGTGAAAAGATGCATCGGATAGATTGGCAGCAGTTTTATACCTGTGGTCCGACTTGAGAATAGCTGGTGAGCAATTACTGGTTCAGGGTACTGATCTCTCAGGATGTGACACTTGCGGTGTATGGGCCGCGTGCTCTAACTATCACGCACTATTTTGTACTAGTACCAGCCATTTTCTGATCTCAGATTCAATACAATCAAGGGTTTTGTCAGGCCTGTCTCATTGAATAGGTGGCTGACCACCTAATAGGGCAGCAAGACTTCCAAGTAACTAGCTGGTTCTGGTTGGATTCTTACACAATTGATTGAATTGGCTGAAGATATTATTTTCTCATTCAAACCATCCTTGTAGGACAACCTGCCTCTGTTGAGGACACTGGGGGTACCACTGCAAGCAAGAATTTTCTATTTCCGTGTGTTAGCTGACCTTTTGTAAGGATTGGTGCTCTCTCAGCATGCATTGGGCATTTGGGGAGCACCTCTTGTTGCTGGCGGAATGGGATGCAGGACAGTATATGATCTGTTCATTTACTTTTTTTAATGACAGATATGTATCAAACTCCGTATAATATTTGAGGACAAAATCAGCAATGTCGCTTTGCTTGGTACTTTGGAGACAGGTATTCCATCACATGGTAACGAACGGAGTAGTACAGGGTTAGATACAATGTATGCTGACTAATATATGCTTTTGTTAAGTATTATTCAGTTTGTCAACCTTTGGGAAACCAGCGGGCCATTAGGGCCCCTCGTTCTGTTAGTAGGTGCGTGCGGTCAAGACTCGAGAGTCCAGCCACAATAGTGACTGAACGGATCTTCAAAGATAATCACTCTATTGATTCCGTTACTCGCCTCTTCCCAACATTTAGGTTCTTACATATATTTTGGAAATCACAGATACATTTCTTTTTTCCTGACCCAGCCTTTACTCTTTTGGATCCAGGACCAGAGGAACGGGAATATGTGATTATTATCTCACGTGGCATTAGTCTTATCTGTCCTGCTTTCTGTTCCTGGGGCTTCAAGTTCCCAAGCGCCAAAATATTCCAACATTGGAATGGGAAATAGGATCAAGATTGGATCTGCACAAAGATCTGCCTTCTCCAATTTCCAAAAGAATTTTGAATCAGATGGTAAGAGTTTTGTTCCCAGATCCTTTCTCTACTGATGTGTGCACAATACAACTTGTAGCCCTCACAGTTCCTCACCCCTATTAGATGCGAATCCCCATGCATTATTCTTAATTTTGTTGTTTCCTGTGTGCATGAACATAGAAATATGCAACAAGTGAAGGTGATAATCACTTGCTACATGCACAAAGGCACTGCAAAAGACTACTATACTTGATGGCATGGCATAGGTAATCTTGATTAAACTATAAGTAGCCTATGTTTAGCATCTCTTGGAGCATGAAACAGCATGAAACCACGAACGATTGAGTTCAGCTCGTTCGTGGAATCTCGGCTACAAAAGCCGTGAAGGGTACTCCATTGCCGCTCGATGCGAATGATGAGCCCTTGTTTGCAAAAGTTGAATAGACTTGTAGAGGCGCATGTTTCAATTTCCTATGGTCTCATGGGATGAGATCATGAGACTTTATAAACATATGTGAGTGCTGAGTTCCCATTGCAAAGGTTTTTTTTGACCACATTAACTTGATGAGATGACCTTGTCAAAAACCTTAAACATGGAGAAAGAGAAACACAAGTATAGAAATTTACACTCATAAGGCTCTTCTATTATTGGCAGCAGCATATTTGCATGTATTACATTGACCAAGAACATAATCTAGATACTTTATTTCCATGCGAATTTGTTAAACATGTGGCAGGATGTACTAGATTGTAACTACACGGGTACTGATTTGCAACAACTGAATAGTGCATGCACTGGTTATGAATTTTGACCAAGTGCACAATATTTAAAACATGACCATGCGAGTACCAGCAGGGAACCACGCAGCAGGTCCTTTTCTTAACTCAATCATGGAGCTCACCTGCCCCCCAAAGCTTTTGATAATGTAGGTTTGGTTTCTCCATGCACATGAATGATTTGGTATCTTGCGGAATTGAATACAAGATAACTCAAGATAAGGGGACACATGCTATTGCCCCTGGCTTTGTTTATTGTTGTGGTGGTCTCGGTTCCCTTTTCGTACGGCCATGCTTGTTTCGCCAAAGTCCATGCATGTATTGGCGCTGAATAACCTCGAGCGCCATGTTACCCTCACTCTGCTCACAAATGCCGCCCGTCGAAATGTGCAATTAAGCTTTGCTGATTTTGGTCCTTTGATGTGGTATGCATTAGCTAGCCGGAAATTATACTTACAAGCTATAAGATCTATCCTTAAAAACGAAATGTGAATATCATGGAAAATGCTCATGTATGCCCTGCAAAATTCTAAACTGTTACAGTGAGTCCTGCTTGTTCATTGCAATCATACGGGAGGAGTGGGGGCAAACCCTCACTGTAGAATGCAGATTATATTCTGTTGCATAATTGCCATTCTTTGCTTGCCTTTTGGAAGGAGGCAAGCAGCATCCTGGTTCCTGGAGCACATCTCGCAAGATCTCGGCGGCTAAACTTTCCATCCTTTTGCGCTGGGACCATTCCTCCAACTGATGTCATTTGTTTCTTCTTCTTCTTTTTCCTCCCCCTTCGAAACAACTGATGTCATTTCTGTGGTTGCTGTTCAGCTGTTCTACTCGATGGAGGCTCGCTCACGTTCAGGACGATCTGGAGCGACGCGTATCTTTGTGCGCAAAGCAGAGGCGCGGAAGACGATCTGGAGGTGAGCCGGGCCTTTTTTCCTCGCGCACTGAGGAGTGAGTAGTGAGGTGATGATGGGGAGAGGAACTGGTATGTTTCGCAGGCGCCTTTTTTTGCCGTCGCAGGGCCTGCAGGCCGTCGTGCCGCTATACCTTGTGTGTGTATCTTTTCTTGTGTGTCAGCGGTGCGTGGAGATAAAGGCTTGAGCTCAGTGGCGCGGCAGGGGGACAAAGCGGACGCAAGCATGCGCTTGTGGCGAGGCGTGACCGTGTGAATAGTGCCCGAATCTCTCTGTGTGTGCATGAAACTGTGATGGGCTGAATGGCTGATGGCCTGCTTGGCTGTTGGCTGCTGCCGAGAAGTGAGCCAATTGGGTTTGAGGTCACGGTGAACGCTAGGAAGTTATTACTCTGTTACCCTGTCACTCATGACCGCATTATTCCTTGCCACATTTAGTTTACGTCGTTTTCCCTAGTCTTTTTCTTTTTCGTCAGCTTGTGACTGCTGGTTTAATTACTTTTACAGTGGGATGGGCACACAACACATGCATAAGAGCTCAGAAAAGAAGAACAGGGAGGGGTTTACGAGTTACCGCCACGTCAGCATCCATGCAGTGCAGTGCAGGTACGTACGTGCAGCCTTCTTGCCCCTCTCTCTCTCTCTCTCTCTCTCTCTCTCTCAGTGTTGACAGGCCAGAGGCCAGTGCAATGATGATCAGCCTTAGCTCTCACGGACACAGGACTACGGGAGGCAGCAATTGGAGGAGGAGCGGTGAGACCGAGGCGCTGGCGTAAGCCGCGGGTAGCGTGCGGCAGGTGCCTTGTCCAGGCCGGTGTGCGCCATGATCGGGGTTCAGCTAGAACATGGAGCAGCTCGCCGGCCACTTGGCTAGCTCTCGGCGCAGCTCCTCGCCTCCTCGCCATCGTCCACCCGGCCCCCCACCCCACGGCGGATCATCAGGAATGATGCAATGGAACGCTGCTGGTGTCTTGCATCATGTGCGTGTACCGTGTGTGACAGCATGATCCACAGTGCCTCAATCAACTGACCTTGCTGCTGCTGCGACTGCGAGGTGACTGTGTGTGTGAGAGTGACCATCAACCATTGGCCGGCTCGCCTGCTCTCCGGGAGGGTGAACACTGATCAGGACAGGGCTACGCTACGCTACGCTACACAGCAGATGATGGCACATGCGCCTAGTCTCTGATGGTTCCCAACAGGTGGTAGGGGCTGCGCCAAATTCCCAATCAGGTGACACTCCTGACCTCCTGAACCAACCAACCTACCAGCAAGCGGCGGTGCGTCACCGGATTTCCGTGGTGGGCCTGCCTGCCGCCTGGGCTGCTGCTGATCGGCGCATGCCATATGGGCCTCTCGCATGGTCCCTCCCGGTGGTTTCCCATTCGCCATTCCATTCATCATGCATGCGGCATGTTTGTTTGGAGGAGAGAGCATGAGCATCCGGTGGAAAGCAGAAAAGGTGGCATTCAAACTGTTCTGGTAGATCCGGCTGATGATTGATGCATGGAGACTGGAGAGAGGTTAGTTATGGAGCTCGTTATTGTGCTAGCTGCATCCTCTGCCCTACTCTACTCTATCATCGTGCATCCATCATCTGCCGCTGGAGGTCAGGTCAGGTGCCCATCGATTCTTCGTCCTTCATAACGTGTCCTTTGTGGCTGTGCTGCTCGATCATCGGCTGATGAGGTCTGTCCACTCCAAAATGTGATCTCTTCCCTCATCAATCGCTCACATGGCGCCGCCGCCGCCGCAACTTGCATTGTGATCTAACATGGTTCGATCCAGGCCCCTGACTCCTTTTAGTTTCTCTTCGCATTCGTCGCAGAACTTCGTGGCACAAGTGATAATTGCCTTTGGGCCAGATGTGGCGCCTGCATGTTCCGAAACAGGGACGTCCCATCCCCTGGTTCCTTTGCGGCACAATACAGGATTAGATCCGATGGAAGCTGATCACGCGACAATCAGTTTGCCCAATGCTCCCTAGTTTTTCTATGAATCCCGTGTGCAATTTGTCACTGCTGGGCTAAGCTATCTACATTGGACAAGGATCATGGTCCTCTAGATATGCTTAGGGGCGGAATTAGAAACTCACATTTCTCCTTATTAGGAGGGCAATAGCTTTTTAAAATAAACTTAAAATTTGAAATTTTCCAATGGAAATGTAATAAGTTCAGGTGGTCAATATCAGTATATCAGTAATAAAAAATTGTTAACTTGACTAATACTTTACATATAGAATGTCATTATCAGTACAATTAGCCTGATTGCTGGATCTTTGTCGTTGGAGAGAGAGAGATGGAGTGCCTCTGAACGGAGGGTAAATTAAGAACGTTTCTACTTTTCTAACCAAACTCTGTTTTACACAAACTCATTCCGTACTCGGCGATAGCCAAACAAGTTTTCAGTTAAACACACGCTAACTAACTTTCTAATCTAAAACTGGTTTTACTAAAATCCTGGCTAAAATGCGGTTTGTTAAAATGGATTTTTATTAGAAATCCAGAAACTGTTTGTTAAAATGGATTTTTATTGGCTGTGTCCCTATGCTCATTATTACTATGTAATCTTCATATACTGGGACCTCAGAGACAACAACATTATTGGCGCAACTGACTCTTAAAAATCTATTTGAATTTGTTTAATGGAAATGTACTTGGCTTCAGGGGGCACAGGCCCCTATGGCCCCGTGGCTACGCCCCTGTGCTCACTTATTACTACGTGTTTGGTGGTGCAATCTATGAGCTAATATTCACATACAAGAACCTAGGAGATAAACAACATTGCTGGAACTATCGTAACGGACTTCTAAAAATGTTTTTATTGCTCTCAATCACACGACATAAGAGAGAGTAGCCTAATCTGTGTATGAACTAAAGAGAACTAACAGAGGAGATTAAATGGAACACTCTACTTCAAGTCGAGATGGCCTCGTCGCTGTAGTACTGCTTGAGCCAGCGTGCTATGATCCTCGTCTCCTTGGCCCGCACTTGCTTCAGCCAGTCGGGGTCGTCCTCGCTGGAGAATCTCAAGTCTACGTGGTGTGCACCTGATCATCGCATCGTGTACGTAAAGATCCAGGTCTTAGATCGAATACAAGCATAGTGGATGGAATGCATGCGTTGCAGTGAAGAGGAAAATGAGCAGGAATACACAATACATTGTTATTACAACATATATTGGTAACTCAATTTGAAAACATAAAAGGAAGTTTGTATGAAATTGGCTGACCTTTCGGCTCGACCAGCGCAATGATGCTGTCAGAAATGCTCTTCAACACGCTGGAAATAGGCACAAGGGAAAACATGTAAGTATTTTACCTCAATGGTTGTTCAAGTACCAACCATACACATATTTCTATATATGCTATATGTAGCTTTCTTTGCAAATTGATCATTTTTGTATAAATTTAATTTTAACTTGGAAAAATCTACTGTATTTTCATCGACTCCAGATTATTACCCGCCAGTGCTCCACGGATCCCGCAACCCGTTGAAGAAGATGATGTTGCTAGCAGATCTCTTCAAGACATTCCCAATGTCCTGAAACAAACAAATAAAGAAGACATTATTTCAACAAACAAAAACAAAAAAGAAATGCAAACCGGGCCATCCATGTTGATCAAACAGCAAAAAAAGAAGAGCCCAGCCCAATCCACGGCCCAGTAGGTACGAATCTGCTAGCAACCAACTTACGTATCCGCCGAACTCGGTCTCGATCCAGAATGGCCGCGGCGGCAGGCCGGTGGCGTTGCGGCAGCTGGCGATGACGTCGGTGAAGTTGAAGGGCCACGGCGGCTGCAGGATGCTGTCGTTGCTGAGGCCGTAGGTCATGAGCACCATCTCCGTGCACGCCTGCCAGTTCCACCCGTCGTACATGCCGTAGGGGTCGTCCTCCTCCTCGCCGCGGAAGCACGCCGCCGCGCCCGTGTGGTTGTAGTAGACGTCCATGGCGGCCCGGACCCTGGCCAGCGTGCCGTTGCCGCCGGAGCTCGGGTCGTCGACGGCGCGGCACATCTCCCGGACAGGGTACGCTGGCAGCGCTGTCAGGAACCCCGACGGCGTCGGGTAGTCCGTCATCGCCGCGTACACCACCGCGCTCTCCAGCAGCGACGGGATGTCCTCCACGCTGCTACCACTGCATCCATGGATCATGCATGCGCCATTAGTATTCAAATCATCACACTTTAGAATATGAATAACATTGTTTCTATGAAATCCCTTCAAATTTCTTGCATGCATGTTTTTGAATCTACTGTCCTTTTGTCCTTTTCTTTGTGAGCCTTACTTGCACATGTTGAATGTACGTTTGAGCAGCGCCGAGCCTTCTTTGGTGGCGAGCAGACTGTCGAGTACAGCCCACGAGTCACGAAGCACTTCGTAGCAGTGCTTGCTCTCGCTCTAGAAAAAAAAAAGATCGTCATGCAAAATTCTTTGTACGTACAAATTACGAATAATACTGCATGCAGTATACCTTGAAGTCGTCTGTCATGCGGTCGTAGAAGGCGTACGGGTCGGCGAGGCCGTAGAAGCTGAGGATGGGCGCGGACGACGCGACGGCGCCCATGACGATGTGCGGGTACTTGATCCGCATCCACGCCGCGAGCATGCCGCCGTAGGACCCGCCGAGCACGAGCACGGGCGCCGCCGGCGCGCTCAGGTTGGCCTTGAGGCTGAGCACGAACGAGGCGTAGTCGGCGAGGGCCTGCGGCACGGTCAGGTAGCCCTTGGTGGCGGCGTCCCTGTACGCCGCCTCCTTGCCCCCAAACGGCATCGACTTGCCGTAGTACCGGTGCTCGATGAAGACGAGCATGGCGCCGAACCGGGGCGCGGCCTCCCACATGAAGCCGGTGTTGTTGGTGAAGAGCTCGACGTCGCCCTCGTTGCCGGCGTACAGGAAGATGGGCGACGTCTTGCCGCGCCAGAAGGTGCCGTTGATCAGGTACCGCTGCTGGAACGTGGCGTAGCTTGACGGCGCAGAGTTGAAATGGTCCAGGCGCTGCGTGTAGTGCCGCGTCTCGTACTGCACCATCGGCGGCACGGCCACGCCGCCGCCGCCGTCGCCCGCCGTCGCGTGCTGGCGCCGCAGCGGCGAGGTATAGCGCCTCGCCGGCACCGTCGGCGGCCGACTGCTGCCGCCGCTCCATGCGGCGGCGGCCGCGGCGGCTTGGCACCAGATGAGGAGAATGAAGCCGGCAGCGATCATCGTCCTCTCCATGAGCAGATTTGATTTGATCACGCGTGGTTTGTTAGATGAAGTACAAGAAGGGGGAGAGGATAGAGATATACTCCCCGTTGCGAGGTAATCGGTGCATCAGTTACGTCAATCGGCAGTTCGTTGGCACGCGTAACGCGGTGGTTTTAGTTTTTGGGAAAATTGGATCCGCAGCACCTCGCGAGGTGCTTGACGTCCAGCACCTTGGAGGCTTGGACCCAACGAACCCCTGCACCAAGACGTTCGCGGATGTTGAATTGAGACGGCCGCGGCGCCAGAAACACAGGGGCTGAGACTAAGCGCTTGTTTAAATCTGAATCTTTTGATGGTGTTTTTCTGAATTCAGAGTCTTTTAATGGTAAGGATCTAATTTTCCCTTAGTTTTTGGACGCTGATGATGGCATGTTTTCACGGCCTGTTCGGCCATTCCCATCCAACGTGGCATTTTTCCAATTACTCCTTACTTTTGGTTGACCAACACCTAATTCCGAAGACGAAGAGAACGCCGTTACTTCCCTGTTTCCGTTCCAAGATCCACCCCAATCAAATGAAGCGACTGCACTCGCTGGACCGAAATTGGTGGCCCAAATGGACCATGGAAGCTGCTAATGGACTCCCACCATCCAATCCAGTGCTTCTCAAAAGTTAGGACTCTCTCGGCTAGCTTCGGGCTGCCGAGGCCCAACAGTTAGGACCCGTTTTAGAGGTTTATTTTACACACATTAAGATGAAAATAAATTAGAAGGCGGGTGAACTTAACTTCACCAGCTTAGGTCTTATCACCAAAAAAACTTCCTAACAGACCGATTTACTATGTCTCTATCATCAGTTCATTGACGAAGCTATTTTGGGAGAAATCCTCCCAAACCGCCCCTTAGTTCTATTCCAGCACTTTGCCACACCCGTTCATATGTGCCTCGCATTGCGGCCACTGTCACGTAGGTCTAACATTCCCTCTCAATGTCTACAAAAGTACCACGTTAATAAAAAAGGGGAAATATCACATTTTTTTTATCACCTAATGATCTCAAACGCATGCCAAATGCATTAATAAATATGTAAATGCATTAATAAATATGTAAATTCAAAACTAAAAAGTAAAGAAAATAGTATGTTGGTTCCCATGTGAATTCGGAAGCTTCAATTATTGTCATCTTCCTATATTTGTTTATAGAACATTTCAAGTTGCTTTCGGATTATGGCTGCCATAAAACATATATGATTTATTTGGAAATTGGTTACAAGGAATAGAAACAAAATTAGGCCTTCCAGTTTTGGTGGGGCAAGTACTGTATGTTGGTCTATTTGGCTTTCTAAAAAATTAATCCTTCCGTCCTGAAATATAAGGCATCCTAGAGATTTTAGGACATATTAGTAGTAGTAGCAAAAGACGCACGTACCCCTAACTTAATGGTAGTTGCAGATAATAAGGAACTTATTTTTAGTAATAATTCACCAATCAGCCACCTTTATGTTGTTAATTATAGAAAGAATTAAATGGAAATCATCCAAATATGTGGGGGTCTTACTCTGAAGATCCCGCTGATCGGTTGTATTAGTCCTTGGATCAGAAGGCTAATATAGTTATCAACACAATTCAGTATTAAAGCAATAAAAGATGTATGAAATCAAATTTACCTTAATGCAGCGAAGGGAAGCGTAGGTGCCCATCCACTATCAAGATGGTTGAAACACCTGGAGACCTATACCTGTATAATGAAAGCAAGGCTGAATACACTTATGAATGGTACTCAGCAAATACTAGCGTTGAAATTATATTATATGCTGGGGAGATCAAGGGAAGGGTATGAGGTTTGATAACAAATCTATTTAACGCAAGGTGAGGTGGAATTTCAGAAAAGAACAGGAAGAAGCTATTTTTATTATGTTGTTAGCTCTGGAGGGGGAATCGTAACTCCCCTACCAGTTCCCAAGTTTTAAAGAGCACCAGAGGTTGTCAGGATCCTTCTGGGCCGGCTTATGCCTTATTTCAATTTTACTCTCTTAGGGCCACGACCCCTTTTCACCGTACCTAAGTTATGATATGATTGCTAATCAACGGGAGCTTTGACCATGTTGGCTCATGACCGTGAGCTTCGGCTATCCAGATAGATTTATGACTCTGCATAGAGGTATACACTTTACCCATACGTCCGATCAGCCCATACCTTCGCGAAAGGCGGTACTGACCTACGAGATCCATAACCGCACGTGCCTATCTCTAGGCAGTGTTGACACTTGTTATTGACACACTTTTAGTGCTATTTAGCTAGTGTTTTCATGCTTAATCTTATACTAACCTGTCACTTGGCACCTGAAATAACCCCATTATTGCATATGTGTTGTATTTTAGAGTATATTGAATTATGACAAGAAATATGATATAATCAAGGGGGTTTGCATAAAGAGCTTAATGGATATTTGGACATGGGTCGTTGAGGGAAGCCAGTACAAGGAAGGAGAGGATTAGAAGGGCCAGGAAGGGCCCAGGCTGATCGGTCTAGGACCCTCTGAGCCGATCGGCCTGGTCCATTCCAGGACCCGGTCGACCTCCCATTTCTTCAGCGTGAAGTCTACGATGATCTCTAGGATTTTTTCACCAACATTGACCCAGAGCCGCCGCCTATGAGAGCCTATAAATACCCCCTCATGGACTTCAAGGAAGGAGAGTCGGGGAGAGAGGAGAAAACACCACGTAAACAACCTCTACCACCGCCACAAGGAGGAAAAACGAAGAGAAGATTGGATCTATAAGAAGCCACGCGAAGCGGAGCACTAGAAGAGGAGGAAACCCTCTGAGCCGATCGGCTCAGAGGTGCCCAGGCCGATTGGCCTGGGTCTTCCCTGCCCCCATTCATCATCATCTTCAGTCCAGTTGATCTGCAGGGCATCCTTTACCTCAAAATTCGTCAACATGTGTAAGATCATGGAGGTAATACCTCTATTTGTCCTCAAGGTTGTATGGAGATCTTGATTTGTAATCACTAAACCTCTTGTTTAAGATCTGTTTGTTATTTATCATATCTTGATAATGCTCTTTCATGTAAAGGCTGGCTAGCGCTACTTTGAGTTGCTTATTTGCTTACCTAGAATGATCATCAAGCCATGTTCTTATTGCTCAATATTTGAGTACACTCCTGTAGTGACTACGGGCGAGAATGGAAACTGTTGGGCATGGTTCACATCCACTCACAATAATACTTATGATCCAATTCTTTTATGCAGGGTGATTTACTTCTATAAGTGATCCTAGATGTCTAGAAGAAGCGAATTATCTATCTAGTTACATCGATACTATCTACTTGGATTAATCTCAGTGTCTAGTTCTATTTGTAATTATGAGTCTTATCATATACTAGGAACCTCCGATTTATAGATAAGTGCTGCTTTATGAGTGCAAATCAACTTGTACCGCGGATTGATAAAAGTAGAGGATTACTCCAGGCGATGAGCTATACTTGACCCGCACGCTTACTATTCATAA